>NC_080542.1:149640597-149945257 GCF_028640845.1 Ahaetulla prasina | reverse complement strand
TGAGAAAGACCTCAAGGCTGCCCTGCCTTGATGCTCTTTGGTGTCAGAAGGAAGCTCTGGGGTCACCTAGAAACATGGGCCAGTTGCTCAGACATCTGGGAGGGTGGAGAGCAGCTCCTAAGGACCCAAAGAAGGGGATGTCCACCTTGGGGGAGGAATGGGAGAGGGCAGGGAAGAGGAATGGCCAGACAAGATGTGGTCCATTATCCCCAAGGGGAACTGGGTGGAACATCGTCCTTTCCAAATTTGTTCAAGAGACAGACCACAGGAAATTCTGGTCTGTCTCCTGAACTTTCTGCTGCAAATTTGGCTGCTGGACACGTCCCCTTCTTCCTCTTGTTTGACCAGAAGACCCGAAGCAACTCAGTGAGGAGAAACATCTGGAGTGGAGTTGAAGGATGCTAAGAGATGGGAAGGACCCAACAGGATCCTGATTTCCATCCAGAAGGACTCCCTCCCTGGACCCAGGGTGAAAACCTTTGGGGGAGACCCTGCATTCTGACCCACCCTTGGAGTATAAGCTGGTGAATTCCATGTCCCCCTCCTCAAGATGATAGCACAACATCCCTCTTCCCCTCTACCTTTTGAGTGCATCCTGGCACAGAGCAGGTTATGCTGAGCCTCGCCAGCTGCCCTGACCCGCCCATGAAACACACAGCCTCTTTTGTAAAGAGAGAGAGAGAGATTTAATAATAAGTTCTAGGGTTGAAAGAAAGA
This sequence comes from Ahaetulla prasina, assembly GCF_028640845.1. Lineage (NCBI taxonomy): Eukaryota > Metazoa > Chordata > Lepidosauria > Squamata > Colubridae > Ahaetulla > Ahaetulla prasina. Next base: position 149,944,540 of record NC_080542.1, on the reverse strand, counting down.
TGCCCTCACTAGGGAGTACAGGTGTCGTCCATGGAAAGCGGTGCACAGCAACAACCCCCAACCTTTTGGGCACCAGGGACCGATTCCATGGGGGGCGTTTTTTTCTGTGGACAAGCTGGCCATGGTTTCATACACTGCCTGGATCCTGCACGTACATGGACGGAGCTTTTCTGATTAGTGCATCCCGGTTCTTGGTGGGCCATGGCCTAGTGCCAGTCCATAGCCCATGAGTTGGAGATAATTACATTGATGAGATGGCCTTGCGCAAAATATGTGGCAGCTGATAAGAAAACAGATCCACACCAGGAAAAGAAGTAAGGGTGAGAAAGACCTCAAGGCTGCCCTGCCTTGATGCTCTTTGGTGTCAGAAGGAGCGAAGGGGAGACGCTTTCAAGATTCTGCTACTATAATCGATTCTATACCAATAAAGTCAAACTCTAATTTTCCTTGTCTTATGGGCTTCCTGGCCTGGTCTACCTCAGAGGACTGACAGATAGGGAAGCCCCAAAGAGTTTGTGCTTTCAAAGGGACAGTTGTCCAGGTGGTAGAGAATTAGGGGCTTGTTGATTTGGTGGGGAGCATGCTCTTTCAATTTTCTTCCCTTGAAGGAAATCCGAGGGGAGAAACTGGATTCTTGGGAGAAGAATAGAATAGAATAGAATAGAATAGAATAGAATAGAATTTTTATTGGCCAAGTCTGATTGGACACATAAGGAATTTGTCTTTGGTGCATAAGCTCTCAGTGTACATAAAAGAAAAGATACCTTCATCAAGGTACAACACTTAATGATGGTCATAGGCTACAAATAAGCAATCAGGAAGGAATATCAGAAATTGGTCAGGAAGACTCAGCCACAAATCTCTGGCTCGGGTTCTTCACATGGTGAGGGCTGGATTAGAACACAGGACAGAAGGGCTGCGGCCTTTGGCAGAGTTGCCACTTTGCAACAGAAGCTGAATTAGACAGACTTTCTGGTCTCTGAGGGAAAAGAAAACAATCACAGGTTGTGTCTTCTGTTGATGTTCATCATGTCTTCTGTGTAACAAGGAGCACATCTGTTGGTTTGCACCAGATCATCGATCATGGCCATCAATTTGGCCACCTGAGCCTCTCGTTCCGCTCCTTCGGCCTTGTTGTTGAAAGCCAGGAACCGGTTCCCGCATTCCGCAATATACTTTTTCCCTTGGACAGATATGAATTTTTCAAATGATTTCCCTTTTGGGTCAGCTTTGCAGATGAACAAGATGATCGTGTAATCCTTGGCTCGAAGGCCAAAAATCTGTTTGATCAGCTGAAACACGTACTCCTCTTCCGGGAAGAAATGTAAAGAACGCATGATGTGCAGAATGACGTGAGGACCTGGGGAGCAAAACTGCACACACTTGCTCACTTCTGCAGCAACAGCCTTGTCTGGACGACCAGTTTGGAAAAAGCCAGGCGTATCAACAACCACAACCTTCCTGCCGTTCAGCTGCGCCTCCTCCTTTTGGCATGAATGTGTTACTGACCAAAGTGACCTCCCACACTTAAAGACTTTGCTTCCCAGAATTATGTTTCCTGTCGTGCTTTTCCCATTTCCGGTTCTGCCCACCAGGACGATCCTCCGTTCAGGCCCTACAACCCAAAGGGGAGAGGAGAAAAGAAGGGGGCTGGTCAGCAGCATATGGCCATAATTCCCTGTCCCTCCACCCAGGACAGTATCTTCCACCCCACTCACCCACCCACAGGGGCCAAGACTTTACCTTGGATGCTTGCAGTCATTTTCGGACCGGTCGCACAGCCCAAAACCTGGGATTTCTGTGTGAAAAGAGAAACAGAATCGGCCAAAGGAGAGGCAGTCTCCACCCGATCCCCTTTTATGCAGCCTTTCCATTCTTGGGATCTGCCCTTTGGGGGTTTCAGGAATGGTGCAGGTTGGTGCCCAAAGTGTCTGGCAGCTCCCCACAGCCAGCTCCATAGTCAAAGGGACCCTCTTCTCTGGATCTTTAGCTGCTCCTGCTGCACCTCCAGATTGTCTCCAAGAGTCGCCCCAGATTGTCTCCCCCCCCTGGCTACCCCAGACTCCTCCCGACAGCCCCTCCAAGGTGGTCTGAATCTAATCCTTCCTGGGGGGGGGGGTGGGAAAGCTCTGTTGATGGGAACCTTTACTGCATCCCTGCAATCCCAGGAGAACAACCTCTGGTGAGAACGTTGGTTTGCACCCGTGCCCTCCCCAGTTGAATTTTGCCCTTTAGGAACCTCCCCTGCCCTATGGCCCTTCTCCCAGAGTAGGATGCAAGAGCCCCTTCCCATTTTGAGAAGGTCACCTCAGTTCCTGATAAACTTGTGGAATGAACCTTGAAGTTTGGGGCTTCCCACCGGCTCATTTAAGGATGGAGTAAATTGTTATTTCTTCCGTCCGAGTTCCACACACAAACTCAGAAGAGAATGAAGAGCAGAGAACCTTCAAAGGATCATGCAGGAGAGAGGGAGCCCCTAAACCTATCCTCCCGGGGAGAGGAGCAAAGCAACTCTCCCCAAAACTGCTCCCCCCCGCATTACTTTTCACTGTCCAGGTCCCCTTTCCCCTGTCTCTGCAGCAGGGAGCCCCCAGATGGAGCTCTGGGTGGGGGTGTGTGATGTACTTGGGGTGTTCAGCTGCCACCCCAATGCTGAGGGGGGGGGGAGTATGAGTGGGCCAAGCCCTCCACACTCCTCTCTCAGAATAGGGGATTTGGATCCAACCTGGCCCCTGAAATGCTGATTTATTAATTTATGCCAAATGCTGATGTATTTATTTGAGCCAAAAGTTGAGCACCATATAAATCAGATAGATGACAGAGCAAGACAGACAGACAGACAGACAGACAGAAGATAGAGGGATGGTAGAGAGATAGACATTCTTGTGGAATTCTGATTTACTCCGGAGTGGTCCTGCCAATCCTACTAAACACTGTTCCCAAAAGTTGCACTCTTAGTAAAGCTGAATAATGTAGCAGGTCCATCCTCAAAAACAGTTCTCTGCACCCGCCTCCATCAGCTCAGAGACCTGCCCATCCCACTCGGCTTCTGTGGCCTTGTTGTTGAACCTGCAGAATCGGTTCCTGCACTGCCAGATCAGGCCCAACAGGGGAATTCAATATACTTCCAAAGTTTGAATGGCCCTCTTGCAGTTATTAAATATTGAACCTCAAACATCATTTAGCTCCGAAAGGACTGGTAGAGAAGATTAACCAGTTACTGCAGCAATATTCCATGTGCTATATTTCCTACCAGCAAGACAACTGGGAGGTTGTGAAAACTGCAGCTGAAGTTCTTACAAAAATACTGCACTCTCTGTCCTCCTTCTCCCCTTCCTCCTCCTCCTCCTCCTCCTCCACTTTGTAACCTCAACTTACTTTCAGCACTGAGGATGATACCTAGTTGGATCATGAAACATCTGCAAGAAAACCACCAGGCTCAAGGCACATCAAGAACCCCATAATCCTCCTCCTCCTCTGTCCTCAAGGTACCTTTGGGGGAGCACAGTGGCTCAGTGATTAAAGATGCTGAGCTTGTCAGCTGGAAAGATGACATCCCAGGTTTGAGACCTGAGCACCATGAGGGAGTATGAGCTCCCGTTCCTTGCTCCAGCTCCAGCCCATCTAGCAGTTCAAAATCATGCAAAGGCAAGTAGACAAATAGGTACCACTTAGGTGGGAATGTAACAGCACTCCATGCACCTCGGCGGCCACATGACCACAGAAGCATCTTTGGATAATGCTGGCTCCCTCAGCTAAGAAACAGAGATAAGCATCACCCCTCAGAGTTGGAACATGACTGGACAGGGAAAGCATTTACCGAGGGATAGACGCAACTGATCTCCTTGCTCCATTGACCAAGTGCTAGTTGAGTCACAACAGTGCATCGGAATTGATATGGAAGATGGAAGCGCACGTCTTCTAAGGCGAATCGATCCTTAGGAACATCTGTTAAAAGGCTTTTCCAATTCTCTTCTCCTGCAATCCGATATTCCACCAGGTACCTGGAGACTGGAGCCTTCCCAATGGCTGCCGGATCAATACTGATCTGGAAACTATTTGGTTGGATTGTCTCAACATTAAGAAAGGGAGGTCTTCTAAGAGCAGCTTCCAGCTCCTGATGTCTCTTGAGGACTACCTTGGTCAAACTTAAACTTTTGGTTTCTAGTATCTTTAATGAGTCAAAGAAATCCTTCATGCTCTCAGTGCTCATTTTCCAGAACATTTCAAAAGCAGCATTAGGGCTTCCTCCCTTTTCTCGGGGAGCAAAGAGAGCTGAATGGTTGAATCTGAAATGCAGAGAGATTCCCGACTCATCCTGAGCACACAGCAGCTCAGCTTCCTTGAGGGCCTCCAGGACAGGTGGGGTCCCCCCGTCTGCAAAGGTGATCAGGAGTTGGATGTTATCCTTCAGGTCTTTTCCCAACATGGAGAGCATGGAATCAAAGACGCATTTCTGTGCATGCACAGAATGGGCAAGGAAGACCTGGGCCACGAAGCAGATGGCATCCACATGGTCAATGCCCCCTGGGGTGGAGAAAAACTCCAGGAGCTGCTTCTCCACCAGTTTGTCTTGCTCTGCGTCTCTTGTGCCTCCAAATCCTGGCGTGTCAATGATGGTGAGAGAATAGGGAATTCGGAAGCCCTTCTGATGGTTCACCACGTAGGCTCTGACTTCAGACGTCCTGCTTCCAGCTTCTCTTCTCTGGGAGGTTTCATGAATGAGTTTGAATCTGAAATTATCTTCCCACTGGACACCCAGGATATAATTGATCATCCCGTTGATCAGAGCGGTTTTCCCACATCCTGTTTCTCCCATGACCAGCATCACTTTGTTGGGCACTTCCAGGTTCTCCTTTCCAAGCTGGTACATGAGACAGGAGGTGGAAGCATCTACGGAGACTTCCTTCAAAGGAAGAGTGAACACTAATGGCTGTCTGTCCTCCACCAGGGAGCTTTCCTGAAGGAACTGATGGGCTACATTTTCTGCACTTTCTTCCTCCAGTGATGTGGAAACCTCCACCTCCTCACTGGGGACACTCAAAGCTCCATTATCACACATGGCTGACACCCGTACTCTATACATCGTTTGGGGATTCAGGCCTTTGATAGGGTAAAATTCTATTTTTCTCCCAGTCCTTTTTTTAGTCCATTGGTCCTTCCCAGTTCTAGTCTCCACCATTCTGTACTCCACCTTGTACTCCTTGACCACAACTCCTGGGGCAAAGATGCTGGGACTCATCCAGGCCACAGAAATGACAGAAGATATCAAAGTGACCATTCTTAATTTCTCAGGAGGGCTGGTGGGAAGGGTCTTTATTGATGGGCTCAGATCACTGGATTTACTAAGGCCTAGCTTGCAACAAGCAACATACGGTTCTTGTGTTTGGAGGCAGATCTTTTAGCAGGAACATCTCCCCAGCGTCCTCTGTCCTCACAGTCTTCCAATTTTCTTCCCCTGCAACCTTGTACTCTACCAGATAGCTGGAGATTGTAGCCCTTCCATGTTCAGCTGGCTGAAACTTCAGCTGAATGCTGTCGTGTCTCAGTTCACTGATCAAAAAAAGGAGAGGTTTTGAGGGCAACTCAAAGTTCTTGCTGACCAGCACTCCATCTTCATAAAGGTATATTGAGGCTCCTGGGTTGTCCACATCTGGCAGTGAGGCCACAACAAAGCGGATCTTCTCATTGGATTGATTGACACTGAGAAAGTCTTTGATGGATTTGGCAGCCTGTCGCGCATTGTGGGTTGTCTCCTTGTCCTCAGACCAGGCCAGGCCTTTCTTCACCCCAGGAGTGGACCTTGTTGACTTATATGATTCTTGCAGGAATTGCTCCTGAAGCCAGTCTTTTAAGGTCAAGAGAAATGGCTCCTCTTCATGTAAAGAAGTGAATACGAAGGAGACCACATATACATTCTGGGGGTCCAGAATGTTTTTTTCCAGCATGTTCTGAGATGAGATCACTTCCATATCATCTAGAATAGACAGATAAGATTTGATAAAGTTCATTTCTCTTTTCTTGGTGTCCAGAAATTCACAGAGTCTTTGACTGTTGAAGGGAGATTGGTTGAGGGACATCAAGAGGTCCACCAGGGTCCCTTCCTCCTGCCCTCCTCCCCGGATGAAAGGCAACATTCTGGCCAGCTGTTTCTGGAAAGTCTGCCTGTGTTGCTTGCAGAGATTCTTGAACTTCTGGATCTTCCTCTTGCTCTCAGGGAAGGTCAATGATTAGGATTCTGTCTTGGGCTGAGGTTTGATGGTCACATCCTTCCGAAGAGAGCTGTCATCCCAAAGGGTGACTCCTGCATGGAACAAAAGAAAACACGGACATGAATTGAACACCTGCAACTGGATAGAGGAGCTCCAGAGAGGTGGGACAGTAGAGGCATCTTCCCCCTGGAGGGTTCCCTCATTTGTTTTGTCCAATCATCACTGTGAGAAACCTCCTGCCAGTTTTGTAAAACACTGCAAAACTTCAAAGGCTTTTGACTGAGTAGAGAGGAATGGGAATTGCTATGCATCTGTTGATTTCGAGAAAGATCTCCACCTCTGTGTGGAAACCATATTTTCATGAAGGGTTCAGAATCACCCACCTACAGCTTCAGAATTATCTCCTTGAATTTACCATTCTAGTGGGGGAACCCTATACTTCCTTTTTAGCCATTTTCCAAACCATTTCAGTGCCTTTGCTTCTGGGGAGGAAACCCACCCTGTGTTCAATGCCAGTGATCAATGCCAGTCCTGCTGCATCCTTGGCACAGGGTTGGATACATGTTCTCAGCTAGAAGGTCCTACTTGGCTTGCTGCTACTAGTGAGTCATGTACAGGAGCTCAACTCTGTCCCTGGGCTTAGCCTGCACATTAATGGCAGTACCTGTCTCCCTCCTTCCCTCCCTCCCTCCAGAGACCCATCAGCTTCTCTTTCAGCTCCTACTGGGATGAGGGCATCTTTGCGGCAGTCGTACAACGTCCCCAGCTGGAAGGGGCGGCCCAGGGCTGCTATCTCTATGGTGTCCTCTTCCAGGGCCATGTTGGGCTCCTACAATTGAAGATGCTTCTGCTGCTCTATAAGAGAGGAGAAACATCTGGAGGAGGCAAATACTGACAGTTGAGTCTGTGAGGGTGTTGGAAGAAATATCCATCTGGGTTCAGTTCCAAGTGGGGACAAAGACACTGGAAACATGGAGACTGCTTGGAAAGATGGTTTAATGGTGGTCAGGATCACATGGCTTGAGTTCCTGAACAGAAAAGGGCTGAGATCCTGTGTGCTCCCTGGCTTTATGCTTTTTCTGAGCTTTGAACTTTCTGGGGCACAGGAAGAGTATCCTGATTGGTTGTCAGACTCCCAGGTGGTGGGGGTCTTAGCTAACATTGTAGGTTGTCTCTCAAGCTTGCCTGAGCCTTGCCATGTGGTGAGTTCTATTCTATTATGTTGCAAATGATGGTAATTGACAAAGGTGGGGGGATTGAGTGAGTTTGGCTGAAGCCTTAATTGCCCATTGACAAAGATGGGGAGAATGAGTTTCTACCTCTGACCCATTGACAAAGGTGGGGGGGGGTAGGAAGTTGCAGGGAGCTGCTTTGTCTTTAAAACATGTTTCTCCATTTCTCATCCAGGGAAATATATTCTGCCTTTTAAATATTTTCTAAAATATTTCATTCTTCTAGGAGGGGGGTGGGTGCTAAATTCCTACAAGGGGATGCAGGATGTGGGCACAAGCCACATTCCCCCCACTGATGGCAGTCCACATTCTGGGTTGGCTGAGAAAGGAACACTCCACAGAGACCCTTGGGGTAGGAGCAGCAGGCACAGCGCACAGCTGGTGGCAGTACAGAAGTCTTTGAGGGGCCAAAATTGGCAACTCCTCAGGCAAAGGTTATTTTAATTACATCCTTTTAATAATATCCTGGTCCTTCTGGTCTTACTCTTTTAGGCGGGAGTTACAATGGTCACGGTTCCTCTCTTCATCAGAAGAGGGCGATGCAGGAGATTGTGACTCTATTTCTCCATAGAGAAAAAGCTGATTTGGTTTTGGTGTTGGGGATTCTTGGGGATTCTTGGGGAGTGGGTGCAGGGAGTGTATCCAGCATGGCTGCACAAAGATCCCTCTGATAAACTAAAGGACAAAAAGGACAAATACAAAAAATGGAAAGAGGGACACATAATTAAGGCAGATTATCAGCAGGTAGCCAAAACCTACAAAGACAAAGTCAGGAAAGCAAAGGCTCAGAATGAACAAAGACTTGCAACAAAAGTCAAAGATAAGTTTTAAAAAAGTTTCTTTCAACATATAAATAACAAGAAAAAAATCAAGGAAACGGCTGGTTCACTAAAAAGAGAAGCAGTAGAGAAAAAGCAGAGCTGCTTAACTCATTCTTTGCATCGGTCTTCACGCAAAAAGAAACTATAGCCCAAACTACCAAAAACACAAGTGTAAAAGACAGATTAGAAACAAAAGTTAAAATATGTCAAAAAAAAAATGGTAAGAGAACACCAGTCTGATCTTGATGAAGATAAATCACCAGGACGTAGTGGATTACATCCAAGATTTCTGAAGGAGCTGGCAGATTTCATCTCAGAACCATTGTACCATATTTTTCAAAAATCCTAGAGTATCAGGAAACTACCAAAGGACTGGAAAAGATATGATTCTCATCTTCAAAAAAAGGAAAAAAAAAAAAAAACCGGATGCAGGAAACTACAGACCAATCAGCCTAACATCAATACGCAGGAAGAAATGGAAAAGATAATCTGGAAAATATAATAAATAACAGATCTGCGAACTTCTAAAAACGAGTGAAGTAATAACTAGAAGTCAGCACGGGTTTGTTAAAAACAAATCATGCCAAAGCAATCTTATTTCATTCTTTCACATAGTGACTAAATTAGTAGACCAGTGAAATGCTGTGGACATAATAGACTTCAGCAAGGCATTCAACAAAGTAGACCACAACCTATTTCTTACTAAGCTAGAAAAAAGTGGGATAGACAGCATCACCATCAGATGGATTCGCAACTGGCTGACAAACCGTACTCAACACGTAGTCCTTAATGGGCCTAAGTCTACATGGAGGGAAGTAAGCAGTGGGGTACCACAAGGTTCCATCTTAGGCCCAGGACTCTTCAATATCTTCATAAAAGACTTAGATGAAGGAATAAAAGAGGAACTTACCAAATTTGCAGATGATACTAAGCTGGCAGATATAGCCAACTCTCTAGATGAAGGGTGTCAAACTCAATTTCATTGAGGGGCTTTGGTTGACCTGGGGAGGGCTGATGGGTGTGGCTGACTGGGTGGGTGTGGCCAGTTTGACACCACACCCCAAACTGCTGTTTCCTCTTTGCATTGGGTAGACGCAGGTAGACCAGGCCAAAATGATGCGGATCAGCCCCTTACATTTTCCAGGATGGCCCCGTGGGCCAGATCCGACCACATTGTGGGCTGGATTCAGCCCACAGGCCTTGAGTTTGATACTCCTGCTCTAGATGATAAGCTCAAGATCCAGATGGATCTTGATAGACTTGAACCTTCGGCCCTATCTAACACAATGAAATCCAATGCAGAGAAAAGTAAAGTCTTACACTTAGGTAAGAAAAACCAAAAGCACACATATAAACTGGGGGAAACCAGGCTTAATAGCAGTAACTATTAAGTTACTTAATAGTTAACTTTGACAGTAATTATTAAGTTACTTAATAGTTAACTTAACTTCGACAGGACCTGTGTTTAACTCACAGAATCATCTATTGCAATGTCCTTCCTGTAAAAGACTACTTCAGCTTCAATCACAACAATACAAGAGCAAACAATAGATTCAAACTTAATGTGAACCACTCCAATCTTGATTGCAGAAAATACGACTTCAGTAACAGAGTTGTTAATGCTTGGAATACACTTCCTGACTCTGTGGTCTCTTCTCAAAATCCCCAAAGCTTCAACCAAAAACTCTCTACTATTGACCTCACCCCATTCCTAAGAGGTCTGTTAGGGGCGTGCATAAGAGCACAAATGTACCTACTATTCCTGTCCTATTGTTTCCTTTTGTTATATCCAATTAATATAGTTATTACATACTTATGCTCATTGTTAAGTTCGGGCAATGAAGAGGCAAGAAACGATACAAGTGACAACAGCTCTTTAGTTTATTGTGATCCCAGCAAAAGCCAACAGGAAAAAAACCCTCTTTAAATAGTAATTTGGCTGAGGCATCAGCCAATCAGCAACGTGCATTTTCCCGCTCAAATTTCCCTCCTAAAATTCAAATACATTACACTCATATATATGCTTATATATTATATAGTTATTTTCATGCTATATTATATAGTTATTTTCATATACTGTTGTGACAAAATAAATAAATAAATAAATAAAAATAAATAAACTGTAAGAGGGATCTTGGAGTCTTAGTGGACAACCAATTAAATATGAGCCAGCAGTGTGCAGCGGCAGCCAAAAAAGCCAATGCAATCCTGAATTGCATTAGCAGAGGGATACAATCAAGATCAAGGGAGGTACTAATACCAATCTATAAAGCCTAGTAAGATCACACCTAGAGTACTGCATACAGTTTTGGTCACCACACTATAAAAAAGATGTTGAGACTCTAGAAAAAGTGCAGAGAAGAGCAACCAAGAGGATTAGGGGACTGGAGGCTAAAACATATGATGACCTATTGCAAGTATTAGAAGGAGGAGGACGAATGAAGCTGTTTCCTCTTTGGAAGGTGCAGTTGGAGCCTCCAGGGGGGAACACACCCACCTGCGCTCCCCCTCCTGCATTGGGGAGGGGGCAAATCCCCCCAGGAGGGCCAGAATTTGGCATCTCAATGGAAAAGCTCCCCAGAGGGAAGAGAGCTCCGATTGGATGGGAGGGGTTGGACGAAGGTGTCTTCTCCCTGCGCTCAATTGCAGCTCTCTCCTTGTCTGGCTACCTGGGCAGAACTCAGCAGCCTTCAGAAAAGCAGCAAACCCCCCCCATCAAATTACCTGAAATGCCCCGCCCCCAAATACTGGTGCTTCTGGACTTAACAGAATAGAATAGAATAGAATAGAATAGAATAGAATAGAATAGAATAGAATAGAATAGAATAGAATAGAATAGAATAGAATTTTATTGGCCAAGTGTGATTGGACACACAAGGAATTTGTCTTGGTGCATATGCTCTCAGTGTACATAAAAGAAAAGATACGTTCATCAAGGTACAACATTTACAACACAATTGATGATCAATATATCAATATAAATCATAAGGATTGCCAGCAACAAGTTATAGTCATACAGTCATAAGTGGAAAGAGATTGGTGATGGGAACTATGAAACGATTAATAGTAGTGCAGATTCAGTAAATAGTCTGACAGTGTTGAGGGAATTATTTGTTTAGCAGAGTGATGGCCTTCGGGGAAAAACTGTTCTTGTGTCTAGTTGTTCTGGTGTGCAGTGCTCTATAGCGTCGTTTTGAGGGTAGGAGTTGAAACAGTTTATGTCCAGGATGCGAGGGATCTGCAAATATTTTCACGGCTCTCTTCTTGATTCGTGCAGTATACAGGTCCTCAATGGAAGGCAAGTTGGTAGCAATTAACAACTTAAGCAACATAACAACTTAAGCAACAACAAGCAACATAACATAACATAACATCAGAGTTGGAAGGGACCTTGGAGGCCTTCTAGTCCAACCCCCTGCCCAGGCAGGAAACCCTATACCATCTCAGTCAGATGGTTATCCAACATTTTCTTAAAAATTTCCAGTGTTGGAGCATTCACAACTTCTGAAGGCAAGTCGTTCCACTTATTAATTGTTCTAACTGTCAGGAAATTTCTCCTTAGTTCTAAGTTGCTTCTTTCTTTGACCAGTTTCCACCCATTGCTTCTTGTTCTACCCTCAGGTGCTTTGGTGAACAGCCTGACTCCCTCTTCTTTGTGGCAGCCCCTAAGATATTGGAACACAGCTATCATGTCTCCCCTAGTCCTTCTTTTTGTTAAACTAGACATACCCAGTTCCTGCAACCGTTCTTCATATGTTTTAGCCTCAGTCCCCTAATCATCTTTGTTGCTCTTCTCTGCACTCTTTCTAGAGTCTCAACATCTTTTTTACATCGTGGTGACCAAAACTGGATGCAATATTCCAAGTGTGGCCTTACCAAGGCATTATAAAGTGGCACTAACACTTCACGTGATCTTGATTCTATCCCTCTGTTTATGCAGCCCAGAACTGTGTTTTTTAACAGCTGCTGCACACTGCTGGCTCATATCTAAATGGTTATCCACTAGGACTCCAAGATCCCTCTCACAGGTACTACTATTGAGCAAGGTACCATATACGGTACTGGTGCATTTTGTTTTTGGCCTAAATGTAGAACCTTACTTTTTCACTGTTGAATTTCATTTTGTTAGATAGCGCCCAATGTTCAAGTCTGTCAAGATCTTTCTGTAACTTGAGCCTATCTTCTGGAGTGTTGGCTATTCCTGCCAGCTTGGTGTCATCTGCAAATTTGATGAGTTCCCCATCTATCCCCTCGTCCAAGTCATTGATGAAGATGTTGAAGAGTACTGGGCCTAAAACAGATCCTTGGGGTACTCCACTGCATACTTCCCTCCATGTGGATGTAGTTCCGTTGAGGACTACACGTTGAGTGCGGTTGGTCAGCCAATTACGAATCCATCTGGTGGTGGTGCTGTCTAACCCACATTTTTCTACTTTATCTAGTAGTAGGTTATGGTCTACTTTATCAAATGCTTTACTGAAGTCCAAGTAAATTATATCGACAGCATTCCTCTGGTCTACTAATTTTGTCATTTTGTCAAAGAATGCGATAAGATTAGTCTGGCATGATCTGTTTTTGACAAACCCATGTTGGCTTTTGGTTATTACTTTGTTTGCTTCTAGGTGTTCGGTGATTCGTTGCTTGATTATCTTTTCCAGAATCTTCCCCGGTATTGAGGTCAGACTGATAGGTCTGTAGTTTCCTGGATTTCCTGGATCTTCTGTGCCACACCTGTTGCTACGTCGCCTGCTTTTCCCTCCCCCTCCCTCCTCCACCTCCAGTAGCCTTTCCTAACAAGGAAGGTGGGATCCTGAGGGTCTCAGCTGCTAATCCCCCTCTGATTTCCTTTCCTAATATTGGGGTCTCCGCCGTCCCAGCCACCCATCAGCCTCTCCCACAGATGAGGAATCGCTTCTTCTGGTGTAAAAGGAGCAGCTCTCCACCAATGCCCAGGAGGAGCCCTGCTCTCACCCCATTTGACTCCCCGTCCCATGAAACGGCAGATTGGGGGTCTTGGCGCTTCTGGGGGGCCTCACCTGGTGGGAGGGAATCAGGAATCCCAGGTGGCAAGTGGATGTGCTGCTCTCCACTGCTTCTCTGCCAGATCTCCTCGTCCTTTGAACTGCCGGTGGAGTTTATGATGGGAACAGAGTCCAGAGATTGTAATTTCAAGCAATTAGCATATCCTGCTGCATCGCATCAGCTCTTCCAGGTTTTCTATCCTAAAAAGAGTCTCTGAAATGGGGATAACTTTTTCTCTCCATTCTTGAAGGTCTCCTTCATGTCTGCTGGGAGGCTGAGGGAGAGGAGGGGGGAAGGGGAGGGTCTTCCTCAAAGCAGGAGAAACTGGGAATCCCTTCACTTGTCCTATTCTCGGTGCCAGCTGCACCCACTTCCTCCAAAGACCACCACCACTTTGTCCATCCAGCTCCAGGTTCAAGGCTCAGCCTGGGAAGTTTAAGGAAAGCCTCTTCTGCTTTATCTTCAGTGCATTCAGAAAAGGAAGGACGAAGGACCAGGAAAATAAATCAAGCAATCTTTCTATTTAATTATTCATTTAAGTCCCTTTACTTTACCAGAAGAGAAATAGGAAATGTGTTTGAGAAATGAGTTCTAAAACCATCCAGTAGAAGGCAACAAATACCTCTTTTGGTCCTTGCAGGTGTTCCCCAACTCGACAACTTTAAGATTTGTGGACTTCAACTCCCATATTTCCATAGCCTGCTATGTTACCTGAGGAATTGTGGGAGTTGAAGTCCACAAGTCTTAAAGTTGCCGAGTTTGGAGACCTCCTGCTTTGAGGAGCTGCTTCTATTCATAGGGAGTTTGGGCAATGTTCCCCCAAAAACTGCATTTCTGAAATTTGCACCCCTTTTCCAAGAGCGAGAAGAGTTGGGATCTTCTGGAAGAAGACAGTTCTTCTTCCCACTGCCCCTCCCCCTCTACCTTCTCTTGTTAAGGTTAGACACCCTCCTCACTCTCCACCCCATGGTTACCCCTCTGGGCTCTCCAATTGGTCTGAGGGGAGGGGTCCAGAGGTGGACCTCAGACATAGAGGGACTCTCCAAAACAACTGAGATTTTCAAACTCCAATGATGCTATCAGAAATTGCACTGACTTTCAGGAGTATCTGTGGGACATAGTCAAAAGTTGAGATTGTGCCCTCATGGAGCCATTGAACCTCTGCCCATCTTGTAGCATCTGCAGTCGATTCTGTCATGCTCAGTTCAGCCTCTGCTTCCAGCCTTTTCCAGCCAAAAGGGTCTCTGGAGTCCAGTTTCCCCTAGCCCTCTTTTCCAGGCACCCGGGACCTTCCCCTGCAACATTCCCCTGTCATTAGGGCTTCCAGTCCACCCTGGTCCCTCACTCAGGCAGCTCCAGTTGCTTTGGTCAGCTGGAGTCTGGTGTCTTGTTGTTTCAGCTGATCCTTTATGATACCTTCTCCCAGCAGGCAGGTCATGTGGTGGGATGGTGGTCAGACAGTCGATCAGCCCATCTTCCTTTCTCTCTCTCTGTCTTCTCCTTCTGCTTGCTGGTCTCTCCTTCCATCGCCTCTGCTCCTTTGTTAATTCCCTGGCCTCCCTCCCTCCCTTTCTCTTGATCTCTTTCTTTCTCCTTCCTCCTTCTTTACTTATTTTTTCCTCTCAGACCTCTCTCTCTACCTTTCCCTCAGGTTAATTTCTCTACTGAAGGAACATAGTAATCGCTTCTGCTATGATATACTGCTAGAAATCATTTATTACAAATTGAGCTTTGTTATTGGCTTCTGCTTATATTATTGTATACTGTCAGAAATTAGGAATTGTTAGGAACTAATTCTAGCTTAATAAATTATAATCTTAATACTGGTTGGCATTAGTGTTAGAAAGATCTCCAGAATTTATTATTCTCAAAAAAGCCAGAAAATTCTGAAAGAACTAAGAGTAAAGAAGAAAAGGTTTATTGTTATTTCTCTGTCTACATGAGAATTTGACTTGATTTCTGTTAAAAATTCTTGGATATGCATTGATAATAATAGCACTAGTAGTAATAGCAATAGTAGAATTGAATGGGACTGAATTGATTGTGATGTTTGGTCAGCTGGCAAATTAAGTAAGTTTCTCAGCTTGGGCTTGAAGCTGTGGGAAACAGGAAGTAGTTGGGGCCCAGAGTCACATTTATGATTGAAACTGCTCTCTGAGTTTTCCCATTACTTCAAGAATAAACTACAGGTTGCCCAAAGAAAGAAAAAGTGGAGATTTAAAAGGACAAAACCTCCCCAGGTCTGGAAATGTTGTTTAATGGTGTGTGTATAATCATTTCCCAACCTGGGGGGAGGATGAGCTCTTCTAGTAATAGAAAATGAAGCTCATTGGCTTGTGAAAAAGCTCCCTAAAATAATTGTAATGATTGCTTTGCATGGAGAAAGGGGAATAAAATGGGATTTTTGCACGTGAAATTGATTTACACAAGCAGTCTGATTGCAGTGCAAATGTGAGTATGTTGATGGTAAAAACTGGTGTGAATGTATTTTGATTCCCTTTTGTATAATAAACAGTAAGTTGCAAGGTGTTTGTTGTCGTTGTTGTGTAGTAAGGGGGAAGGCTATAGCAAGTATTATTTTTAATAATACTTATTATTATTATTATTATTAAACAATGGTACATTTGACATCATATTTGTTTGTGAAACATGGCTAAACTCATCCTTCACTGACTCCATTATTTCAAACAAAGAATACCAAGTCCTTCGATCAGATCGTGATCACCACAGAGATGGTGGAGTAGCTATTTTTTACAAAAAATCACTGAACTTAAAAAATATTCAAGTTGCACATAAACTCTCTCTACCTGAAACTATTGTATGTGACCTGTCCACCAATACCACACTAAGATACCACACGGAAGATGGCAGCCAGTAAAGTTGCCTCGGAGGAACGCTCTCTGTAAAAGAGCGAAAAGCTCTTTAGGAAGGCAATCCCCGAAGCTTCTAATTAACCCAAAACCAAATTTAAAATCCGCCACTGGAGCTGTAGCCGCCACCGCCGCCGAGATCCAAGAGACCACCACCACTGCGATCCGGCAACCGGCCGCCGCTACGATCCGGGCGGCCGCGGCTTGATCCCAAAAGACCGCCGCCGCCGCGATCCAGGAGGAGATCCAGGAGGCAATTCGGGCGGCCGGGGCTTGAACCTAGGAGACCGCCGCCGCCGCGATCCAGAAGGCCACGGCGAGGACCCAGGAGGCTGCTGCCGCTGCGATGTGACACAGGAGACCGCCACCCTGCGATCCGAATGGTCTGAGCTCAAGAAGGCAGCCGCAAATCGCCAGATTCAAGAAGATTCAAGCCACTCTTCACCACCACCGATTTTACGCTGCAGCAACGATCCACACCGCTCTCCACCACCACCGGGAATAAACTCCCACGTTGCCACGATTTAAAGCCATGTAGCAACCAGGAATTAAAGCCACCAACTGACTGCTGGTGAGTTCCGAGGAGACTCCAGTCTCCCAGCTTCTATTAACTTTTTGAAACTCCCGCCATTGTGGCCACCCTTAAAGAGGCTTCTTCAATCACCCAATCTCATTATTTCAAATTTCCCGCCGCATTTCACCGTTACCATAGTGATTCCCCATTACCATAGCAACTGCCAAAGTGATTGCCATAGAAAGTAAAAGAGAGAGAGATAAAATTAAGAAAATTTGACTGAGAGATACTTCTTCATTACTAAAATTGGAAAGAGTTTGAAATAAAACAAAGAAATAAGAAAAATACTACTTCAATACCAATTACATAAAAACTCAAAATATCACTATGCCAGCCAGAAAATCCAACGCTGATAAAATCTTAGAAACAAGATTAATAACTATTGAACAAAACTTAGATAAAAGATTACTAGCTATTGAACAAAACCTAGAAAAAAGAATACAAAATATTGAGCAAAACTTAGAGAAAATTTTTTTAACAGTTATTGAACAAAGTTTCACAAACTTGATAAAACAAATTTCAACACTAAAAAATGAAAACCCAAATGATCTAAATCTCTTCCCAACTCATTTATCATCACATAATACACAACCTAATACACAACCTACAACTCAACCTAGACAACTAACTAATACAACACAACCTAAACAACAAATAACTACCAACCAACTAATCAGAGATGCAATGGAGAGAGGACAAAAAATAAATAATGCAATATTATTTGGACTAGAAAACACCAACGAACCAGATATCAATAAGATTCACAACATCATTGGAAATTATAACTCATCAACCACCTCCCCAAATGAAATAATTGCTATCTCCAGAGATGGACCAGAATATAAAAACAGTGATGGGTCAACAGCACCAAGATTTTGTAGAGTCACATGTATAAATGAGGACAGCAAACGTAAATTCATTTATACCATAAACTCAATTGCTAAAACCAACCCTGCCTACAGTAAACTTAGATCACGTCCTGAACTATCTTTTCTACAATGGATACGTTCTCGTGAACTTCGCACAGAACTTAAAAGAAGACAAGACAATGGTGAATCCAACCTATACATCGACTACCGTGCTGATTGCATAAAAAATAAAGCCTACAACCAAAAAATCACCTCCAAACCCCTCATCATCCATAACAATCAACCAGCCATCCCAACATTCAATCAAGTACCAATCACCCTACCATCCATTCAACCAACCATCTTACCAGCCATCCAAACAGCCATTCAACCAATCATCCAACCAACCATCCAACCAACCATCCAACCAACCATCCAACCAGCCATCCAAACAGCCATCCAAACAGCCACCCAACCAGCCATCCAAACAACCATCCATCCAACCAGCCAAACTACCATCCAACCATCTATCCAACCATCTGTTGTACACAACCCCCAACCTACTAACATCCAAAACTAGGTATGCACGCCCCTTACCTCTTCAACACCAATCACTACAGATCTCAAATTCAAATTGATAAATGCAAGAAGCATTGTTAACAAATTACCTGAACTTATCCTCTTGTTAAACAGTGGCACATTTGATATCATTTTTGTTTGTGAAACATGGCTGAACTCATCCCTTCCTGACTCCATTATCTCAAACAAAGAATATCAAGTCTATCGATCAGATCATGAAAACCGAAGAGGTGGTAGAGTGGCTATCTTTTACAAAAAGTCACTGAACCTAAAAAATATCCAAGTAGCACATAAACTTTCTCTTCCTGAAACTATTGTATGCGACCTATCCCTTAACACTATTCTTCGATTCTTACTATGCTACATAGCCCCTGACTATGACATTAACCATGCAAATATGCTAACCTCAATGCTAACATGGGCTACCTCTTGCCCATATCCTCTCATCTTCCTGGGTGACCTAAATCTACCTCTCATTAACTGGATAACTAATGAATGTTCAACTGACCCAATCCATACTACACTATACAACGCTGTTACAAACCTAGGTCTTGAACAACTTGTAACCAATAATACAAGACTCAACAACTGCCTTGATCTCATCTTCTGCAACAACCCAAATTCAATTTACGGACTACAAATTAAAGAACCTTTTTCCAACAGTGACCACTGCATGATTGATTTTTGTCTCAATATACGTCCATACTTAAATCGTCATAACAATAGTATTCCCAACTACAACTTCAAAAAAGCCAATTACGACCTTATAAACAACGATCTTTCATTTCTGGACTGGCAAAATCTATTTGCAACCTGCATAACCGCTGAAGACCACTATAGAGTCTTCCTACTTGAGATCAATAGAGTCATTAAACTATATGTACCACAAATGACTACCATGATCAGGAAAAGCAAACTACCCATATCAATAAAAAAGCTTCAATCAAAAAAAAATCCCTCTGGAGAAGAAACAAAAAAGGCTATGTTGCATATTTCAAAATCCGCTACGGAAATATATGCAACCAAATAAAAACTGAATGCACAAATTACCACACCAAGCAAGAAGAGAACCTTCTGCGCACAAATTCCAATCGTGCCTTTTATAATTTTGTTAACAATAAACTTAAAGACTCAAGATCCATCCCACCACTAAAAGATTTTAACAACAAAGAATGCAATGACAAAACAGTTAAAGCAAACCTCTTCAACATTTTCTTTGGCTCAGTTTTTGTTAACTCCAATAACACACATCCGACATTCCACAAATGTACCAGCAATGATTATGATGACTTAAATCATATAGATTTCACAGAAGATAACATTGGAAAAGCTCTTCATAACTTAAAACCATCGCTATCTATTGGACCCAATGGACTATGTGCATACTTCTTAAAAAAACTTTCCATTAATATAGCAGAACCCCTAAGCATAATCTTTGATAAAGCCTTCACTACCAGTTCCCTTCCCAAACTTTGGTCACTAGCCACAGTCATCCCCATCTTCAAAAAAGGAGACCCCAGCTTAGTCGAAAATTACAGACCTATCTCTTTGTGCTGCGTCACCTGCAAAGTCTTGGAATCAATCATCAACCAATCCATTACTTCACACTTAGAAACTAACAACCTACTTTCCAATAAACAATTTGGTTTCCGGAAAAAATTATCATGTAGCTTACAACTACTCCACTGTAAAAACATATGGACTACAAATCTTGATCAAGGCAAAACAATAGATGCAATCTACATAGACTTCTGCAAAGCTTTTGACTCAATAGTACACGATAAACTTCTCCTAAAACTAAAATCCTATGGCATCTCAGGACCCCTTCACAAATGGATATCTGCTTTTCTGTCTAACAGACAACAAGTGGTCAAAATTGGCAATGCTTTATCAAATCCTGTTCCTGTCAAGAGTGGCGTTGCTCAAGGCAGCGTCCTTGGACCAACACTCTTCATACTATACATTAATGATCTTTGTGACCATATCTCAAGTAATTGTGCTCTCTTTGCTGACAATGTCAAACTATTTAACACCACAGACAATACATCCATCATTCAAAAAGACCTTGATCATCTAACCGCTTGGTCTAAAACTTGGCAACTCCAAATCTCAACCAGCAAATGCTCAGTCTTACATATAGGAAAAAAGAACCCAAACACTAAGTACATACTAGATGGACATTACCTTACAGATGACCCCATTCCCGTTAAAGACCTCGGAGTTTTCATGTCAAATGATCTAAGTGCCAAAGCCCACTGCAACTACATAGCAAAAAAAGCTCTAAGAGTTGTAAACCTAACCTTGCGTAGCTTCTTTTCCAAAAACACCACACTACTAACCAGAGCATATAAAATATTTGCTAGACCAATTCTAGAATACAGCTTGCCTGTTTGGAACCCTCACCACATCTCTGACATCAATACAATTGAATGTGTCCAGAAATATTTTACAAGAAGAGTTTTCCATTCCTCTGAAAACAACAAAATACCTTATCCCACCAGACTTGAAATCCTAGGCTTAGAAAACTTGGAACTCTGTCGCCTACGACAAGACCTAAGTTTAACTCACAGAATCATCTATTGTAATGTCCTTCCTGTTAAAGACTACTTCAGCTTCAATTGCAATAATACTAGAGCAACCAATAGATTTAAACTTAATGTCAACCGCTTTAATCTAGATTGCAGAAAATATGACTTCTGTAACAGAATCATCAGTGCTTGGAATATTTTACCAGACTCTGTGGTCTCTTCCCATAATCCTAAAATCTTCAACCAAAAACTGTCTACTGTTGACCTCACCCCATTCCTAAGGGGACCATAAGGGGCATGCATAAGCGCACAAATGTGCCTACCGTTCCTGTCCTATTGTTTTTCTTTTCTTCTTCCTATATATATATATGCTTATATCTCCTTATATTTACCCATATATGTGTTTATATATTATATAATCTTTTTGTATGATACCTACATATATTGTTATGACAAAATAAATAAATAAATAAATAAAATAAGATTCATACTATGCTACAGAGCCCCTGACTACGACTTCGCTCATGCAAATATGTTAACCTCACTACTAACATGGGCTACCTCTTGCCCATATCCTCTCATCTTTCTGGGAGACCTAAATCTACCTTCTATAAACTGGAAAACAAATGAATGTACAACCGAACCAATCCATACTACTCTTTACAACGCAGTCACAAACCTTGGCCTTGAACAACTAGTAACTAACAATACTAGACTCATGAACTGCCTCGACCTTATTTTTTGCAATAACGCAAACTCAATTTATGGACTACAAGTAAAAGAACCCTTTTCCAACAGTGACCACTGCATGATAGACTTTTATCTAAACATACGCCCTCGCATAAATCCTCTCAACAATAGTACCCCAAACTACAATTTAAAAAAAGCCAACTATGACCTTATAAATAATGATCTCTCATTTCTTGACTGGCACAATTTATTCTCTACCTGTATCACTACAGTTGACCACTATAAAGTATTCCTACTTGAAATCAATAAAATCATCAAACTATATGTACCACAAATCATCACCAAAATCAAAAGGAAAAGCAAATTTCCCATATCAATAAAAAAGCTGCAATCAAAAAAAAAATCCCTCTGGGAAAAAACCAAAAAGGGTTATGTAGCAAACTTCAAAAATCGCTACAAAAATATTTGCAACCAAATAAAAACAGAATGTAACACTTACCACACCAAACAAGAAGAAGACCTCTACACACCAATTTCAGTCATGCTTTTTATAATTTTGTAAACAATAAACTTAAAGAAACAAGATCCATTCCACCACTAAAAGAACCTAATGGTAAAGAATGTACTGACGAAACAGTTAAAGCAAACCTCTTTAACACATTCTTCGGCTCAGTCTTTGTAAACAGTGATGGCTCATATCCAACATTCCTTAATCGTACCAAAAATGTTAACAATGACTTAACACATATAGATTCCACAGAAGATAACAACGACCTAACACATATAGACTTCACAGAAGATAATTTTGAAAAAGCCCTTCGCAACCTAAAACCATCATTATCTATCGGACCAGATGGACTATGTGCATACTTTTTTAAAAAACTTTCAATTAATGTAGCTGAACCCCTAAGCATAATCTTTTTATTGAAAAAGTTTTAAAAAAACAAAAACATTTCCCCCCTTTTTTTCCCCCTCCCTCCCAGAAAACCCCCTTCCCCCCTCCTCCCCCCCCCCGGCTTCCCGGGTCAATCACAATATATTGTTATACATAAACCAAACATAGAGTAAAATTTTTCCCTTCTAATCCAATTAACCTCATCCAAATCTTTTCATCTCCCAACCCCCTCCCCATTACATAAAATACTTCCTGGCGACTTCTGGTGGCTCTGCTCTCTCCGAAGGATGCCCTAAGGGCGCCCGCGCTGGGATTCTGTAAAAAGCCGGCGAAAACAGTGGCTGAAAGTACCTTCCCCGGTAAGGGGAAGGGAAAGAGCAAGAAGAAGGAAAGGTAGAGCTCTCTCTAGAGGCCCCGTTTGGGGAACTCGAAAGGGAAAGTTCCCTGGAAATCCTTCTGCAGCAGCTCCAGCCCCAGCGTGTTTCTGCTTCATGCAGACAGAGAAGAGAGCGACCACTTCTGCTTCAAGTGATTGTTATGGATATTTATAAGCAGACGGAATAAACACAGGAGATCAGTCATTTAAATTGCAAGTATTAAATCTGACTTCTATTTTTTTTTAAAAAAAATTTTTTTCTCTCATCTACAATCAACACAATGAAATAAAATGGCGTTTACTTGCTGAGAAAGTGAAACTGAATGGAGATTTTATCTTATTGTACTGGACTGTGGATTCTTGGATTATTTTAGTTTGTTTAAGTATTTTATAAGGGGATTTTCAGCAAGAACTTTGCCAAGAAGGTTTTTTCAGAAGAATGGATTCGTGACTTTATACAGGATTATACAGAAAGAATGTATTCAAAAATACGAATTGGAAAAAAATGGAGGCGTTTTGGATGAGAGTTTGGAGGAAATTAACCAATGTAATCAGGACTTGGAATATGGAATGGAGGAGATACAAACAAAAGTGGATAAATATGAAGATAGGATCCTGAATAAACAAGTTAATGTAAAGAAGCCTTTTTTAAAAAGTTTGGATGAAATGCCTGAATTTGTGCTACAGGAGGCTGTATCCCAAAATGGAAAAATTCACAGGGTTAATGCTTTCCAAGAGTTCTCTTTTCGGATTGAGGGAATATACGGCAGTAACTCGTGGATTCTTGGACATAAAGAACTATTAGGAAATATTGCGACTGACTTTTCAAAAGGATAATGAAGGAAAGACAGAGACTAATGCATCAAAAAAAATGGCAAGAGACAAAAGTATCATCCTTGAAAGAATTTTTTTTTTTTTAAATATTAACAGAAAAAGATATTAGCGTCCCTGAAAGACAATACGTGAGGAAGATCTGGAAGAAATGGGTTGATTATATGTTTTATAACTATCATAAAAGACTAGATATTTGGATTTATACTGGATTTTGACGAGGAAGGACTAAAGTTGAATAGATATTGTAATTTCCCTGTATTGAAATTTTATAATCTGTTGTATTGAATTTTAAATAGAATATTCTCGAAAGATCTTATGTAAGAAAGACTTGGGGGAAAAATTATATGGTTATAGAAGCTAAAAGGGAGATATTCTCTGAATTGGATTGGATTTTTATGCTTTAGCTGGTTTTAAATACTTTAGGATTAATTTGTTCTATTGATTTATATATTTTATTACTGTTTATTGTTAATTTTTTGAAGGATTTTGGTTATGTAAGGAGGAAGTCAGAGCTAGAGAGGGAAAATTGGTATAATAGTTTTGGGGGGAAAATTTTTTTTAGCATATGTTTGTTTTATTTTTAACTATACCTTGTGCTTGTTCCGGGAAGTCAGGGGGGGAGGGGGGAGGGGGTTTGTGAAGGGAGGGGGGTTGGTGGGAAAGGGGGGGAAAAAATTTTTGTAAAACTTTTTGAATAAAAAAATAAAAAATAAAATAAATAAAATAATACTTCCTAATTATTCAAAGGCAATCTGATATTTCTTAATCTGATATCTATTTTGTAGATAATCAGTCCATTTTTTCCATTCAATTAAATATCTTTCCTGCGTATTGTCTTTTAAAAAAGCTGAGATTTTAGCCATCTCAGCCAAATTAATGACTTTCAATATCCATTCTTCTATTGTAGGTACCTCTTCTTTCTTCCAGTATTGTCCAATCAACAGTCTTTCTGCTGTTATTAAATTCAGAATCAATTTAGTCTCAATCCCTGTACAATCTGTTATAATTCCCAAAAGAAAAAATTGCGGCAGGAACTTTATCTTCTTCTTCAGTACATTTTGAATAATCCACCAAATTCTTATCCAAAAGGCCTTAATTTTCTTGCAAGTCCACCAAATATGAAAATATGTAGCATCATCACAATCACACCTCCAACATTTCGCTTGGATATCAGGATACATACATGATAATTTTTTGGGATCTAAGTGCCATCTATAAAACATCTTATAAAAATTTTCCCTTAAATTCTGTGCTTGTGTATACTTAACATTTCTAACCCAGATTTTCTCCAATGTTTCCAACATTATTGGTTCCTGAATATTCTGTGCCCATTTTATCATACAGTCCTTTACCAAATCCTTTTCCGAATCTATTTCAAGCAACACATTGTACAATCTCTTTATATGCCCTAAGCATAATCTTTAATAAAGCCTTCAAAACTTGTTCCCCTTCCAAAACTCTGGTCTCTAGCCACAGTCATCCCTATCTTCAAAAAAGGAGACCCAAGCCTTGTTGAAAATTACAGACCTATCTCTCTATGTTGCGTCTCAGGCAAAGTAATGGAATCCATCATTAACCAATCCATTACACTCCATCTTGAAACAAACAACCTTCTATCTAATAAACAATTTGGTTTCAGAAAAAAATTGTCTTGTAACCTACAACTACTCCACTGCAAAAATATATGGACTACCAACCTTGATCAAGGAAAAGCAATAGATGCAATCTACATAGACTTCTGCAAAGCTTTTGATTCAGTAGTACATGATAAACTATTCCTTAAACTAAAATCCTACGGTATTTCGGGACCTCTTCACAATTGGATAAATGCCTTTCTGTCAAACAGACAACAAGTGGTCAAAATTGGCAACGCTATATCAAATCCTGTTCCTGTCAAAAGTGGCAATCCCCAAGGTAGTGTTCTTGGACCAACACTCTTCATACTATACATAAATGATCTCTGTGACTTAATCTCAAATTATTGTGTTCTCTTTGCTGACGATGTCAAACTATTTAATACCACTAATAATACTTCTACCCTTCAAGAAGACCTTGACTTAATTTCTGATTGGTCTAAAACATGGCAACTCCAAATCTCAACCAGCAAATGCTCAGTCTTACATATTGGAAAAAAGAACCCCAACATCAAGTACAAACTGGATGGACATTACCTAACTGACGACCCCCACCCTGTCAAAGACCTTGGAGTTCTTATATCTAATGACCTTAATGCCAAAGCCCACTGCAACTACATAGCAAAAAAGGCCCTAAGAGTTGTAAACATAATTTTATGCAGCTTCTTTTCAAAAAACTCTACACTACTAACTAGAGCATACAAAACATTTGCCAGACCTATTCTTTTTTTTTTCATAATTTGTTTTTATTTTTACAATCATATCAAACAGCTCATCCAATGTACAGTTATATACAATTAGTCGGGTTTGCCCAGTCACCACCCCCCTTTTTAACACTCTTCCCTCTTCTACCTTCTTCTACTTTCCAGACCTTCCTCTCCTTCTCTTATCTACATCCTCTCCTCCCTCCACCCTCCACCTTCCTTCTCCTTCTTCTACCCCTCTTCCTTCCTCTTCTCCTCTTTCCTACCTCCTACTCTCTCCTCTTTTCTCCCTCCCCACCGTTCTAAAATGGTAACTGGGCAGACCCGACCCTACATTAATTATATTTATACATCTTCAATAATCCCTGTACATTAACCATCACTCCATCTCTAGCCTCAACCCCCCAATTCCCCTCCCCCTTACCCCCCACCCCGACTTCCCAGAACAAGGGTATCAAAACTAACAATCATAATCCAAAATAATTCCTAAATTATAATCTCTAGTCACTCCACACATAATCACACTCTCAATTCCCCTCTCCTTCAGAAATATATCTAATACAAAATATTTCCTAAATTTACTCATATGCTATTCGATATTTTTTTATTTGATACTTATTTTGAATATAATCAATCCACATTTTCCATTCTAAAATATATTTTTCCTCTGTATAGTCTTTCAAGTAAGCAGAATTTTTTGCCATTTCTGCCAGATTTGATACTTTGAGTGTCCATTCTTCAATTGTAGGTAATTCTTCTTTCTTCCAATATTGAGCAATCAAAAGTCTTGCGACTGTTATTAAGTTCAAAATCAATTTAGTCTCTATAGCTGTACAATCCATAATTATTCCTAGTAGAAAGAACTGCGGAGTAAACTTAATCTTCTTTTTCAAAATATTCTGCATGATCCACCATACTTTAATCCAAATGCTTTAACTTTTTTACAAGTCCACCATATATGGTAATAAGTGGCATCTTCACAATCGCATCTCCATTTAGCCTGTACATTAGGATACATACATGACAACTTTTTGGGGTCTAAATGCCATCTATAAAACATCTTATAAAAATTCTCTCTCATATTTTGCGCTTGTGTAAATTTAACATTCCTCACCCAAATTCTTTCCCAAGTTTCCAACATTACTGGTTGCTGAAAATTTTGTGCCCACTTAATCATACAATCCTTAACCAATTCAGTCTCTGAGTCTATTTCTACTAATACATTATACAACCTCTTAATATGCTGTTGGCCTTGATCTCTCATTTGTTTTAACAAATTATCCTCAGTTTGCTTAACACCTATTTTTTGATCTAATTTCCATCTAGCTTGTAATTGTCCATATTGGAACCGTATAATTTTTCCCTTCTTCCCCCATCTTTTCTCTGGATTTTAATTGTAATTCCCCCTTTTCCATACAAAGAAGTTCTTTATAGGTAACTACCTCCATCTTTTGATATATATATTTTCTATCATGTGTCTCGGGATTGCCCATATTGGAATCTTTCCATCTAATTTATATTGATATTTCCTCCACACCCTCAATAATGCATTTCTAATTATATTATTTTTAAATATTTTATCTACTTTCTTATCATATAATAAATAGGCATGCCACCCATATAACAAACCATAACCTTCTATATTCAAAACTCTTTCCTCAGTTAAATTAATCCAATCAGTAATTAATGATAAGACAACTGCTTCATAATACAATTTTAAATTAGGCATTTTAAGACCCCCCCTTTCCCTTGTATCCTGCATTATTTTTAATTTTATTCTTGGTTTTTTGCCCATCCATACAAAGTTATTAACCCCCTTTTGCCATTCCTGAAATTTGATATCATTCTTAAGTACCGGTATCATTTGAAACAAAAATGAAACAAAAAAAATGAAACAAAAAAAAACCTAAGTAGAGAGACTTTCTGTTCTTTGATGGAAAGGGAAACAATCATAAGTTATGGGTTTCATTGAAGTTCATCATGTCTTCTGTGTAACAAGGAGCATATTTGTTCATGTGCACCAGATCATCAATCATGGCCATCAGTTTGGCCACCTGAGCCTTTTGTTCTGCTCCTTTGGCCTCATTGTTGAAAGCCAGGTATCGGTTCCCACATTCAGCCATATATTCCTTCAGGTTTTCATCTTGGACAGATATGAAGTTTTCAAGTGAGTCACCTTCCAGGTAATCTTTGCGGGTGAACAAGAAGATGATGTAATTCTTGGCTTTAAGGCCAATACTCTCTTTGATCAGCTGAGCCGTGTCCTTCTCATTCTGGGTGAAACGGCCAAGACGCATCACCTGCAGAATGACGTGAGGACCTGGGGTGCAAAATTTTATGCACTTGCTCACTTCTGCAGTAATATCTGTGTTTGAACGGCTGGTGTGGAAAAAGCTAGGTGTATCAACAACCACAACCTTCCTGCCGTTCAGCTGCGCCTCTTCCTTTTGGCATGCTTCTGTTACTGACCGAAGTGACCGCCCAAACTCAAAGACTTTGCTTCCTAGGATTGTGTTTCCTGTCGCACTTTTCCCATTTCCAGTTTTGCCCACTAGGACGATCCTCCGTTCAGGCCCTTCAACCAAAAGGGGAGAGGAGAGAAAAAGGAGACACAGTCAGCAGCGTACGGCCATCATAGCTTCTCCCTCCAACAGTGACTTCCATTGTACCCCACATTGTACCCTCAGGGGCCAATACTTTACCTTGGATGCCTCCAGCCATTTCCAGACACGTTGCACAATACAAAACCTGGGATTCCTGGATAAAAAGCAAAACAGAGTCAGCCAAAGGAGAGGTGGTCTTGCTCGGAGGTTGCCAGCAACTCGCCTCCCCCAGAAGACAAACAGAGGAATTGGAGGGGGGTTAAAAAAAGAGCCAACCCCTCCTCACTGCTCGTGAAGCTGACCCATCTGATCTTTCCCAAATGCCACCCCCCTTTTTATGCACCTGTTCAATTCTTGGAAATGTTCCTTTTGGGGGTTACAGGAGGGGAGGGTTGGTGTCCAAAGCTGGCAGCGCCCCACAGTTGGCTCCATTCTCGAAAGACCCTGGTTTTCTGGGGCTTTAGCTGCTCCTGTTGCAGCTCCAGGTTGTCTCCAAGGGTCGCCCAGGGTTGCCCCAAGTCATCTTCCTCCAGGTTCCCCCCTGACCACCCCAGTCTCCTCCTTGGCCTCCCAGCTGCCCCTCCAAGGCCGTCTGAATCAAATCCTTCCTGGTGGGGGCTCTTTCCTGCATCTCCTGCAGTCCTGGGCAAGCAGCCTTTTCTGAGAATGCTAGTTTGCACCCATACCCTCCCCCACCCCCACCGAGTTTTGCCCCTTGGGAACCTCCCCCCACCTTGGCTCTCCACCCTGAGTGGGGAGTGCAAGGACCCCTCCACACACACATTTTGGGAAGGTCACCTCAATTTCTGCTAAACCTGTGGAAGAAGCCTTGAACTTTGGGCTTCTCCACTGGCTGATTTAAGGATGGGGCAAATTGTTATTTCTTCTGTCTCAGTTCCACACACAAACTCGGAAGAGACTCCAGAGCAGAGAACCTTCAAAGAATCTTCCTCCTGAAAAGGAGGAGGCAAAATAACCCCCTGCCCCATGTCTCTACACACACACACACACACACACACACACACACGCACGACTTCTCACTTCTTTGTATAAGATGCTCCCACTTCTCCCCTTTGTTTCTCTAGCAAGTGGGCCCCAAGTGAGGCTCTTTTGGGGTTTTACCTCTGAGGATGCTCAGCTGGACATCCCAGCACAGGAGTGTGTGGGCTGGCTCAATTGCCCCTTCCACAATTGAGGCTTTGTGAAACAGACATTCAGGGAGGCCCCGAAAGACCCTGCCCTCCAGCCACCTTGACAGACCCAAGCAGATCAGACTTTTCTCCGCCCCCAACGTAGCTCCCTTAGATCAGATGTGGCCCTTTCCAACAGGTTCCCCCTGAGTGGTGCTCCTGCTCAGCCCTGTTCCCATCTATGACATTCCATAGGATGGACCTCATACATGTGGTAGCTCCCTCCATTCTCCAAAATGGCACCATGAGCTCGTAGACCTGCCTCTATTGCTCATCACCCACAGCCTTATCTGTCATGGTTGACTCACTTTGCAAACTGTGCAAGGTATAAACCAGATAAGCAAGGATTCTGGGAGTCTCTCTGCTGACCCAGATTTCAGGAAGCTTTAGACCCTGGAGTTAGGGGAGGGGGCAGAGATTCCCAAGGACGAACCGTACAGGAGGTGTCAAACTATTCTACTACTACTCCTCTTCCTCCTCCTCCTCTTCCCCCCCACCTCTTTCCTCTTCCAAAGAAGGTGTCAACTTACCTCAGCAGGCCTTCTTGTGGGACAGATGCAAGTGATCGCTTCGCTCCATTGACCAAGCCCTCCTGGAGTCACAGCTGCATATCGGAACTGGTACTGAAGATTTGGGTGGACATCTTCCAGGGTGAATTGATCCTGAGAGTCTTTTGCATTGAGATTTTTCCAATTATCTCCTGCAATCCGATATTCCACCTGATACCTGGAAACAGAAATCTTCCCGATGGCTACTGGATCAATACTGATCTGGAAACAATTTGGATGCACCTGTTCAACCTTAGGAGGGGGAGGTCTTCTAAGAGCAGCTTCCAGCTCCTGACGTTCCTTGAGGACCTCCATGGTCAAGGTTAAACTTTTGGTTTCCAGCATCTTTAATGAGTCGATGAAATTCTTCATGCTCTCAGTGCTCATTTTCCAGAACATTCCAGAAACAGTATTGTGGCTTCCTCTGTTTTCTTGGTTAGCAAAGAGGGCTGAATGGTTGAATCTGAAGTGCGCACAGATTCCTGACTCATTCTTAGCATGTGGCAAGTCAGCCTTCTTGAGGGCCTCCAGGACAGGTGGGGTCCCCCCATCCGCAAAGGTGATGAGGAGTTGGATGTTTTCCTTCAGGTCTTTTCCCAACATGGAGAGCATGGAATCAAAGACATGTTTTTGGATGTGAGTTGAATGGGCAAGGAAGGCCTGGGCCACCAAGCAGATGGCATCCACATGGTCAATGCCCCCTGGGGTGGAAAAAAACTCCAGGAGCTGCTCCTCAACCAGTTTGTCTTGCTCTGCATCTCTTGTGCCTCCAAATCCTGGCGTGTCAATGATGGTGAGAGAATAGGGAATTCGGAAGCCCTTCTGATGGTTCACCACGTAGGCTCTGACTTCAGACGTCCTGCTTCCAGCTTCTCTTCTCTGGGAGGTTTCATGAATGAGTTTGAATCTGAAATTATCTTCCCACTGGACACCCAGGATATAATTGATCATCCCATTGATCAGAGTGGTTTTCCCACATCCTGTTGCTCCCATCACCAGGATCACTTTGTTGGGCACTTCCAGGTTCTCCTTTCCAAGCTGGTACATGAGATATGATATGGAGGCATCTGAGGAGACCTTCTCAACAGGAAGGGCAAACACTAATGGCTGTCTGTCCTCCACCAAGGAGCTTTTCTGAAGGAACTGGGTGGCTATGTTGCCTACACTTTCTTCCTCCGGTGATGTGGAGATCTTCACCGCCTTGCTGGGAACACTCAGAACTCCATTATCACACACGGCTGACACTCGTATTTTATACGTTGTCTGAGGTTTCAGACCTTCAATGGGATAAAACTCTATTTTCCTCCCAGTCCTTTTTTCAGTCCATTGGTCCTTCCCAGCTCCAGCCTCCACCGTTCTGTACTCCACCTTGTACTCCTTGACCACAACTCCTGAGGCAACGATGCTGGGACTCATCCAGGCCACAGAGATGACAGAAGATGCTGCAGTGACCATTCTTAATTTCTCAGGAGGGCTGGTGGGAAGGGTCTTTATCGGTGGGCTCAGGTCACTGGATTTATTAAGGCCTGGCTTGTAACAAGCAACATAATAGAATAGATAGGCTATGTTTGGATTCAGATCTTTCAGCAGGAACGTCTCCCCAGCGTCCTTTGTCCTCACAGTCTTCCATTTTTCTTCCCCTGCAACCTTGTACTCTACCAGATAGTTGGAGATTGCAGCCTTTCCATATTCAGCTGGTTGAAACTTCAGCTGAATGCTGTCGTGTCTCAGTTTACTGATCAGGAGAGGGAGAGGTTTTGAGGGCAACTCAAAGTTCTTGCTGACCAGTTCTCCATCTTCATAAAGGTATATTGAGGCTCCTGGGATGTCCGCATCTGGGAGTGAGGCCACAACAAAGCGGATCTTCTCATTGGATTGATTGACGCTGAAAAAGTCTTTGATGGATTTGGCAGCCTGTCGCGCATTGTGGGTTGTCTCCTTGTACTCAAACCAGGCCAGGCCTTTCTTCACCTCAGGATGGAACCTTGTGGACTTCACTGATTCTTGCAAGAATTGCTCCTGAAGCCGGTCCTGTAAACTCAACAGAAATGGCTCCTCTTCATGTAAAGAAGTGAATATAAAGGCGACCACGTATACATTTTGAGGGTCCAGAACTATTTCTTCCAGCTTGTTTTGAGACGAGATAACTTGTATTTTACTTAGAATGGTCAGATAAGATTTCACAAAGTTAATTTCTCTTTTCTTGGTGTCCAGAAATTCACGGAGTCTTTGGCTATTGAAGGGCGACTGGTTGATGGACGTCAACAGGTCCGCCAGGGTTCCTTCCTCCTGCCCTCCTCCCCGGATGGAAGGCAACATTCTGGCCAGCTGTTTCTGGAAAGTCTGCCTGTGTTGCTTGCACAGATCCTTAAACTGCTGGATTTTCCTCTTGATCTCAGGGAAGGTCTCGGCAATCGGATCGTTGGCTAGATCATTGATTTGCATCTCAATTTCATTGAGTTCCTCCAAGATCTTTTCAGCATCAAAGATCAAAGTTAGGCTGATCTCACAGACCATCTTAACTGCTCTGAGGTCTAGTTTGGTCAGAGGGTAGAGCCAAACCCTCATAGGCACAGCCTTCTCCCCATCTTTACCTAACTTTTTTGGTAGAGTTGTATAAACTTTCATGGCATCTTGGAAGGTCACTGGATTTCTCTCCAAAGAAAAGTCTCCATGGAACTTGCACCTGAACTTCAGAGCATTCTCTTTCTCCTCTTCATTTAGCTTCAAATCTGCTTGTCCTGTGATAGATATTTCCTTCTTGATTGTTGCAAGCAAATTTCCCTCTATATTTTTTACCATCTCTGTTGAAGAAACTTCTCGGTCAAAGACAAAGAAAGCCTGGGCTCCATAGAGGATGGCGGTGACCACGTGGGTGGCTGTGCCCTGCTCAAAGACTGCTGGGTGAGAGACATTCTGGATTCCTAGATGGCTCATTGTCAGTTGTTCATACTTGGTGGTGGTTTTGTACTGAAGGGTGACTCTGGCCTGTTTCTTGGACTTCTTGGTGTCATGAAGATACTCTGCTGACCCTCCCACTTCAATCAGCCCCGCCAAGAAACTGGCCTTGAGGGAGGCTGAGATGTCCAGGGCAGACGCCTTGTCACCTATGCTGTCGGATTCAATGATTGCAGTTGCTGTCTTGGGCTGAGGCTTGATGGTCAGGTCCTTCTGAAGAGAGTCGTAATCCCAAAGGGTGATGCCTGCAGAAAACAGAAGAAAACACGGACATAAATTGAACACCTGCAACTGGATAGAGGAGCTTCAAAGAAGTGGGACAGTAGAGGCATCTTCCCCCTGGAGGGTTCCCTCATTTGTTCTGTCCAATCATCATCAGAGAAAACTCCTGCCAGTTTGGCAAAACAAGGAAAAACTTCAAAGGCTTTTGACTGAGTAGAGAGGAATGGGAATTGCTATGCATCTGTTGATTTCGAGAAAGATCTCCATCTCCCTGGAGAAACTGTATTTTCATGAAGGGTTCACAATCACCTGCACCACAGCTTCAGAATTCTCTCCCTGAAGCAGGGGTGAAATACTCCCGGATCGGACGGGATCGCGCGATCCGGTAGCGATGGCGGTTGCTGGTTCAGAGGACCAATAGCAAAAATCCCTGGCCTCGCCCCCCTGCCTCTGCTGAGCCCCACCATCTGCAGAGATGTTTTTTTTTACTTTTAAAAGCCGGTTTTGCTTCAGCCGAAACAGGCCTTTAAAAGTAAAAAACAGCAGAACCTTACTTGTACTCTTACTTGTAGAAAACATGTTTTCTACAAGTAAGAGTAGGGATTCCAAGGCACTTATCTGATTACTGAGGAACGCATGGCCACAGCCCGAAAGCAGTTTCAGTTTCAGCCAGACAGCATCAATCACTCAGGTAATCTATTTCCTCGGTGATCAACTGGCTGGCTTTGCTGGCTGAGGAACTCTGGGATTTGAAGTCCACAATAAAATAAAATAAAATAAAATAAAACAATAAAATAAAATATTTGTGCAGCTTTCTGAGATTTGGTGTGTTTCTGTAGTGTTTCACTCTAACTACACAAACGCACAAAATCTCAGAAAGCTGTTGTGGCATATTGTGTGTGTGTGTGTGTGTGTGTGTGTGTGTGTGTTAGTTGTGTGTGTGTAAAATGTGAAAGTTGGTTTTTGGAGCTTTTTGTGGCTGTGTGAAGTGTGAAGTGCAGCTGCTTTTACATTGTGTGTGAGTCAGTTGTTTTGTGTTGTGTGTGTGTAAAGTGTGAAAGTTGGTTTTTGGTACCTCTTATTGTTTTTTTATACTTTGTTTATTATTTTTATTATTTATTGTTATTGGCCACGCCCACCAAGCCATCTGATCACCAAGCCACGCCCACCAATTAAGCCACGCCCACAGAACCGGTAGGGAAATTTTTTAGATTTCACCCCTGCCCTGAAGTCACCATTCTAGGGGGCACCCTAGACTTCCTTTTTTAGCTGTTTTCCAAACCATTTCAGTGACTTTGCTTCTGGGGAAGAAACCCACCCTGTGTTTGCTAATCAGTGCCAGTCCTACCGCATCCTTGGCACAGGGTTGGATACATGTTCTCAGCTAGGAGGTCCTACTTAGCTAGCTGCTACTAGCAGGCTGTGTGTCCAGGAGCTCAACTCGATACAGATCTATATGTAACCAAATAAAAACTGAATGCACAAATTACCACACCAAGCAAGAAGAGGATCTTCTGCGCACAAATTCCAGTCGTGCCTTCTATAATTTTGTCAACAACAAGCTTAAAAACTCTAGATGCATGCCACCACTAAAAGACACTGATGGCAATGTATACAATGATGAAGTAACTAGAGCAAACCTCTTTAACAAATTCTTTGCATCAGTTTTTGTCAACAGTGATGGCACTCATCCCACATTTCCTAATTGTATAAGCAACGAGCATGACAACTTAACTAATGTTGATTTTACAGAAGAAAATGTTGGTAAAGCTCTAAGTAAATTGAAGCCATCTCTATCCATTGGACCTGATGGACTTTGTGTTTATTTTTAAAAAAAACTCTCTAGTAATCTAGCAGAACCCCTAAGTATAATCTTTAATATAGCTTTTACTACCAGTTCCCTTCCCAGTCTCTGGTCACTAGCCACAGTCATTTCAGTTTTCAAAAAAGGCGACCCCAGCTTAGTTGATAATTACAGACCAATCTCCCTATGTTGCGTCGCCTGCAAGGTTATGGAATCTATCATCAACCAATCCATTACCTTACACTTAGAAATACACAACCTTCTCTCAAATAAACAATTTGGCTTCAGGAAAAAATTATCTTGCAATTTGCAGCTTCTCCACTGTAAAAACCTATGGACTACAAATCTTGATCTAGGTAAATCAATAGATGCAATATACATAGACTTCTGTAAAGCTTTTGACTCAGTAGTACATGATAAACTTCTCCTAAAATTAAAATCCTATGGCATTTCAGGACCCTTACACAACTGGATATCTGCTTTTTTGTCAAACAGACAACAAATAGTTAAAATTGGTAATGCTCTAATCAAATCCTGTTCCTGTCAAGAGTGGTGTTCCTCAAGGCAGTGTTCTTGGACCTACTCTCTTTATAATATACATAAATGATCTTTGTAATCATATCTCAAGTAACTGTGTTCTCTTTGCTGATGATGTCAAACTTTTCAATACCACTGATAATACATCCACAATTCAAAAGGACCTTGATCATCTAACTGCTTGGTCTAAAATTTGGCAACTACAAATCTCAACCAGTAAATGCTCAGTCTTGCATATTGGAAGAAAGAACCCAATCACAAAGTACATGCTTGATGGACATTACCTCGCAGATGACCCCCACCCTGTCAAAGACCTTGGAGTTTTTATATCTAACGATTTAAGTTCCAAAGCCCACTGCAACTATATAGCTAAGAAGGCTCTAAGAGTTGTTAACTTAATTTTACGTAGCTTCTTTTCAAAAAACACCACGCTACTGACCAGAGCATATAAAACATTTGTTAGGCCAATTCTCGATTACTGCTCTCCTGTCTGGAACCCATATCATATATCTGACATCAACACAGTTGAGCGTGTCCAAAGGTATTTTACGAGAAGAATTCTCCACTCCTCCGAAACTAATAAAATACCTTATTCCACCAGACTTGATATCTTGGGTCTAGAAAACTTGGAACTTCGTCGCCTTTGACAAGATCTGGGTTTAGCATATAAAATCATCCGTTGTAATGTCCTTCCTGTCAATGACTTTTTTAGTTTCAATAACAATATCACAAGAGCTACCAATAGATTTAAACTCAATGTCAACCGCTCCAGTTTAGATTGCAGAAAACACGATTTCTGTAACAGAATTGTATATACTTGGAATGCATTACCTGACTCTGTAGTTTCTTCTCATAACCCCAAAGGCTTTATTCAAAAACTGTCCACGGTTGACCTCACCACTTTCCTAAGAGGACTCTAAGGGGCGTGCATAAGAGCACATACGTGCCTACCGTTCCTGTCCTACTGTTTCTTCCCCTATGTATATATATATGTTTTTAGTACCTCGTTTCTCCTCGTATATACGTTCATATATTATATAACCCTTTATGCAACGCTTGTATATATATATTGTTATATTGTTATGACGAATAAAATAAATAAATAAATAAATAAATAAACTCTGTTCCTGGGCTTAGCCTGTGCATTGATGGCTGTGCCTGTCTTCGTCCCTTTCTCCCTCCCTCCTCCCCTCTCTCCCTCCTCCCCTCCCCACATCAGCCTCTCCTCCAGCTCCTACCTGGAATGAGGGCATCCTTGCGGCAGTCGTACAACGTCCCCAGCTGGAAGGGGCGGCCCAGGGCTGCTAGCTCTATGGTGTCCTCTTCCAGGGCCATGTTGGGCTCCTACAATTGAAGATGCTTCTGCTGGCCTATAAGAGAGGAGAAACATCTGGAGGAGGCAAATACTGACAGTTGAGTCTGTGAGGGGATGCAGGATGTGGGCACAAGCCACATTCCCCCCACTGATATAAATGAAAGGGATATAAATGAAAGAAAAAAATGATTGTAAACTTGATAATGGCAGCTAGATTAGTAATGGCTAAATACTGGGGACGAAATTGGGACATTCAAAGTAATAAATGAAATTTGGAGCATGGCAATAAATGATAAATTAACAACAGAAATTAAATTTAAAAAAGGAATGATTAAAGCAAACAATTAAAATGAAATATGGGGAGATTTTATAAAATCAGTGTTGGTGGAAGGAAAAGGGAATAAATCTACTCAAGAATATATGCTGTTTTGGAGGAGATAAGGGCACATTAAAGAAATATAGAGAAAAAGAAATATAATTCTATTTCTCTATTTTTTCGCTGTCATGGAATTAGAAAATGGTTAAAAGTTTGGGAGAGAAACTACAAACTGACGATGGCCGCAGCATATAAAGAAAACCTTTACAAAATGTTCTACAGGTGGCATTTGCCGCCAACAAAATTAGCCAAAACGTATAAGAACTCCTCCGCCATTTGTTGGAAATGCAACCAGGCTCCGGCATCACATGTGGTGGAAATATAAGAAAGGAAGGAGTTACTAGGAGAAAATTCATAAATGGCTAGAAATGATAACAGAGCAACATATAGAGTTCAGACCAGAGACGTGCCTCTGAGGCATATTGTCACAAAGTTATGACAAAGCAACCGTCTACTTAGTGTTACATATGTTGACGGCATCTAGAATTACATATGCTAAATATTGGAAAAATGTGAACACCCCACCAGATGATGACATAATTAGGAAAACTTGGGATTGTGCAGAAATGGACAGATTAACTTTAAAGTTAAAGATAAAGAAGACTCAAAATATTGCAGGATGTGGAATAAATTTTATGAATTTATTCTGCATTTTTGTAAGGAGAAGCTGTGTGGCTTTGCCAGGAACAATTGTTTCTTTGGCTTATGTTCCCCTGGCTTCGACTCTTGGCTTTTGCCTTGCCTGACTGGGAAGACTGTTGTCCGCCTTTTGACTTGGACCTGGCCCTGCTCTTGCGGACTGCTTCACTGGGCCCTCGGAACTGCTTCTTCCCTGGGACTTTCTTGCCCTCAGGACCCCCCTTATCTTGTGTCTGGACTCTGCCTTGTGGAGTGGACTTGGAACCCTGGACCTTGCCCTGTGAGTGGGCTCCTCCTCTGTGGGTGTTCTTCCTACTATAGAGGCTGTTGTTTGGTGGCTGCCGTCAGGGTAGCATGAAGACGGAGCCCTACTGGTCATCGGAGGGCCGTTGGCTGGATGGTTTGTGGAGAGACATAAAGGTCTTTCTAGACCTCTGCCTTGCCTTGACCACCTGGGTCACAGTGACGCTCTCTGCCCATCAGCCAGAAGCATTCAGGGAAGGAGGAGGATGAATGAAGCTGTTTCCTCTTTGGAAGGTGCAATTGGAGCCTCCAGGTGGGAACACACCCACCTGTGCTCCCCCTCCTGCATTGGGGAGGGGGCAAATCCCCACAGGAGGGCCAGAATTTGGCATCTCAATGGAAGAGAGCTCCGATTGGATGGGAGGGGTTGGACGAAGGTGTCTTCTCCCTGCACTCAATTGCAGCTCTCTCCTTGTCTGGCTACCTGGGCAGAACTCAGCAGCCTTCAGAAAAGCAGCAACCCCCCCCCATCAAATTACCTGAAATCCCCCCCCAAAATACTGGTGCTTCTGTGCCACACCTGTTGCTACGTCGCCTGCTTTTCCCTCCCCCTCCCTCCTCCACCTCCAGTAGCCTTTCCTAAGAAGGAAGGCAGGATCCTGAGGGTCTCAGCTGCTAATCCCCCTCTGATTTCCTTTCTTAATATTGGGGTCTCCGCCGTCCCAGCCACCCATCAGCCTCTCCCACAGATGAGGAATCGCTTGTTCTGGTGTAAAAGGAGCTGCTCTCCACCAATGCCAAGGAGGAGCCCTGCTCTCACCCCGTTTGACTCCCCTGTCCCATGAAATGGCAGTTTGGGGGTCTCAGTGCTTCTGGGGGCCTCACCTGGTGGGAGGGAATCAGAAATCCCCGGTGGCAAGTGGATGTGCTGCTCTCCTTCACTGCTTCTCTGCCAGATCTCCTTGTCCTTTGAACTGCCGGTGGAGTTTATGATGGCAACAGAATCCAGATTGTAATTTCAAGCAATTAGCATATCCTGCTACATTGCATCAGCACTTCCAGGTTTTCTATCCTAAAAAGAGTCTCTGAAATGAGGACAACTTTTTCTCTCCATTCTTGAAGGTCTCCTTCAGTGTCTGCTCCAGCCTGGGAGGTTGAGGGAGAGGAGGGGGGAAGTGGAGGGTCTTCTTCAAAGCAGGGGACTTCTGAGAATCCCCTCACCTGCCCTACCCTCAACCTCTAGCAAGAGGGGGGAGCAGCTGCAGCCCACTTCCTTCAAAGGCTGGACCACCACTCTGCACTTCCAGTCCTGGGTCCAAGGCTCAGCCTGGGAATTGTAA
Organism: Ahaetulla prasina; assembly: GCF_028640845.1. Taxonomy (NCBI): domain Eukaryota; kingdom Metazoa; phylum Chordata; class Lepidosauria; order Squamata; family Colubridae; genus Ahaetulla; species Ahaetulla prasina. The sequence goes on along the minus strand of NC_080542.1, from coordinate 149,904,946 downwards.
AGCATCGTCTTCTGCTTTATTTATTTTTTTATTATTTTATTTTGTCACAACAGTATATACAATCATCCACATAAACAATAATTCATCATGAGAGAAAAAGTATATATAAGTAAAAGTATAAGTATAAGAGAACAATAGGACAGGAACGGTAGGCACTCTTGTGCTCTTATGCACCCCCTTACAGACCTCTTAGGAGTGGGGTGAGGTCAATAGTAGACAGTTTTTGGTTGAAGCTTTGGGGATTTTGGGAAGAGACCACAGAGTCAGATAGAATAGAATAGAATAGAATAGAATAGAATAGAATAGAATAGAATAGAATAGAATAGAATAGAATAGAATTTTATTGGCCAAGTGTGATTGGACACACAAGGAATTTGTCTTGGTGCATATGCTTTCAGTGTACATAAAAGAAAAGATACGTTCATCAAGGTACAACATTTACAACACAATTGATGATCAATTGTGAGTTCCAAGTATTAACAACTCTGTTACTGAAGTCATTTTTTCTGCAATCAAGATTGGAGTGGTTAACATTAAATTTAAATCTATTGTGTGCTCGTGTATTGTTGCGGTTGAAGCTGAAGTAGTCTTTTACAGGGAGGATACTGTAATAGATGATTCTGTGTGTTCATCTTCAGTGAACACACAGTGTTCACTTCACTTCAGTGAAACTTCAGTGAAGTTTATCTTCAGTGCGTTCAGAAAACGAAAAAGGAAGGACCAGGAAAAAATACCTTTCACCTGCTCTTTTCAAGCAGCCTTTCTATTTAATTATTTATTTAAGTCTCTTTACTTTGGAAGAAGAAGAAAAAACAGGAAATGTGTTTGAGAAATGAGTTCCACAACCGTCCAGCAGAGGGAAGCAAAGACCTCTGTTGGTATTTCACTCCCCAGCTGTTTCCCCAACTGGACAGCTTTAAGCCTTGTGGACTTCAACTCCCAGCAGTCCAGAGCCTGCTATGCTACCTGAGGAATTCTGGGAGTTGAAGTCCACAAGGCTTAAAGTTGCCGAGTTTGGAGACCCTCTGATCTGTAGAGCTGCTTCTTTTCTTTTCTTTTCTTTTCTTTTTATTTATTTATTTTGTCACACAGTATATATAAGCATAAGCATGAAATAACTATACAATATATAAGTATATATATAGAATAGAATAGAATAGAATAGAATAGAATAGAATAGAATAGAATAGAATAGAATAGAATAGAATTTTTTATTGGCCAAGTGTGATTGGACACACAGGGAATTTGTCTTGGTGCATAAGCTCTCAGTGTACATAAAAGAAAAGATACGTTCATCAAGGTACAACATTTACAACACAAATGATGGTCAATATATCAGTATAAATCAAAAGGATTACCAGCAACAAAGTTACAGTCATATTACAGTCATACGTGGAAGTTACAGTCATAAGCGGGAGGAGATGGGTGATGGGAACGATGAGAAGATTAATAGTAGTGCAGATTTAGTCAATAGTTTGACAGTGTTTAGGGAATTATTTGTTTAGCAGACTGATGGCCTTCGGGAAAAAACTGTTCTTGTGTCTAGTTGTTCTGATGTGCATGAGTATGTAATAACTATATTAATTGATATAACGAAAGGAAACAATAGGACAGGAACAGTAGGCACACTTGTGCTCTTATGCATGCCCCTTGTAGTCCTCTTAGGAATGGGGTGAGGTCAATAGTAGACAGTTTTTGGTTGAAGCTTTGGGGATTTTGGGAAGAGACCACAGAGTCAGGTAGTGTATTCCAAGCATTAACAACTCTGTTACTGAAGTCATTTTTTTCTGCAATCAAGATTGGAGTGGTTAACATTAAGTTTAAATCTATTGTGTGCAAATGTATTGTTGCGGTTGAAGCTGAAATAGTCTTCGACAGGAAGGACATTGTAATAGATGATTCTATGAGTTAAACTCAGGTCATGTCGAAGGCAACGTAGTTCTAAGTTTTCTAAACTCAGGATTTCAAGTCTGGTGGCATAAGGTATTTTGTTGTATTCAGAGGAGTGGAGAACTCTTCTTGTAAAATATTCCTGGACACGTTCAATTGTATTGATGTCAGAAATGTGGTATGGGTTCCAGACAGTCGAGCTGTATTCAAGAATTGGTCTAGCAAATGTTTTATATACTCTGGTTAGTAGTGTAGTGTTTTTGGAGAAGAAGCTACGCAACATTAGGTTTACAACTCTTAGAGCTTTTTTTGCGATGTAGTTGCAGTGGGCTTTGGCCCTTAGATCATTTGATATGAAAACTCCAAGGTCTTAAACAGGGTGGGGGTCATCTGCAAGGTAATGTCCATCAAGCTTGTACTTAGTGTTTAGGTTCTTTTTTCCAATATGTAAGATTGAGCATTTGCTGGTTGAGATTTGGAGTTGCCAAGTTTTAGACCATTCAGATACAAAGTCAAGGTCTTTTTGAAGGGTAGCTGTATTGGTGATGGTGTTAAATATTTGACATCGTCAGCAAAGAGAACACAATTACTTGTAATATGGTCATAGAGATCGTTAATGTATAATATGAAGAGTGTTGGTCCAAGAACTTGCCTTATACACTGTAAGCCGCCCTGAGTCTTCGGAGAAGGGCGGGGTATAAATGTAAACAAAAAAAAAAAAAAGAACGCTGCCTTGGGGAACGCCACTTTTGACAGGAACAGGGTTTGATAGAGCATTGCCAATTTTGACCACTTGTTGTCTGTTTGACAGGAAAACTGTTATCCAGTTGTGGAGGGGTCCTGAGATGCCGTAGGATTTTAGTTTTAGGAGAAGTTTATCATGTACTACTGAGTCAAAAGCTTTACAAAAGTCTATGTAAATTGCATCTATTGCTTTGCCTTGATCAAGATTTGTAGTCATATGTAGATCTATCTTTTCTACAACGAATACGTTCTCGTGAACTTCGCACAGAACTTAAAAGAAGACAAGACAATGGTGAATCCAACCTATACATCGACTACCGTGCTGATTGCATAAAAAATAAAGCCTACAACCAAAAAATCACCTCCAAACCCCCCATCATCCATAACAATCAACCAGCCATCCCAACATTCAATCAAGTACCCATCACCCTACCATCCATTCAACCAACCATCTTACCAGCCATCCAAACAGCCATTCAACCAACCATCCAACCAACCACCCAAACAGCCATCCAACCAACCATCCAAACAGCCATCCAACCAGCCATCCAACCAGCCATCCAAACATCCATCCAACCAGCCATCCAAACATCCATCCAACCAGCCATCCAAACAGCCACCCAACCACCAATCCAAACAACCATCCATCCAACCAGCCAAACTACCATCCAACCATCTATTCAATCATCTGTTGTACATAACCCGCAACCTACTAACATCCAAAACTAGGTATGCACACCCCTTACCTCTTCAACACCAATCACTACAGATCTCAAATGCAAATTGATAAATGCAAGAAGCATTGTTAACAAATTACCTGAATTTATCCTCTTGTTAAACAATGGCACATTTGATATCATTTTTGTTTGTGAAACATGGCTGAATTCATCCCTTCCTGACTCCATTATCTCAAACAAAGAATATCAAATCTATCGATCAGATCATGAAAACCGAAGAGGTGGTGGAGTGGCTATCTTTTAGAAAAAGTCACTGAATCTAAAAAATATCCAAGTAGCACATAAACTTTCTCTTCCTGAAACTATTGTATGCGACCTATCCCTTAACACTATTCTTCGATTCTTACTATGCTACAGAGCCCCTGACTATGACATTAACCATGCAAATATGCTAACCTCAATGCTAACATGGGCTATCTCTTGCCCATATCCTCTCATCTTCCTGGGTGACCTAAATCTACCTCTGATTAACTGGATAACTAATGAATGTTCAACTGACCCAATCCATACTACATACTACACTATACAACGCTGTTACAAACCTACAAGTTGTCTCGAACAACTTGTAACCAATAATACAAGACTCAACAACTGCCTTGATCTCATCTTCTGCAACAACCCAAATTCAATTTACGGACTACAAATTAAAGAACCTTTTTCCAACAGTGACCACTGCATGATTGATTTTCGTCTCAATATACGTCCATACTTAAATCATCATAACAATAGTATTCCCAACTACAACTTCAAAAAAGCCAATTACGACCTTATAAACAACGATCTTTCATTTCTGGACTGGCAAAATCTATTTGCAACCTGCATAACCGCTGAAGACCACTATAGAGTCTTCCTACTTGAGATCAATAGAGTCATTAAACTATATGTACCACAAATGACTACCATGATCAGGAAAAGCAAACTACCCATATCAATAAAAAAGCTTCAATCAAAAAAAAATCCCTCTGGAGAAGAAACAAAAAAGGCTATGTTGCATATTTCAAAATCCGCTACGGAAATATATGCAACCAAATAAAAACTGAATGCACAAATTACCACACCAAGCAAGAAGAGAACTTTCTGCACACAAATTCCAATCGTGCCTTTTATAATTTTGTTAGCAATAAACTTAAAGACTCAAGATCCATCCCACCACTAAAAGATTCTAACAACAAAGAATGCAATGACGAAACAGTTAAAGCAAACCTCTTCAACATTTTCTTTGGCTCAGTTTTTGTTAACTCCAATAACACACATCCGACATTCCACAAACGTACCAGCAATGATTATGACGACTTAACTCATATAGATTTCACAGAAGATAACGTAGGAAAAGCTCTTCATAACTTAAAACCATCACTATCTATTGGACCCGATGGACTATGTGCATACTTCTTAAAAAAACTTTCCATTAATATAGCAGAACCCCTAAGCATAATCTTTGATAAAGCCTTCACTACCAGTTCCCTTCCCAAACTTTGGTCACTAGCCACAGTCATCCCCATCTTCAAAAAAGGAGACCCCAGCTTAGTCAAAAATTACAGACCTATCTCTTTGTGCTGCGTCACCTGCAAAGTCTTGGAATCAATCATCAACCAATCCATTACCTCACACTTAGAAACTAACAACCTACTCTCCAATAAACAATTTGGTTTCCGGAAAAAATTATCATGTAACTTATAACTACTCCACTGTAAAAACATATGGACTACAAATCTTGATCAAGGCAAAACAATAGATGCAATCTACATAGACTTCTGCAAAGCTTTTGACTCAGTAGTACACGATAAACTTCTCCTAAAACTAAAATCCTATGGGATCTCAGGACCCCTTCACAAATGGATATCTGCTTTTCTGTCTAACAGACAACAAGTGGTCAAAATTGGCAATGCTTTATCAAATCCTGTTCCTGTCAAGAGTGGCGTTCCTCAAGGCAGCGTCCTTGGACCAACACTCTTCATACTATACATTAATGATCTTTGTGACCACATCTCAAGTAATTGTGTTCTCTTTGCTGACGATGTCAAACTATTTAACACCACAGACAATACATCTATCATTCAAAAAGACCTTGATCATCTAACCACTTTTTATTATTATTATTATTATTATTATTATTATTATTATTATTATTATTATTATTATTATTATTATTATTATTATTTCGATTTTTATACCGCCGTTCTCCTGAAGGACTCAGGGTGGTGTACAGCCAAGGTAAAACAAACAATGCAATATACAATTAAAATACGAATTAAAAAACTTATTACATAATTGGCCTAAAACTTTGGAACATATAAAACTAAAACCCATTAAAATTCATAATAAAAATTTTAAAAACCCATAAAAATTTAAGCCAACCCCGCGCGAATAAATAAATGTGTTTTCAATTCGCGGCGGAAGGTCCGAAGGTCAGGTATTTGGCGTAAACCCGGGGGAAGTTCGTTCCAGAGGGTAGGAGCCCCCACAGAGAAGGATCTTCCCCTGGGGGCCGCCAGCCAACATTGTTTGGCGGACGGCACCCTCAGAAGTCCCTCTCTGTGTAAGCGTACGGGTCGGTGGGAGGCATGAGGTAACAGCAGGCAGTCCCGTAAGTACCCAGGCCCTAAGCCATGGAGCGCTTTAAAGGTAGTGACCAAAACCTTAAAGTGCACCCGAAAGACCACAGGTAGCCAGTGCAGTCTGCGCAGGAGTGGTGTTACGTGGGAGCTACGTGAAGCTCCCTCTATCACCCGCGCAGCTGCATTCTGGACTAACTGAAGCCTCCGGGTGCACCTCAAGGGGAACCCCATGTAGAGAGCATTACAATAATCCAAACGGGAGGTAATGAGCGCATGAGTGACTGTGCACAAGGCATCCCGATCATGGAAGGGGCGCAACTGACGAACCAGGCGAACCTGGTGAAAGGCCCTCCTGGAGACGGCTGTCAAATGGTCTTCAAACGACAGCCGTTCATCCAGGAGGAAACCCAAGTTGCGCACCCTATCCTTTGGGGCCAATAACTCGCCTCCAACAGTCAGCTGTGGCTGCAGCTGACTGAATCGGGGTGCCGGCATCCACAGCCACTCCATCTTGGAGGGATTGAGCTTGAGCCTGTTCCTCCCCATCCAGATCCGTACAGCTTCCAAACACTTCAAAAGCACTTCAACAGCTTCGTTGGGGTGGCCTGGGGTGGAAAAGTACAGCTGAGTATCATCAGCGTACAGTTGGTATCTCATCCCAAAGCCACTGATGATCTCACCCAGCGGCTTCATATAGATATTGAACAGAAGGGGCGAGAGAATCGACCCCTGTGGCACCCCACAAGTGAGGCACCTTGCGGCTGACCTCTGCCCCCCTGTCAACACCGTCTGCGACTGGTCGGAGAGATAGGAGGAGAACCACCGATAAACGGTGCCTCCCACTCCAGGTCCCCTCAACCGGCACAGCAAGATACCATGGTCGATGGTATCAAAAGCCGCTGAGAGATTTAATAGGACCAGGGCAGAGGAATAACCCCTGTCCCTGGCCCTCCAGAGATCATCCACCAACGCGACCAAAGCTGTGCTGTATCCGGGTCGGAAGCCGGACTGGAACAGGTCTAGATAGACAGCTTCATCCAGGTATTGGGGTAGCTGCCGCGCCACCGCACTCTCTACAACCTTTGCAACAAAGCGAAGGTTGGAGACCGGACGATAATTACCCAAAATAGCTGGGTCCAGGGAGGGCTTCTTGAGGAGGGGTCTCACCACTGCCTCTTTCAAGGCGGCAGGGAAAACCCCTTCCAACAAAGAAGCGTTGATAATCCCCTGGAGCCTGCCTCGTGTCACCTCCTGAGTGGCCAGCACCAGCCAGGAAGGACACTGGTCCAGTAAACATGTGGTGGCGTGGAGCCTCCCCAACAAACTGGCCACGTCCTCGGGAGTCACAATATCAAACTCATCCCAAACAGACTCAACAAGACGTGCCTCCTCCCTCTTGCTTGGATCATCCCAATTTCGGTCCAGACCATTCCGGAGCTGAGTGATTTTATTGTATAGATAACCACTAAACTCCTCGGCATGTCCCTGCAAGGGGTCATCCCGCACCTCCTGATGAAGGAGAGAGCGGGTCACCCGAAACAGGGTGGCCGGGTGGTTATCTGCCGACGCAATGAGGATGGAAGCGTAGGAACGCCTTGCCTCCCTCATTACCACTAGGTAGGTCCTAGAATAGGACCTAACTAGTGTCCGATCAGCTTCGGAACAATGGACCTCCAAGTATTCTCTAGGTGTCTTCTCCGGCGTTTCATCTGCCTCAGCCCCTCGGAGAACCGAGGGGCCGGACGAGATCTGCGCCGGGTCAGAGGCCGCAAAGGCACGACACGGTCCAAGGCCCCAGCCGCGCCCTGTTTCCAGGCCACAACTAGTTCCTCAGCCGAGCCGTGGGCCAGATCCTCAGGAAATGGCCCAAGCTCCATCAGAACCTCTCAGGGTCCATCAGGTGCCTGGGATGGAACCAACGTATAGGTTCCGTCTCCCTGTGATGGTGGGTGGCGGTTCGGAAGTCCAGGCGAAGGAGAAAATGATCTGACCATGACATCGGTTCTGTTACTAAATCATCTAATTCCAGATCATTTAGCCACTGTCCAGAGATATAAATTAGATCCAGCGTGCCTCCTCCCATGTGCGTAGGGCCATCATTTACTCGAATCAGGTCCAAGGCTGTCATGGAAGCCTGGAACTCCCGAGCTGCAGTTGATAACAAGCCAGTCGATGGCAGATTGAAATCCCCCATGACTATAAGTCTGGGGGTCTCAACCGCCACCCCGGCAAGTACCTCCAACAGCTCGGGCAGGGCTGTGGTCACGCAGCAAGGAGCCAGGTACGCGACCAACAAACCCAACTGATTCCTATGGCCCCACCTCACATAGAGGGATTCACAGCCGGCAATCTGAGGAACAGTGGCCTCCCTCGGCTCTAGATCTTCCTTAATGACAACCGCCACCCCCCCATCCCTACCTTGGGCCCTCGGTTGATGAAATGCTCGGAAACCCGGAGTGCACAGCTCAACAAGGGGAACCCCCCCCCCGGACCCAACCAGGTCTCCGTAATGCCCATAAGTTCCACGGACTCCCCCTGAATAAGATCACAGATCAGGGGAGCTTTGTTGCCCACGGACCGAGCATTACATAACATCAACCGAAGACCCAAGCTCTGAGGATCATGGCCGCCCGAGGAATGGGTAGGGTCTGAGGAGCCGGAGCACGTGATCGCTTTCAAACAGCGAGCACGTGCTCCCGACACTCGATATGCCCCCCCCTCCGCCATATCTGCCTCTCCCTCTTACCGTACAGATTGAGTGACCCTCTAATCCTGGAACAGACCCCTCCCCCCCTGCCTTCAGACCAGATGCCATAATGCCGCGAACAAGCACAGGGGCTGGATCCCTCCCCGACGGGTTCTTTCCCTCACCCGTCATATCCCTCCCCCCCTTTAAAAAACCCTTATTAAAAAATCTATTTAAAAATCCCCACAAATTCTTCTTGGCCGCATGCCACCTCTTTGGGTCCCAAGACCCTTCATTAAGGTAAGTCCTCGATAACTTGAAGGGCCATTCCTGCGAGGCGGGGGAACCTCACAGTCGCAATAGTTTGGCAGACGAGTATCTCATGGAAGGATAGTCGATAAAATGGCAGAAGAGTGTCCATACCTAACCGGCGATGATGTTCCAGTCGTTCCGATAGTTCACCAAGACCCGACATTAAATGGTCAACCATATGGGCCATAGTCCGTAGAAATCCGTGGGACCAGGAGAAACAATCCAAGATCCAGAGGGTCCAGAACAACCAAGGAATCCGGAGGTCCGGCCCAAATCCAATGACCTCCCTCTCGGAAGCTGGTATAACAATATTCCCTCGGTTGTTCCCTCGGCTGCTAAGATGGAAAAGTCGGCAGCCGGGATGAAAAGGTCTCCCTCGGATTCCCGGCATAGCACTGTCACGGGATAAAGACCCGTGCAGTACGGTGGTTGGAGCGACATTTATACCGCCGGTGCCATCCATGCCGCCACCACTACGCCGCCAATTTATACCGCTGGGCCCAATATGGCACCAGCGTGCCGCCGTTGGAAATGTCCAGGCCAGGCCGCCTATCAGTCGCTGATGGAGAAAGTGACCAAAAAAGCATGCCGCTGGTGATAATTGCGGCAAGGCAGGCCATGGCCAAAAGTCAGCTGCGGGGAGGGGGGGAGAATGTTCAGGCCCATGAGGCCCATGGGGGGGGCGATGTTCAGGCCCATGAGGGTACCGTCCAATGGCCGAACACACCGCCGCCGATGTTACCCGCGGCTCAACACACAGCACACAGCTGTCGATGTTCTCCGTGGCCAAAAACGGCAGAAAAACAGCTGAGTCAGGCCGGGCCATCTCCTCGCATCCCCCCAACATGGCCGCCGCTATCCGCTGCTCGATCGAGAATTCCGGCTCCGTACTCAGCAGCCGAGAGCCCAATGAGGTCCAAAGACCTCGCTCTCGGCAGCCGGGAAGATCACAAGTCAGGAGCCAGAGGCCAAGCAGCCCGGCGGTTGGCAGAACGGCATCGCGGCCCGAGGACACCCAGCCGCCGTCTCCACTAAGATTAGGACACTGCCGCCATAACGCGCATGCGCAGAAGACTTGGTCTAAAACTTGGCAACTCCAAATCTCAACCAGCAAATGCTCAGTCTTACATATAGGAAAAAAGAACCCAAACACTAAGTACATACTAGATGGACATTACCTTACAGACGACCCCCATCCCGTTAAAGACCTTGGAGTTTTCATGTCAAATGATCTAAGTGCCAAAGCCCACTGCAACTACATAGCAAAAAAAGCTCTAAGAGTTGTAAACTTACTCTTGCGTAGCTTCTTTTCCAAAAACACCACACTACTAACCAGAGCATATAAAACATTTGCTAGACCAATTCTAGAATATAGCTCGCCTGTTTGGAACCCTCACATCTCTGACATCAATACAATTGAACGTGTCCAGAAATATTTTACAAGAAGAGTTCTCCATTCCTCTGAAAACAACAAAATACCTTATCCCTCCAGACTTGAAACCTTAGGCTTAGAAAACTTGGAACTCCGTTGCCTACGACAAGACCTAAGTTTAACTCACAGAATCATCTATTGTAATGTCCTTCCTGTTAAAGACTACTTCAGCTTCAATTGCAATAATACTAGAGCAACCAATAGATTTAAACTTAATGTCAACCGCTTTAATCTAGATTGCAGAAAATATGACTTCTGTAACAGAATCATCAGTGCTTGGAATACTTTACCTGACTCTGTGATCTCTTCCCATAATCCTAAAATCTTCAACCAAAAACTGTCTACTGTTGACCTCACCCCATTCCTAAGGGGACCATAAGGGGCGTGCATAAGCGCACAAAACATGTCTACCGTTCCTGTCCTATTGTTTTTCTTTTCTTCTTCCTATATACATATATGCTTATACCTCCTTATATTTACCCATATATGTGTTTATATTTTATATAATCTTTTTGTATGATACCTACATATATTGTTATGACAAAATAAATAAAAAAAATGAATGTTTTTGCAGTGGAGAAGTTGTAAATTACATGATAATTTTTTTCTGAAACCAAATTGTTTATTAGAGAGTAGATTGTTTGTTTCTAGGTGGAGGGTAATGGATTGGTTGATGATAGATTCCATTTCTTTGCATGAGACACAACATAGAGAGATTGGTCTGTAATTTTCAGCTAGGCTGGGGTCTCCTTTTTTGAAGACTGGGATGACCATGGCAAGTGAGGCAAGGGAAGGGACCTGGTCGTGAAAGCTTTTTCAAGGATTATGCTTAGGGGTTCTGCTATATTAGTGGAAAGCTTTTTTAAAAAGTATGCACATAGTCCATCAGGTCCAATAGAGAGGGATGGTTTCAGTTTGGGAAGAGCTTTTTCGACATTATCTTCTGTGAAATCTATATGTGTTAGGTCGTTGTACTCATTGTTGGTACGATAGGGGAATGTCGTGTATGAGCCATTACTGTTAGCAAAGACTGAGCCAAAGAATGTGTTGAAAAGGTTTGCTGTTTCATTATTATATTATTATATTATTTGCCGTTAGATTCTTTTAGTGGTGGGATGGATCTCGAGTTTTTACGTTTGTTGTTCTCAAAATTATAAAAAGCACAATTGGAATTTGTGCGCAAGAGGCCTTCTTGCTTGGTGTGGTAATTGGTACATTCAGTTTTTATTTGATTGCATATATTTCTGTAGCGGTTTTTGAAATTTGCTACAAAGCCCTTTTTGTTTCTTCTCCAGAGGGATTTTTTTTGGGGGGGGGATTGGAGCTTTTTTATTGATATGGGTAATTTGTTTTTTCTGGTTTTGGTGGTGGTTTGTGGTATGTAAAGATTAATGACTCTATTGACTTCAAGTAGGAAAACTTTCTAGTGGTCTTCTGCAGTGATGCAGGTTGAGAATAGATTTTGCCAGTCAAGAAATGAGAGGTCGTAGTTTATAAGATCATAGTTGGCTTTTTTGAAATTGTAGTTTGGAATACCATTATTATGACGATTTATGTAAGGGCGTAATATTGGTCGCTGTTGGAAAAGGGTTCTTTTATTTGTAGTCCATAAATTGAGTTTGTGTTGTTGCAGAAGATGAGGTCCAGGCAGTTGTTGAGTCTTGTATTGTTAGTTACTAGTTGTTCAAGGCCTAGGTTTGTAACAGCGTTGTATAGGGTAGCATGGATGGGTTCAGTTGTACATTCATTTGTTATCCAGTTAATAGAAGGTAGATTAAGGTCACCCAGGAAGATGAGAGGATATGGGCAAGAGGTAGCCCATGTTAGTAGTGTGATTAACTTGTTTGCATGAGCAATGTCGTAGTCAGGGGCTCTGTAGCATAGTAAGAATCGAAGTGTGATGTTAAGGGACAGGTCACATACAATAGTCTCAGGAAGAGAAAGTTTATGTGTAACTTGAATATTTTTTAGATTCAGTGACTTTTTGTAAAATATAGCCACTCCACCTCCTCTGCAGGTTAACATGATACTCTTTGTTTGAAATAATGGAGTCAGGGAGGGATGAGTTCAGCCTTGTTTCGCAAACAAATATAATATCAAATGTGCCACTGTTTAACAAGAGGATAAATTCAGGCAATTTGTTTACAATGCTTCTTGCATTTATCAATTTGCATTTAAGATCTGCAGTGTTTGGTGTTGGCAGATGTTCCCCCAGAATCTGTTCCTGAAAGTCCAGGTTCCCCTGGCCCTGCTCTCCAGGCACCCAGGTGCAACTGTCTGTCATTATGGCTGCCAGTCCACCCTGATCCCTCGCTCAGGCAGCTCCACCTGCTTTGGTCATCTGGACTCTGCTGTCTTGTCATCTCTTCCAAACAGGGAGGTCACACTGTGGGACAGTAGTCAGTCAGCCGGTCGGCTCTTCCTTCCTCTCTCTCTCCATCTTCTCATGCTGTTTGCTGGCCACTCTTTCCACTGCCTGTGCCCTTTCGGCTTGCCTCCCTTCCTTTCGATCTCTTTTCCCTTCCTCCTCCTTTCCCTATCTTTCCTCTCAGGCCTTGCTCTCTATCTTTCCCTCAGGCTAATTTATTTACCTTTCCAAGCCAAAGAGACTGGAGCAGTGACCAAAGCCCACTGCAACTACATACCAAAAAAGGCTCTAAGAGTTGTAAACCTAATTCTGTGTAGCTTCTTTTCCAAAAACTCTACACTACTAACCAGAGCATACAAAACATTTGCTAGACTTGGAGATGCGATTGTGAAGATGCTACTTATTACCATATATGGTGGACTTGTAAAAAAGTTAAAGCATTTTGGATTAAAGTATGGTGGATCATGCAGAATATTTTGAAAAAGAAGATTAAGTTTAATCCGCAGTTCTTTCTACTAGGAATAATTATGGATTGTACAGCTATAGAGACTAAATTGATTTTGAACTTAATAACAGCCGCAAGACTTTTGACTGCTCAATATTGGAAGAAAGAAGAATTACCTACAATTGAAGAATGGACACTCAAAGTATCAAATCTGGCAGAAATGGCAAAAATTTCTGCTTACTTGAAAGACTATACACAAGAAAAATATATTTTAGAATGGAAAATGTGGATTGATTATATTCAAAATAAGTATCAGATAAAAAAATATCGAATAGCATATGAGTAAATGTAGGAAATATTTTGTATTAGATATATTTCTGAAGGAGAGGGGAATTGAGAGTGTGATTAAGTGTGGAGAGACTAGAGATTATAATTTAGGAATTATTTTAGATTATGATTGTTAAATTTGGGCAATAACGAGGCATGAGACCAGGATAGTGACAACAGCTCTTTACTATATGGTGAACCCAGCAACCGGGCTGGGGAAAAACCTCTCCTTATATACAGTTCAACCGGCGGCTTCAACCAATCAGCAATGTGCTTGTTTCCCGCCAAAATATTTAAAGATACATTACACTCCTTCCCTCCCAGAAAACACTTTACCTATATATTTACATTATATTTACATATTACTTTTCAACGTAATCACGTAAATAGACTGGGCGTCTCCTGACTCTTTCGGACCTGCGAATGCGCCTGGGAGCGGGTCGAGTTGACCGGAGGGGCTGTTTGCTCCTCTCGGCTCCTCCTCTAGGCCATCCGGCCTTGGATTATTTGCCGAGTCGTCCCTGCTGTTTTCTAATGGAACCTGTTGGCGTCGCTGGACCTCCGGGAATTCAGTTAAGTCCTGCGATTTTCCCGGGTTTGAGTCAGCTGTGGGTTCAAACATTGTATAGTCAGGGCCTGTTTCGTCTGACTCAGTTTGATCGGCTATCCGTTTCCTCAATTGATCTATATGTCGCCTCCATACTCGGCCGTCCTCTAACTCCACCAAGTATGATTTGGGACCTGTTATGTTTAGAATATTTCCTGCTACCCAGATCGGGCCCTCACCATAGTTGTGTGCCCATACCCGGTCGCCTATTTCCATCCCTCTTGTTTTTTCGAGTCCCCCCTTGTAACCCTCTGGTGTATAGTTTGGATTTAGACGGTCTAGTGGGCACCTGAGCTTTCGGCCCATTAATAATTCTGCAGGGCTTCTGCCGGTTGTGGCACAGGGGGTTCGGTGTTGGACGGCCAGGAAAACATCTATTTTTGATTGCCAGTCGCCTGGCTTGAGTCTGGACAATGCCTCTTTTGCGCTTCGGACGAAACGCTCTGCAAGGCCATTCGTCGCAGGGTGGAAAGGCGCCGAGAGGGCATGCCGGATGCCCTCTTCTGCCAAGTATTCCTCAAACTGTGTTGCCATGAATTGCGGGCCGTTATCGGATACCAACGTGTCGGGCAACCCATGTGTTGCAAATAGGTGCCGTAGGACTGAGATCACGGCCTCGGCTGTCATGGATCTCATGAGAATGATTTCCAGCCATTTGGAGTAGGCATCGACTACTACCAGGAAGGTTTGGCCGTGGAAGGGGCCGGCAAAATCAATGTGGATTCTAGACCAAGGCCCTTGGGGTCTTTCCCATTCCCGAACCGGGGCCGTTGGGGGTAGAGGTCTGGACTCCTGGCAGGCCTGGCATTTCCCTACCCTTTCAGCAATTTCTGAGTCCATTAAGGGCCACCACACATAGCTTCTCGCTAGACCCTTCATCCTAACGATCCCTGGGTGACCCTCGTGGAGGAGGTCCAACACCCTTTTCCTCAATTTTTCTGGGATCACCACTCTATCCCCCCATAGCAGGCACCCCCCTTGAGCCGAAAGTTCCCCACGTTTTTTTACAAATTCTTTAAAACGCTCGCCCGGCGCAGCGGGCCACCCTCTTTGTACCCAACCGAGTACAGTTCTCAAGGTAATGTCCCGGTATGACGCCCGAGCCACCTCCTTAGACGTGACTGGGCCAGAGTCCAGAGAGTCAATTAGCAGGATAGGCGTCCCCGGAGTGGGGTCTTCGATCGCCCCTGGTAGTGGGCATCTGCTTAAGGCGTCCGCATGCCCCAACTCTTTTCCGGGCCGATGCTGCAGTTTGTAGGAATAGGCGGCTAAGAAGATAGTCCATCGGGTCAATCGTGGCGAAAGTGCCACAGGCGTTGGGCGGTCGCCAGCCAGTATCCCTAACAGTGGTCTATGGTCTGTAACAATTTCAAAGTCTCTTCCAAAAACGTATTCGTGAAACTTTTTAACCCCTGACACGATGGCTAGCGCTTCCTTATCTAACTGGCTATAGTTCCTCTCTGTCGAGGACATCGTTCTGGAGTAGAAGGCTATTGGGGCTTCTGTGCCATTCGGAAGCCTGTGGCTGAGCACAGCCCCCACCCCGTAAGGGGAAGCATCGCAAACTAATACCAAGGGCAATGAGCTATGATACTGAATCAGTAAGCTATCGCTCGAGAGTAGGTTTTTTACTGCTTCGAAAGCCCTAGCTTCCGACTTTCCCCAAGACCAAGCAGTATTCTTTCCCAGTAGCTTATGTAGCGGCTCGGCAACGGTTGCCTTATTTTTTAAAAAGACAGCGTAAAAATTCACTAGACCCAGGAATGCCTGTAGCTCTGTTTTGTTTTTGGGCGCTGGAGCCTTTCGTATTGCCTTGACCTTGCTTTCAGTGGGGTGAATTCCCTCCTTGTCTATTCTGTAGCCCAAGAACTCTACGGATTCTACCCCTATCTGGCATTTATTCACTTTAACCTTTAGACCGGCTGACCGGAAAATGCCCAGAACTTTTCTCAAACGCTCCCCCAATTCTTCTAAATTTTCGGCTGATATCAATACATCATTGAAATAGGGGACTACCCCCGGGAGCCCTTGCAGAAGTCGCTCCATTAAATTTTGGAATAGACCAGGTGCCACACTCACCCCAAACTGTAACCGGGTACACTTGAAAGCACCTCTATGCGTCACGATCGTCTGGGCTTCGGCTGTGTTGGCGTCTACGGGCAGTTGTTGATAGGCTTGAGCCAAATCTAACTTGGCAAAAACGTGCCCTTGCCCCAACGAGTGCAGCAAGTGTTGCACCACGGGGACTGGGTAAGCGCTTTTCTGTAAGGCTTTGTTTAACGTCGCCTTGTAGTCAGCGCAGATTCTAACTGACCCATCTGGTTTCACTGGGGTGACGATTGGCGTCTCCCACTTTGCGTGATCGACTGGCACCAGAATCCCCTGACTGATGAGCTTGTCTATCTCCTTGTCAATCTTAGGTTTAAGGGCGAAAGGGACTCTCCTTGCCTTTAACCTAATGGGGGCTACCTGGGGGTCTAAATTGAAGGAAATAGGGGTCCCCTTGTACTTGCCCAGGCAGTCCTTGAAGACATCTTCGAACTCGTTCATGAGTGTGTCTTTTAGGTTAAAGTCACTTCGGTAGATGCCAGTCACTCCCATGCCCAATGCACGGAACCAGTCTAGTCCCAACAGACTTGGCAGGGTCCCTTCGACTATCGTGATGGGCAGGGTCTTCTTGTGTAGTCCGTACTCGACGCGGACGGAGGTGGTCCCTCGAACAGGGATGTGATTCCCTTGGTAGTCGTGCACTCGTATCCGTTGTGTTTGCAGTTTGCGTTTGGCGATTCTCGGCAAAGCTTTCGCAAAAGTGTCCCAGGACATGATTGTGATCGCTGACCCTGTGTCCACTTCTAGTCGGCACGGCACTCCTTCAATTTTCGGTTTTGTGAAGATTTTCTTCTCGACGCGGGTTGCTGCACGGCCTATTATCACGGTCGTTCGATTTGAATTCGCGCCCTTTTTGTTTTGACCAATCGCGGGTCGCCTTGCCGATCCTGCGCTCTGATTGGTTGGTTTGAATTTCATGGAAGGTTGGGGTGCTCGACAGACTTGAGCCAGGTGCCCTTCTTCTCGCACCGACATGTAGCATCCTTGAACTTGCATCGTTGGCGCTGGTGTTGCCCTCCGCAACTTCCGCATTCATCCCGGTCTTCTTTGCCCCTTCTCTCGGTAAGGCAAACTCCTTCCTCATCCTCGCCGTCTGATTCGGTCTGGATTTCTTCGTTGTGGACCGGGTTGATTTCGGCCGTTGGCGTGAGTGGCTTTTGTAGGGTTTCCGCTTGGGTGGACATCTCATGAGCTCTGGCTTCGTCCAGGCGTTTGCCAGCGTTAGATTGCTTTTTGATAGCAGCCGCCTCCGCAAAGCGAATGTCTCTGACCCCACGGATGAGTTGCTCTAACAGCTCCTCGTCCAAGTCTCGGTACCCACAATCTTTGGAGGCTTTCCTCAGGCGGCCATGTACTCGCTGATGGATTCGCCCTCTTGCTGTCTCGCTCTCCAAATTCAAAACGCCGTCGTACTTGGGCGGTGTGTAGGCGCGAAATGGTTCTTCAATAGATTTTGCAGAGTTTGCCACGATACCGATTGTACCGGCGTTGGCTCTGCCAGGGCTTCCGCGATGTCGATGACCTCGGGACCGCAGTGGCTCAGGAAATATGCCCTTTTGCGGTTGTCTGGAACTCCTTGCAGTTCGTTTGCCTCCAGGAAGCTCTCGAAACGGGTCATGTACGTTCCCCATTTCTCCCTGGATTGGTCAAACGGCGCGGGCGGAGTGTAGCTGGCCATCGCTGCGATTCTGCCCTGAGCTTTGCTGGGTTTGGTTCTTTCGTGCGTTCAGCTCGTTCCTGGTGCTCTTAACCTCGAAATCCCACCTTCGTCGCCAGTGTTAAATTTGGGCAATAACGAGGCATGAGACCAGGATAGTGACAACAGCTCTTTACTATATGGTGAACCCAGCAACCGGACTGGGGAAAAACCTCTCCTTATATACAGTTCAACCGGCGGCTTCAACCAATCAGCAACGTGCTTGTTTCCCGCCAAAATATTTAAAGATACATTACAATGATTGTTAGTTTTGATACCCTGCATTTTGTTCTGGGAAGTCGGGGTGGGGGGTGGGGGGTAAGGGGGAGGGGAATTGGGGGGTTGAGGCTAGAGATGGAGTGATGGTTAATGTACAGAGATTATTGAAGATGTATAAATATAATTAATGTAGGGTCGGGTTTGCCCAGCTACCATTTTAGAACGGCGGGGAGGGAGAAAAGAGAGAGTAGGAGATAGGAAAGAGGAGAAGAGGAAGGAAGAGGGGTAGAAGAAGGAGAAGGAAGGTGTAGGGTGGAGGGAGGAGAGGATGTAGATAAGAGAAGGAGAGGAAGGTTTGGAAAGTAAAAGAAGGTAGAAGTGTTAAAAAGGGGGGTGGTGACTGGGCAAGCCCGACTAATTATATATAACTGTACATTGGATGAATTATTTGATATGATTGTAAAAATAAAACTTTTTATAAAAAAAAAACATTTGCTAGACTTATTCTTGAATACAGCTCACCTGTCTGGATCCCATACCACATCTCTGACATTAATACAATTGAACGCGTCCAGAAATATTTTACAAGAAGAGTTCTCTGCTCCTCTGAAAACAACAAAATATCTTATACCACCAGACTTGAAATCCTGGGATTAGAAAACTTAGAACTCCACCGACTCCGACAAGACCTGTGTTTAACACACAGAATCATCTATTGCAATGTCCTTCCTGTAAAATTCAGCTTCAATCGCAATAATACAAGAGCAAACAATAGATTCAAAGTTAATGTTAACCGCTTCAGTCTTGATTGCAGAAAACATGACTTTTGTAACAGAGTTGTTAACGCTTGGAACTCATTACCTGACTCCATAGTCTCTATTCCAAACCCCAAAATATTCAACCAAAAACTGTCTACTATTGACCTCACCCCATTCCTAAGAGGACTATAAGGAGCGTGCATAAGAGCACAAAAGTGCCTATCGTTCCTGTCCTAATGTTTCATTTCATTATATCAAATTAATACAATTATTACATACTTTGCTCATATATATGCTTATATGATATTTTGCAGATTTATGTTGATGTTTGTGTGTACTGTTGTGACAAAAAAAATAAATCATATCGCTTCAACCCTGCCACTGGCTTGCCAATGCTTTTCACACTAAGACTGGAAGCTTCTGGGGGCCGTGATCTCACATGATCTTGCACTACAGTCAGGGATAAAATGCTACCAGTTTCCTCCGGTTCGCATGAACCGGTAATGATAAAAACTACTGGTTTGGGTGAACCAGTAGTAAAAAAATGCTTTAAAAAAGTAAAAAAAAAAAAAAAAGGTTCTGATGATCACATGGACAGCTGGGATCATCGGAACCTTTTTTATTTTTTTTAAACATTTTTTTACTACCTATTTGCCTGAACTGGTAGTAAAAAAATGCTTTTTAAAAAAAGGGGGGTTTGGCCACGCCCACCCAATCACATGGCTCACCAAGCCACACCCACAGAACTGGTAGCAACAAATTTTACATTTCACCACTGACTACAATACTTTAGGCCTCAGATCTCTGCAAACCGAGACCTACTCGAGATCCACAGCAAAAGGCTTTGCAAATAGGGAGGCCTTTCCTCCATTCTTGTGCAGGCTTCAGTTCGCAAAGAATCGAGGCCTAAAGTACTGCACTGCAATATCACGCAAGATCAGAATCAGCGAGGAGAGGGAGCCACCAGCGAGCGACAGGATGCAGGGCTAGCAAGTGGAGGCAGGGTGAGGCTTCCCGAGTGGCTGGAATGTGGAGTGGTTGACTCCGTCGGCTGCCGTCCCCGCCAGAATGACAGCCCTGGTGAAGCAGGGCTGACAAGAAAGAGAGAAGAAAGAAAGAGAAATTAATTTTGATTTTTTATTTATTTAATCATATTTTTATACCGCCCTATCTCCCGAAGGACTCAGGGCGGTTCACAGCCTGGTAAAAATACAAAATAATACAATATACATACGATTAAAATATAATTAAAAAACTTATTGAATTGGCCACCGTTAAAAATTTAGAATAAAACCCATTAAAAAACCCATAAGTTTAAAAACTAACCCAGTCCAGCGCAGATGAATAGGTGAGTTTTAAGCTCGCGACGAAAGGTTCGGAGGTCCGGAAGTTGACGGAGTCCTGGGGGGAGTTCATTCCAGAGGGCGGGAGCCCCCACAGAGAAGGCCCTTCCCCTGGGCGTCGCCAGACGACACTGTCGCGCCGACGGCACCCTGAGGAGTCCCTCTCTGTGAGAGCGCACGGGTCGGTGAGAGGTATTCGGTAGCAGCAGGCGGTCCCGTAGATAGCCCGGCCCTATGCCATGGAGCGCTTTAAAGACGTTCACCAACACCTTGAATGGTATGAATAATACCATTATTATGACGATTTATGTAAAGGCGTAATATTGGTCGCTGTTGGAAAAGGGTTCTTTTATTTGTAGTCCATAAATTGAGTTTGTGTTGTTGCAGAAGATGAAGTCAAGGCAGTTGTTGAGTCTTGTATTGTTAGTTACTAGTTGTTCAAGGCCTAGGTTTGTAACAGCGTTGTATAGGGTAGCATGGATGGGTTCAGTTGTACATTCATTTGTTATCCAGTTAATAGAAGGTAGATTAAGGTCACCCAGGAAGATGAGAGGATACGGGCAAGAGGTAGCCCATGTTAGTAGTGTGATTAACTTGTTTGCATGAGCGATGTCGTAGTCAGGGGCTCTGTAGCATAGTAAGAATCGAAGTGTGATGTTAAGGGACAGGTTGCATACAATAGTCTCAGGAAGAGAAAGTTTATGTGAAACTTGAATATTTTTTAGATTCAGTGACTTTTTGTAAAAGATAGACACTCCACCTCCTCTGCAGGTTAACATGATACTCTTTGTTTGGAATAATGGAGTCAGGGAGGGATGAGTTCAGCCATGTTTCACAAACAAATATAATATCAAATGTACCATTGTTTAACAAGAGGATAAATTCAGGCAATTTGTTACACTGGTTCTTGTATTTATCAATTTGCATTTAAGATCTGCAGTGTTTGGTGTTGGCAGATGTTCCCCCAGAATCTGTTCCTGAAAGTCCAGGTTCTCCTGGCCCTGCTCTCCAGGCACCCAGGTGCAACTGTCTGTCATTATGGCTGCCAGTCCACCCTGATCCCTCGCTCAGGCAGCTCCACCTGCTTTGGTCATCTGGACTCTGCTGTCTTGTCATCTCTTCCAAACAGGGAGGTCACACTGTGGGACGGTAGTCAGTCAGCCGGTCGGCTCTTCCTTCCTCTCTCTCTCCATCTTCTCATGCTGTTTGCTGGCCACTCTTTCCACTGCCTGTGCCCTTTCGGCTTGCCTCCCTTCCTTTCAATCTCTTTTCCCTTCCTCCTCCTTTCCCCATCTTTCCTCTCAGGCCTTGCTCTCTATCTTTCCCTCAGGCTAATTTATTTACCTTTCCAAGCCAAAGAGATTGGAGCAGTGACCAAAGCCCACTGCAACTACATACCAAAAAAGGCTCTAAGAGTTGGAAACCTAATTTTGCGTAGCTTCTTTTCCAAAAACTCTACACTACTAATCAGAGCATACAAAACATTTGCTAGACTTATTCTTGAATACAGCTCACCTGTCTGGATCCCATACCACATCTCTGACATTAATACAATTGAACGCGTCCAGAAATATTTTACAAGAAGAGTTCTCCGCTCCTCTGAAAACAACAAAATACCTTCTACCACCAGACTTGAAACCCTGGGATTAGAAAACTTAGAACTCCACCGACTCCTGTGTTTAACACACAGAATCATCTATTGCAATGTCCTTCCTGTAAAAGACTACTTCAGCTTCAATCGCAATAATACAAGAGCAAACAATAGATTCAAACTTAATGTTAACCACTTCAATCTTGATTGCAGAAAATATGACTTTTGTAACAGAGTTGTTAATGCTTGGAACTCATTACCTGACCCCATAGTCTCTACTCCAAACCCCAAAATCTTCAACCAAAAACTGTCTACTATTGACCTCACCCAGCGGCTTCATATAGATGTTGAACAGGAGAGGCAAGAGAATCGACCCCTGAGGCACCCCACAGGTAAGGCACCTCGCGGACGATCTCTGCCCCCCTGCCAACACTGTCTGCGACTGGTCGGCGACATAGGAGGAGAACCACCGATAAACGGTGCCTCCCACTCCCAAACTTGCCAACCGGTGCAGCAGGATACCATGGTCGATGGTATCAAAAGCCGCTGAGAGATCTAATAGGACCAGGGCAGAGGAACAACCCCTATCCCTGGCCCTCCAGAGGTCATCAACCAACACGACCAAAGCTGTCTCCGTACTGTGACCAGGCCAGAAGCTGGACTGGAACGGGTCTAGATAGATAGCTTCATCCATGTGCTGGGGAAGCTACCATGCAACCACACTCTACAACCTTCGCGACAAAGCGAAGGTTGGAGACTGGACGGTAATTCCCTAAAATAGCTGGATCGAGGGAAGGTTTCTTGAGGAGGGGTCTCACCACCGCCTCTTTCAAGGCAGGGGGGAAAACCCCTTCCACCAATGAAGCATTTATAATTCCCCAGAGCCAGCCTCGTGTCACTTCCTGAGTAGCCAGTACTAACCAGGAGGGGCACGGGTCCAGTAAACATGTGGTTGCATGTAGCCTACCCAGCAACCTGTCCACATCCTCGAGAGCCACAGAATCAAACTCATCCCAAACCACCTCAACAAGACGAGGCTCCGTCATCTCGCTTGGATCATCGCAATTTTGGTCCAGACTATCCCGAAGCTGAACGATTTTATCGTATAGATAACCGTTAAACTCCTCGGCACGTCCCTGTAAGGGGTCATCCCGACCCTCCTGAGAAAGGAGGGAACGGGTCACCCGAAACAAGGTGGCCGGGCGGTTATCTGCCGATGCAATGAGGGTGGAAATGTAAGAACATTTCGCCTCCCTCATTGCCACTAGGTAGGTCTTAGTAAAAGACCTCACTAGTGTCCGATCAGCCTCGGAACGGCTCGACCTCCAGGTGTTCTCTAGGCGTCTTCTCCGGCATTTCATCTCCCTCAGCTCCTCGGAAAACCAAGGAGCCAATTGAGATCTACGCCGGGTCAGAGGCCGCAAAGGCATGACACGGTCCAAAGCCCCAGCCGTGGCCCGTTCCCAGGCTGGAATGTGGAGTGGTTGACTCCGTCGGCTGCCGTCCCGCCAGAATGGCAGCCCTGGTGAAGCGGGGCTGACAAGAGAAAGAGAAGAAAGAATGACATGAGTTGTGTCATGTAGGCCCTGCCCACCCAGTCACATGACTACCAAGCCACGACCACCAAGCCACGACCAAAGAACTGGTAGTAAA
This sequence comes from Ahaetulla prasina, assembly GCF_028640845.1. Taxonomy (NCBI): domain Eukaryota; kingdom Metazoa; phylum Chordata; class Lepidosauria; order Squamata; family Colubridae; genus Ahaetulla; species Ahaetulla prasina. The sequence goes on along the minus strand of NC_080542.1, from coordinate 149,881,471 downwards.
AAATTTTGAATTTCACCACTGACTACAATACTTTAGGCCTCAGATCTCTGCAAACCGAGACCTACTCGAGATCCACAGCAAAAGGCTTTGCAAATAGGGAGGCCTTTCCTCCATTCTTGTGCAGGCTTCAGTTCGCAAAGAATCGAGGCCTAAAGTACTGCACTGCAATATCACGCAAGATCAGAATCAGCGAGGAGAGGGAGCCACCAGCGAGCGACAGGATGCAGGGCTAGGAAGTGGAGTCAGGGAGGGATGAGTTCAGCCATGTTTCACAAACAAATATAATATCAAATGTACCATTGTTTAACAAGAGGATAAATTCAGGCAATTTGTTACACTGGTTCTTGTATTTATCAATTTGCATTTAAGATCTGCAGTGTTTGGTGTTGGCAGATGTTCCCCCAGAATCTGTTCCTGAAAGTCCAGGTTCTCCTGGCCCTGCTCTCCAGGCACCCAGGTGCAACTGTCTGTCATTATGGCTGCCAGTCCACCCTGATCCCTCGCTCAGGCAGCTCCACCTGCTTTGGTCATCTGGACTCTGCTGTCTTGTCATCTCTTCCAAACAGGGAGGTCACACTGTGGGACGGTAGTCAGTCAGCCGGTCGGCTCTTCCTTCCTCTCTCTCTCCATCTTCTCATGCTGTTTGCTGGCCACTCTTTCCACTGCCTGTGCCCTTTCGGCTTGCCTCCCTTCCTTTCAATCTCTTTTCCCTTCCTCCTCCTTTCCCCATCTTTCCTCTCAGGCCTTGCTCTCTATCTTTCCCTCAGGCTAATTTATTTACCTTTCCAAGCCAAAGAGATTGGAGCAGTGACCAAAGCCCACTGCAACTACATACCAAAAAAGGCTCTAAGAGTTGGAAACCTAATTTTGCGTAGCTTCTTTTCCAAAAACTCTACACTACTAATCAGAGCATACAAAACATTTGCTAGACTTATTCTTGAATACAGCTCACCTGTCTGGATCCCATACCACATCTCTGACATTAATACAATTATTACATATTTTGGTCATATATATGCTTATATGATATTTTGCAGATTTATGTTGATGTTTGTGACAAAAAAAAAATCATATCACATATTGCCACTGGCTTGCCAATGCTTTTCGCACTAAGACTGGAAGCTTCTGGGAGCCGTGATCTCACATGATCTTGCACTACAGTCAGGGATAAAATGCTACCAGTTTCCTCCGGTTCGCATGAACCGGTAATGATAAAAACTACTGGTTTGGGTGAACCAGTAGAAAAAAATGCTTTAAAAAGGGGTTTGGCCACGCCCACCCAATCACATGGCTCACCAAGCCACGGCCACCAAGCCACGACCACCAAGCCACGGCCACCAAGCCACGGCCACCAAGCCACGACCACCAAGCCACGACCACCAAGCCACGGCCACCAAGCCACGGCCACCAAGCCACGACCACCAAGCCACGGCCACCAAGCCACGGCCACCAAGCCACGGCCACCAAGCCACGACCACCAAGCCACGGCCACCAAGCCACGGCCACCAAGCCACGGCCACCAAGCCACGGCCACCAAGCCACGGCCACCAAGCCACGACCACCAAGCCACGGCCACCAAGCCACGGCCACCAAGCCACGACCACCAAGCCACGGCCACCAAGCCACGACCACCAAGCCACACCCACAGAACTGGTAGCAACAAATTTTACATTTCACCACTGACTACAATACTTTAGGCCTCAGATCTCTGCAAACCGAGACCTACTCGAGATCCACAGCAAAAGGCTTTGCAAATAGGGAGGCCTTTCCTCCATTCTTGTGCAGGCTTCAGTTCGCAAAGAACCGAGGCCTAAAGTACTGCACTGCAATATCACGCAAGATCAGAATCAGCGAGGAGAGGGAGCCACCAGCGAGTGACAGGATGCAGGGCTAGCAAGTGGAGTCAGGGTGAGGCTTCCCGAATGGCTGGAATGTGGAGTGGTTGACTCCGTCGGCTGCCGTCCCCGCCAGAATGGCAGCCCTGGTGAAGCGGGGCTGACAAGAGAGAGAGAAGAAAGAAAGAGAAAGGAAGGAAGGAAGAAAAAAAGGGAGAGAGAGAAGAAAGAAAGAGAAAGAAAGGGAGAGAGAAAGAGAAGAAAGAATGATGTGATTGGTGTCATGTAGGCCCTGCCCACCCAGTCACATAACCACCAAGCCACGACCACCAAGCCACGACCACCAAGCCACGGCCACCAAGCCACGACCACAGAACTGGTGGCAAATTTTTTTAGATTTCACCCCTGGAGGAGAGGCTGAATTAGAGAGACTTTCTGGTCTCTGAGGGAAAGGGAAACAATCAGAAGTTGTGTCTTTTGCTGACGTTCATCATGTCTTCCGTGTAACAAGGAGCAGATCTGTTCCTCCACACCAGATCATCGATCATGGTCATCAGTTCGGCCACCTGAGCCTCTCGTTCCGCCCCTTCGGCCCAGTTGTTGAAAGCCAGGAACCGGTTCCCGCATTCAGCAATATATTCCTTCAGATTTTCTTTTCTGGAAGATATAAAATTTTCTAGAGATTCACCTTCCAGGCTATCTTTGCCGGTGAACAAGATGATCTTGTAATTTGTGGCTTTATGGCCAAAAAACGTTTTGATCTGCCGGAAGAAACCCAAAGGATGCATGACGTGCAGAAAGACGTGGGGATCCGGAGAGCAAAGCTTCATGCTCTTTCTCACTTCTGTAGCAATATACTTGTCTGCACGACTGGTATGGAGAAAGCCAGGCATATCTACAACCACAACCTTCCTGCCATTCAGCTGCGTCTCCTCCTTCTGGCATACTCTTAGTACTACCTTTGGTGACCACCCAGAGTGAAAGACTTTGCTTCCCAGGATTGTGTTTCCCGTTGCACTTATGCCACTTCCGCTTTCGCCCACCAGGACGATCCTCCGTTCAGGCCCTGCAACCCAAAGGGGAGAGGAGAGAAGAAGGGGTCCAGTCAGCAGCATACAGGCATCAAAGCCTGTCCATCCACCCAGGACAATATCTTCCACCCCACCCACCCCCAGGGGCCAAGACTTTACCTCCGATGCTTCCAGGCATTTCCAGACCAGTCGCACAGCACAAAACCCGGGATTTCTGCATGGGAAGCGAAACAGAGTCAGCCACAGGAGAGGCTGCCTTGCAGGGAGGTTGCCAGGAACACTCTTCCCCCAGAAGACACAGGGAGGAATTGGAGGGGGGGTAAAAACAAGCCACCCCCTCCTCACTGTCCTTGAGGCAGACCCATTTGAACCTCCCCCCCCACATGCCACTCCCCTTTTTATGCAGCCCTTCAATTCTTGGGACCCTGCACTTCAGGGGTTTCAGGAACGGGGGGGAGGGGTTGATGTCCAAAGTGGCTGGCAGCTCCCCACAACCGGCTCCATGCTTGAAGAGACTCTGTTCTCTGGGGCTTTAGCTGCTCCTGCTACAGCTCCAGATTGTCTCCAAGGGTCCCCCCAGATTGTCTTCCTCTAGGTTACCCCCTATGTTCCCGGCCAACCACTCGGGAACCTCCCCAGCCCCATGGCTCTCCACCCTCAGTGGGCAGTGGGGGACTTAGGGGGCCTTCCCGTTCAACCCCTGCTCAAGCAGGAGACCCTATATCATTTCGGTCAACTGACTGCTTAGTTTTTTCTTAAAAATCTCCAGACAAGGAGCATCCATAACTAATATCAGGCTATTCTAATCCTCCTCTTCCTTCTCCTCCTTCAGTTACCTCAGCTGGCCTTCTCATAGGACAGACGCAAGTGATCGTCTCGCTCTGTTGACTGAGCCCTCCTTGAGTCACAGCTGCACATCGGAATTGGTACCAAAGATTTGGGTGGACATCTTCAAGGGTGAATTGATCCTTAGGGTCATTTACATCGCGACTTTTCCAATTCTCTTCTGCAATCCGATATTCCGCCTGGCACCTGGAAACTGAAAGCTTCCCAATGGCTGCTGGATCAATACTGATCTGGAAATTATTTGGGTGCACTTGCTCAACTTTAGGTGGGGGAGGTCTTCTAAGAGCAGCTTCCAGCTCCTGACGTTCCTTGAGGACCTCCATGGTAAAGGTTAAACTTTTGGTCTCCACCATCTTTAATGAGTCAAAGAAATCCTTCATGCTCTTGGTGCCTATTTTCCAGAACATTTGGGCTACATCATTCGGGCTTCCTCCATTTTCTTGGGGAGCAAAGAGGGCTGAATGGTTGAATCTGAAGTGCAGAGGGATTCCCGACTCATCCTGAGCACATGGCAGGTGAGCCTCCTTGAGGGCCTCAAGGACAGGTGGGGTCCCCCCATCCGCAAAGGTGATGAGGAGTTGGATGTTTTCCTTCAGGTCTTTTCCCAACATGGAAAGCATGGAATCAAGACACGTTTTTGGATGTGAGTTGAATGGGCAAGGAAGGCCTGGGCCACCAAGCAGATGGCATCCACGTGGTCAATGCCCCCTGGGGTGGAGAAAAACTCCAGGAGTTGCTCCTCAACCAGTTTGTCTTGCTCTCTTGTGCCTCCAAATCCTGGAGTGTCAATGATGGTGAGAGAATAGGGAATTCGGAAGCACTTCTGATGGTTCACCATGTAGGCTCTGACTTCAGACGTCCTGCTTCCAGCTTCTCTTCTCTGGGAGGTTTCATGAATGAGTTTGAATCTGAAATTATCTTCCCACTGAACACCCAGGATATAATTGATCATCTCATTGATCAGAGTGGTTTTCCCACATCCTGTTTCTCCCCTGACCAGGATCACTTTGTTGGGCACTTCCAGGTTCTCCTTTCCAAGCTGGTACATTAGACAGGAGGTGGAAGCATCTAAGGAGACTTCCTTCAAAGGAAGAATGAACACTAATGGCTGTCTGTCCTCCACCAGGGAGCTTTCCTGAAGGAACTGATGGGTTACATTGTCTGCATTTTCTTCCTCCAGTGATGTGGAGACCTCCACCTCCTCACTGGGGACACTCAAAGCTCCATTATCACACACAGCTGACACCCGTACTCTATACATCATCTGGGGCTTTAGACGTTCAATGGGATAAAATTCTGTTTTTCTCCCAGTCCTTTTTTCAGTCCATTGGTGTTTCCCAGCTCCAGCCTCCACCGTTCTGTACTCCACCTTGTACTCCTTGACCACAATTCCTGAGGCAATGATGCTGGGACTCATCCAGGCCACAGAGATGACAGAAGATGCTGCAGTAACCATTCTTAATTTCTCAGGAGGGCTGGTGGGAAGGGTCTTAATGGGTGGGCTCAGGTCACTGGATTTACTAAATCCAAGCTTGCAACAAGCAGCGTACTGGAACTGGTACTCTGTGTTTGGAGGCAGATCTTTCAGCAGGAACATCTCCCCAGCATCCTCTGTCCTCACAGTCTTCCAGTTTTCTTCCCCTGCAATCTTGTACTCTACCAGATAGCTGGAGATTGTAGCCTTTCCATGTTCAGCTGGCTGAAACTTCAGCTGAATGCTGTTGTGTCTCAGTTCACTGATCAGGAAAGGGAGAGGTTTTGAGGGCAACTCAAAGTTCTTGCTGACCAGCTCTCCATCTTCATAAAGGTATATTGAGGCTTCTGGGTTGTCCACATCTGGGAATGAGGCCACAACAAAGCGGACCTTCTCATCGGATTGATTGACGCTGAGAAAGTCTTTGATGGATTTGGCAGCTCGGCGAGCATTGCGGGTCCTCTCCTGGTCTTCAAACCAGGGTGTGTCTTCCTCCTGCCCAAGACTGGACCTTGTCAACTTCACTGATTCTTGCACCAAATGATCATGAAGCCAGTCCTGTAAGCTCAACAGAAACGGCTCTGTTTTATGTAGAGAAGTGAATATAAAGGAGACTACATATAAATTCTTTGGGTCAAGGACTATTTTTTCCAGCTTGGTCTTGGATGAGATAACTTTTTTTTCACTTAGAATAGTCAAATAAGAGTTGACATGATTAATTTCTCTTTTCTTGGTGTCCAGAAATTCACAGAGTCTTTGGCTATTGAAGGGCGACTCCTTGATGGACATCAAGAGGTCCACCAGGGTCCCTTCCTCCTGCCCTCCTCCCCGGATGGAAGGCAACATTCCGGCCAGCTGTTTCTGGAAAGTCTGCCTGTGTTGCTTGAACAGATTCTTGAAATTCTGGATCTTTTTCTTGATTTCAGGGAATTTGTCAGCACTGTTGGCTACGTCATTGCTTTGCATCTCAATTTCATTGAGTTCCTCCAACACGCTCCTGTTTTTATCAGGAAAAAGGAGTGGGAATGTCGCTTCTGCTCAAAAGAACTTATTAAATTGATTGATTTTCTAAGCAGACGGGAATTTCACAAGTGTTTGATCTTTGATGTAGAATCAGCACGGCAAGTACCGACTCCCTTTTTGAAACTTGAAACCTTTCTTTGTCTTTGATTAATTGACTTTTAAAATGGCGTCTGAAAGTGAAAGTAAAATTTTTTTAGTACGATGAAGTAGCGTTATTTGTGGATTGTTACAAACGGAGTTTTTTTATACTGAAAGGAGGGAAGGAAAGCTATTAAGTTTGAATTCCTGATTCTTTTGAAGACAGAATGGCAGCTAAACCTTTAAAGCCTTCTGGAAGAAGGGGATCTGAACCAAGTCTTGAGGAAATATTGAAAGAACAATTAAAACTTTCTGAAGATAGGCAAAAAGAGATGATGGAGAATTTCAATGCAAAAATAAGAGAAGATATTCTCACGGCAGTTCAAGGACTGAGTAAAAAAATTGAGGGATTGGAAGTGGAAATGCAACAGATCTCTCAGTCAAATAAGCATTTAGAAGACAAAATGAAAGGTGTTCAGAAAAAAGTGGATCAAAATGAAGATCAGGTTGTGATATTACAATATAAACTTATGGAAGGAGCTCTTAGAATTCGTGGTATGCAAGAAGAGCGAGGAGAAGACTTAAGAAAAATTATATCAGAAGCATTGGCTGAATTTATTGAAGTGGAACCCCAAGAGGTAGCTTACCAAATTGATAAAATATATAGAGTTAATTCCTGGATTGCAAGACAGAGAAAGCTTCCTCGGGACATTGTGGTTTATTTTGTGAAAAGGACTATGAGAAATCAGATTCTGCAAGTTTCATATCAGACAACTTTAAAAATTGGAGAACAGGAGCTGAAGGTGTTGAAAGAGATTCCTTCAAAGATGTTAAGAGATAGGAAGGAATTTGCTTTTTTTACACAAGAACTTAAAAAACACCAGATTCAATTCAGATGGGAGGTGCCAGTTGGACTGACAGTATTCTATCAAGGAAGGAGATATAGAATTGACACTGTTTTAAAGGCAAAGGATTTTCTCTCTACAGTTTTGAAAGTCGAAATAGAAGTGATAGAAAAACTTCAAGAGATTCAAGAAGGCGTGGTGATCCAAGAGCCTTCATTGCTGCCAGTATTAGAGGAACCACAAGAGCAAAGGGTGACAAGAGGAGCCCTTAAGCGTAAAGAAGAGCAACAGTCTCAAAGTAAAAGCCAGGATCCCAGTATGGAAGCTGTGGGAGGAGCTAGATGGAAGATACCGGAGGAGGAGCTTCCGTTGTCTGCTTCAAAGCTTCAGGAGGCCAGTAATGGCAAATAGAATCTTGTCATGGAATGTTAATGGCTTGAATTCAGCTCAGAAAAGAAGGAAAATATTTCACTACTTGAAACAATTTAAAATGATGTGATTTGTTTGCAAGAGACACATATAAAATTATCAGACCAAAAATATTTAATTAATTCAAAATTGGGTAACCATTTTGTTGCATCAGCTTTGGAAAAGAAGCATGGAATTGTTGTATATATCAGGAAGGATATACCAGCTAAGTTAATTGAGGCAGATATTCAAGGAAGATTTATTGCTATTGAACTGGTGATAGATGCAAAAAAGACTTTGCTGATAGGTATTTATGCACCTAATCAGCAACAAGAAAAGTTTTACAAAACGTTACATGAGAGGTTGACCCTCTGGGATTATAGTTCGTTTATTTTATTAGGAGACTGGAATGGAGTAATTGATACAAGAAGGGATAAGAGAACCTCCTCCAAGAAGATACCTATACATGCAAAATTACCAAAATCCTTTTTTGAAATGATGGAAGACTTTGAGTTTAGAGATATATGGAGGTTACGGAATCCAGATGAAAGAGATTTTACTTTTTTTTCTGATAGGCATCAATCTTTTTCACGTATTGATTTTATTTTAATTTCTAATGACTTGCTTTATAGGGTGAAGAAAACGAAGATATTTCCGAGGTGTTTAACTGACCATAGCCCAGTATGGATGGAATTATTACAAGGGAAAAAAGGTGGTAGAACATGGAGGTTGAATGAAAATCTGTTTAGATATGAGGATAATGTAACTTATTGTAAGAAACAGTTGAAAGAATTTTTTGATTTTAATATGTACAAAGGGACACCTATAGGAACTGTGTGGGAGGCGAGCAAAGCGTTTATTAGAGGGATATTGATTTACTTGGACAATAGGCAAAGGAATAATAAACAAAGGCAGCGTAGGTACTTGGAAGAAGGAATTCAAAGGAAGCAACAGTTATTAATTCAAAACCCACAAGATCACAAACTTAAAGAGGCTATAAAAATATTACAGAGTCAATTCAATATGTTAATGGCAGACCAGGTGGCAACGAATATACAATATGCTAAACATAATACCTTTTGTAATGCAAATAAACCTGGGAGATGGTTGGCATATAATTTAAGGAAGAAACAGAAAGCACGTGTCATACAAAAAATAGAATATAAAGGTAAAGAGATATACCAACAGGATAAAATTAAAAAGGCATTCTCAGAATTTTATACTGCACTATATGCAAAAGACAAAATATTGAATAGGGACATTTATGATTATTTGAAAGATTATAAGGTTAATATTCTAACATTAGAACAGAGGGAGGAGCTGAATCGGCCGATAGCTACTGGAGAAATAGTGGAGGCAATTAAACAATTAAAAATGGGGAAAACCCCTGGTACAGATGGTCTTACAGCAACTTATTATAAAAAAATACAGGATGAAATATTAGGCCCACTTAAAGAATTATTTAATCAGATACAATTAGGAGTGGGAATACCCCCGTAATGGAAAACATCTTTTATTTCACTGATACCAAAAGAGGAGCAAGACTGCTCTAAACCTGGTAACTACAGGCCAATTTCACTTTTAAATAATGATTATAAGATTTTTGTAAAAATAATAGCAAATAGATTAATGTTAGTTTTACAACAAAGAATTAACATAACATAACATAACATAACATCAGAGTTGGAAGGGACCTTGGAGGCCTTCTAGTCCAACCCCCTGCCCAGGCAGGAAACCCTACACCATCTCAGTCAGATGGTTATCCAACATTTTCTTAAAAATTTCCAGTGTTGGAGCATTCACAATTCATACTGATCAATCTGGTTTTATAAAAGGGAGGCAGATGAGGAATAATGTTAGACAGATTATTAATATATTGGAATATTTGGAAAGGAAGAATACTTCAGCAGCACTTATTTTTTTGGATGCAGAGAAAGCCTTTGATCGATTGCATTGGGATTTTTTATTTAAATTAATAGAGAAAATGCAATTTGGAGATTGTTTTGTTAGAATAATCAAAGCGATTTATGGAGAGCAAACAGCACAGATTATAGTAAATGGTAGCTTGACAGACGTTATTAAGATAGCGAAAGGAACGAGACAGGGATGTCCCTTATCACCATTATTGTTTGTTTTGACTCTGGAACCATTATTAGATAAAATACGAGAATTAATGAAAATAGAGAGAATTAAGATTAGACAATATGAGTATAAAGTTAGAGCTTTTGCAGATGATGTAGTGGTTACGTTAACGAATCCTATAAATTCAAGTAGATTTTTGTTGGAAGTAATTGATAAATATGGAAAGGTATCAGGTATTCACCGAGGGCCGGTGAATAGTGCAGGCTGGTAAAGCCTGTTATTAAGCCTGTTATTAAGAACACAAAGCCTGCAATTACTGCAGGTTCGAGCCCGGCCCAAGGTTGACTCAGCCTTCCATCCTTTATAAGGTAGGTAAAATGAGGACCCAGATTGTTGGGGGGGCAATAAGTTGACTTTGTAAAAATATACAAATAGAATGAGACTATTGCCTTATACACTGTAAGCCGCCCTGAGTCTTCGGAGAAGGGCGGGGTATAAATGTAAACAAAACAAATTTTTTTTTAAAATAAATCAGAATAAAACAAAAGTGATAATTAAAAATATGTCTATACAACAGAAACAAAAACTAGAGGAAATGACAGGATTTGAGGTAGTAAAAAAGGTTAAATACTTAGGGGTTTATCGAACAAGAAACTTTATAAGAATAATTATGACTTGCTATGGCAAAAAGTTCAGAATGATATGAGTGTCTGGAAGAAATTGCAGTTATCCCTATTGGGAAGGATTGTGGCTATTAAAATGAATGTGTTACCTAGATTTTTGTTTCTGTTCCAGATGATACCAATAATTAAAAAGGATAAAAATTTGGAAGATTGGCAGATTGGGATTAACAAATTTATATGGCAGGGTAAAAAGGCGAGGGTTAAAATGAAAATAATACAGGACTCACGGGAAAGAGGTGGTTTAAGAATGCCTAACTTTAAACTATATTATGAAGCAGTAGCCCTTTCAGTAATAAGTGACTGGTTTAACTTAACAGAGGAAAGAATTTTGAATATAGAAGGTTATGACTTGTTATATGGATGGCATGCGATTTATTTTATGAAAAAGTGGATAGGGCTTTTAAGAATCATGTGTTGAGAAGTGCTCTTTATGGTCTGGAAAAATATTCCTATAAATTAGATTACAAGATTCCTATATGGGCGAGCCTAGACATGCAATAGAGAATATAAATATAGAACAGAAACAGGAAATGATTACTTATAAAGAACTTTTGTATGCTGAAGGAGGTAGATTGCAATTAAAATCATTACAGGTATTAAATGAAGAAGGGAGGAATTATACTTGGTTTCAATATGGGCAAATAAGTGCTAGATGGAAAGAAGATCAAAAAATTGGTATAATGCAAAGGGAGGAAAATTTAATAAAGCAAATTAGAAATCAGACCCAGGAGCATATAAAGAGATTGTATAATGGGTTGCTTGAAATAGATTCGGAAAAGGATTTGGTAAAGGATTGTATGATAAAATGGGCACAGAATATTCAGGAACCAATAATGTTGGAAACATGGGAGAAAATTTGGGTTCGAAATGTTAAGTTTACACAAGCACAGAATTTAAGGGAAAATTTTTATAAGATGTTTTATAGATGGCACTTAGATCCCAAAAAATTATCATGTATGTATCCTAATATCCAAGTGAAATGTTGGAGGTGTGATTGTGATGACGCTACATATTTTCATATTTGGTGGACTTGCAAGAAAATTAAGGTCTTTTGGATAAGAATTTGGTGGATTATTCAAAATGTACTGAAGAAGAAGATAAAGTTCCTGCCACAATTTTTCCTTTTGGGAATTATAACGGATTGTACAGGGATTGAGACTAAATTGATTCTGAATTTAATAACAGCAGCAAGACTGTTGATTGGACAATACTGGAAGAAAGAAGAGATACCTACAATAGAAGAATGGATACTGAAAGTCATTAATTTGGCTGAGATGGCTAAAATCTCAGCGTTTTTAAAAGACAATACGCAGGAAAGATATTTAATTGAATGGAAAAAATGGATTGATTATCTACAAAACAGATATCAGATTAAGAAATATCAGATTGTCTTTGAATAATTAGGAAGTTATTTTATGTAATGGGGAGGGGGTTGGGAGATGAAAAGCTTTGGATGTGGTTATTTGGATTGGAAGGGAAAATTTTATTCTATGTTTGGTTTATGTATAACAATACCTTGTGATTGACCCGGGAAGCCGGGGGAGGAGGGGGAAGGGTTTTTTGTTTTTTTTGGGAGGGAGGGGAAAAAAAGGGGGAAAAATGTTTTCGTTTTTGTTTTTTAAAACTCTTTCAATAAAAAAAAAAGAGAGAGAAGTGAGATGCATCAGGATTGCCAGCTGGCTGCACCAGGGAAGCTCCACCAGTTGCCTGCCATATGCAACGGGGGAGGGGAGGGGGAGAGAGCTGTGGGGAGGTGAAGGGAGGGCTAGGAAAAGGAATTGAAATTACTTTGGAAAAAGTACAAAAAAGAGCAATTAAGATGATTAAAGGCCTGGAGACAAAAATTATGAAGAACCGCTTTAGCCAGTCTGGACAAAAGAAGGATTGGGGTTAGGGGAATCAGATGTAGAAAGATTAGTGCTATGGATGAAGTAAATATAAAGACATTTTATAAATATAAAGATGCCAAAATAACCAACAGGATTACAAAAAAGCTAATATAAAGAGAAATTTAGTTACACTTATTTTGTTGCACCATTACTATTATTATTAGTATATATCTTACTATTTCTTTTTGCTCTTTTTTCCCCCCTGTACACCGTATTCAAAATGTTTATGCATTTTTTTAAAAAAGCATTGGGGGGACATGATATCAGTCTTCCAGTATTTGAGGGGCTGCCCCAAAGAAAAGGGGGCGGGGGAGGTCAACCTATTCTCCAAAGCAGAAGAAGGCAGGACAAGAAACAAGGGATGGAAACTCATCTAGAAGAGAACAACCTGGAATGAAGGAGAAACTTCCTAACAAGGAGGACAATTAACAGTGGAACAACTGGCCACTAGAAGTTCGGGGGTGCTCCAACACTGGAGGCTTTTAAAAAAGAGATTGGACAGGCAGTTGTTTACAATGGACTAGCAGGAGATTGGAGTAGAAGACAAAGTTTAATCCCCCCACCCACCCACCCCAGGAGAGCCAGAATTTGGCATCTGAATGGAAAAGGGGTAGGACGAAGGAGACCCTCCCTGCACTCAGTTGTGGCTCTTTTTTTTTTTGGCGGCCTGGACAGAACTCAGCAGTCTTCAGAATAGGAGCAATCCCACTCCCCAAACTGCCTGGAATCTCCCCCCCCAAAAAAACAACAACAAGACAGGTGCTGCTTCTGAGCCAGGCTTGTTGCCCCGTTGCCTGCTTTTCCCTCCCTCCTCCTGTTGCCTTACCTAACAAGGAAGACGGGATTCCGAGGGTCTCCGCTGCTCACGTAATGCCCCTCTGGTGATCGCCTTTCCCAATATTGGGGTCTCCGCCGTCCCACCCAGCCACCCACCCACCAGCCTCTCCCAGAGAAGAGGAATCGCTTGTTCGGGTGTAAAAGGAGCTGCTCTCCACCAATGCCCAGGAGGAGCCCTGCTCTCACCCCATTTGACTCCCCTGACCCATGAAATGCCAGTTTGGGGGTTCTCACCTGGTTGGAGGGAATCGGGAATCCCCGGTGGCAGGTGGATCTGCTTCCCTGCAGGATCTATTTTAAGGAAAGCCTGTTCTTCCGCTTTGTCTTCATTGCGTTCAGAAAACGAAAGTGGAACAAGCAGAAAAAACGACTTTCCCCTCCTCTTTTCAAGCATTTTTCCTGTTTAATTATTCATTTGTCTCTTTGCAAGAAAAAAAACAGGAAATGTACTTGAGGAATGAGTTCTACAAGCGCCCAGCAGAGGGCAGCAAAGACCTCTCTTGGTCCTTCACTTCTGTGTGCAGATGTTCCCCAACTAGATGACTTTTAAGATTTGTGGACTTCAACTCCCAGAAGTCCAGAACCTGCTATGCTACCTGAGGAATTCTGGGAGCTAAAGTCCACAAACCTTAAAATGGGCAAGTTTGGAGACCCCCTGCACTGTAGAGCTGCTTCTGCTCATAGGGAATTTGGCTGGTGTCCCCTGTTCCGTCCTTAGAACACAATGACGGAGGCGAGGCGGGTCAACCGTTCATACAACTTTATTAACAGCAGTTGCCCGATTGCAAACATCGGGGGAGCGGACTGGCTTCCTCAGCCCTGACAGCTCTTTTATAGTGGAACTGTCAGTGGCTCGGCCAATCAGCACTCTTCTAAGTCCCGCCAATCGGTTGCAGTGCCGGCGGACCGATCAGCTGTGAGTGCTTGTCATATGGCCGTCTATAACATCCCCCAGAATGTGTAATCCTAAAATTTGCACCCCCTTTCCAAGAAGGAGAAGAGTTGGGGGTCTTCTGGAAGGAGGCAGTTCTTCCTCCCACTGCCCCTCCCCCTCTATCTTCTCTTGTTAAGGTTAGAGACCCTCCACACTCCCCCACCCCATGGTTAGGGTTAAAAGGTAAAGGTAAAGGTTTCCCTCACACATACATGCTAGTCGTTGCCAACTCTAGGGGGCGGTGCTCATCTCCGTTTCAAAGGCGAAGAGCCTGTTACATGTTTTTAAAGACAGCTTAAAATTTTTCCAGTTACATGCATTTTATGCTAAGCCTTTTAGAAACAATGCATACTCCATTTTTCTTTTGCAGATAATGATTATATATTTGTATACATCAGGATTTCTTTATTTATGAATATTAAAGCTTCTAACTACCAGCAAGAATGAGTCCTTACATTTAAAGAGCACCTGTCATTTATGACCCATCCTGGCAGCGCCTGTTAACAGGGGTCCCCTCGCCTGCTGCAGGCCACGTCCCTCCCCTTGTTGTGTCCCTCCCGTTGAAGTGAATGGGACTGTCGGTGGAGCCGCTGAGGGACAGAGATGACAATGGCTCTTTAGAAATTATGATTAAAATCCAGCTGATTTCAATCAGGCCTTTTTACTAGTGATTTAAATCGTGATTTAAATTGACTTGATTTAAATCAAATCCAGCATGAATTTGTCTATGTTTTTCTCAGGTTAATTTCTCTGTTTGATTTGGGCTAATTTCTCTTACCTTTTCCCCAGGTCTCTCTCTTCCTTTCCTCTCAGGCCTTTTTCTCTACCTTTCCCTCAGTCTAATTTCTCTGTGTACTTTTCCCGCAGGTCTCTTTAACTTTCCCTAAATCTACATAGGGTGGGGTGGATGTTGCACCTGATCAGGTGATGGGGTGTGTGTGTCTGCTGTGAGCCCCCTCACCTTGGCCCTTATCCCAGGGGCACACCTGGAGAGGTGATTCAGGGCCCATTTGGGATGGGGACCAGGGAAGAGCTGAGGAATGGCCCCAGGAGGGAATATCTGCTTCCTGGGTTTGGATGGACCCTCAAGCATCACAGGGTGGGGGGAGGGTCTACCTGTCTATCATTTGCATCCCCACCCCCCACCCCAATTGTCAAGGAGAACATATTTTTTTATGGCTTGCAGGGCTGTGCCCCCCTTCCCAGCTTTCGGGCTCCATCAATGGGAAGGAAACTGAGATAAGGAATCTGCAGGTTTTTCAGACCCACTGCAGACCTTCTTGGGAGCCTTGAGCCCACAAAATGGAAGGCTGAGAAGAAACATCTGGAGTGGAGCTGAGAGACACTAAAGAGATGGGAAGGACCCAGCAGGAGCCTGATTTCCACTAAGAAGGACCCAGAGTGGAAAGCTTTCGGGGAGACTCTGCATTCTGACCCACCTATATTCTACTCATTCCATGTCCTCCTCCTCCAGGAAGTCAGGGCAGTCTCCCCTTCTCTTCTGCATTGTGTGGAAACTGGGGAGCAAGGAGAAGTACCAGCAATAATAGATATAGGCTGTACCAGATGTTTAATTGGACTTCCAATTGTTGAACAATTAGGGATCAAAACAAGAGCCTTAAAGCAACCAATTAAGTTTGAACAGGTGGATGGGACATTAATTGGAGAGTCCCAGCCACCCAAATTACTGAACTGGTTAGATTGGAATTTGGGATACATCGGGAACTTATACGATTTATAGTGGCACCAAAGATGTCAAAATCTGTCATATTGGGCCTTGCTTGGCTTGACAAATGGGCCCCCACCATTTAAATGGGAAGGTGGATACTGTAAAATCATAATTGGTATTGGCCCCCTGCCCCCTGTCCCTCCTCTCAAAAAGCTGCTATCCCATAAGGACCAGCCGCCAGAAACAGCATCCGCTGGTTCAGACAGGCCTCCAGGCAAAACCCAGATTCCTAAAGTACCGTATATACAGATTTATCCAAAGCATTTAGCAAGGAGGAATGTAACATTCTCCCCCCTCACCGAGCCATGGATTGTGCCATTGAATTAGAACCTGGAGCCAAGTTACCAAATCCCACGATGTCCTCCATGACGCCTGCTGAAATGACCAAGCTGAGGAAGTTCATGGACACCAGCCTAGCCAGAGGGTTCATCGAGCCAGCGAAACTGAGAGTGGCTGCCCCCGTATTGTTTAAAGAGAAGAAAAATGGGGGGTTGAGATTATGTGTGGGTTTTTGCTATGTCAATGCAATTTGCATACAAAACACCTACCCCTAATGAAGGACTAGCTGAGCCACTTATCAAAAGGCAAAATCTTCACCAAGCTAGATCTAAGGGAAGCCGACTACCACATCCGCATAAAGGAGAGAGATGAACGGAAAATGGTGTTTAACTGCCTGCTTGGCAGCTTCCAATTCCGAGTCATACCTTTTGGGCTTCAATGGGCCCCTGCAGTATCTATGCAGCTGATAAATGAGATGCTACATGAACACCTGTATAAGGGAGTCTTAGTTTACCTGAATGACACTCTTATATTCAGCTAAAATATGGACGAACACGTCAAGCTAGTCAAACAAGTGCTGAAAAAACTCCAAGCAGCCAAACTTTATGCAAAGCTGTCAAAATGCGAGTTCCATAAGGTGTCCTTAGACTACCTGGGCTATCTTAATGAAGGTATCTTTTCTTTTATGTACACTGAGAGCATATGCACCAAGACAAATTCCTTGTGTGTCCAATCACACTCGGCCAATAAAAATTCTATTCTATTCTATTCTATTCTATTCTATCCTGTTCTGTTCTATTCTGTTCTGTTCTGTTCTATTCTATCAAAATGGACCTGGGGAAGGTGAAGGCTGTGCTAGACTGGCAACTCCCACGAACACAACTTAAGCAACTTCAAAGCTTCCTGGGGTTTGCAAATTTTTACAGACAATTCATCCCATCCTTTGCTGAGGTTGCGCTCCCTTTGACGGAATTGTTCAAAACAGGTCCGTCTCCCACCAAGGCAAAACCTAGTCAACCCCTAGACAAACAGGAATACTAATAAAATTTAACAGCCAGGAAGCAGCAGGTGAAGCTAAGCAAAATCACATCAGATCCCTGCACAATTAGCACAGCCCCCACCCGCCAGGGCTGTGTGCTCTCTCCACTTTTCTTCTCTCTGTATACCAATGACTGCATCTTAAAAGATCCCCCTGTTGAAGTACAGGTGTTTGCAGATGATACAACAGTGATTGGTCTCCTTCGAGATGACGACAAATCTGCATATCGATGGGAGGTTGAACACAAGCCTTGTGGTGTGACCGGAACAATCTTGAACCAAACACACTCAAAACTGTAGAAATGAGGGTCAATTGTAGGAGAAACCCTCCTATACTACCGCCTCTTACAATACTAGACAACACAGTAGCACAAGAGTGCCTACCGTTCCTGCCCTATTGTTTCCTTTCGTTATATCCAATTAATATAGTTATTACATACTCATGCTTATATATATGCTCATATATTGTACAGTTATTTCATGCTTATGCTTATATATGTTGTGTGACAAAATAAATAAATAAATAAATAATAAAACTTTCAAGTATTCTAGGTTCTATCATATCTCAAGACTTAAAATGGACACCTAACATCACAAACATTGTCAAAAAATGACAACAAAGAATGCTTTTTCTGTGCCAACTCAGTAAGCTCAAACTGCCCAAGGAGCTGCTGATCTAGTTCTACAGAGGAATGATTGAGTCTGTCATTTGTACCTCTATAACTTGTTGAGTTGTTCCACAACCCAACAAGACAGACACAGATGTCCACAGATAATTAGAACTGCAGAAAAAACAATTGCCTTCCACTGAGGACCTGTATACTGGACAAGTCAAAAAGAGGGCTGTGAAAATATCTACAGATCCCTCACATCCTGGACATAAATTGCTTCAACTTCTACCCTCAAAACGACACTATAGGGCAGGGGTGCCCAACCTTTTGGACCTCAGGGACCACCAAGTTTATAATTTTAAATCCGGGGACCATTAATATGAATCCAGTGTGCCGCTTGGTGAAGTGCCTAGACTCCCAGTGACGGGAGGGGGTCCTTCAGGCATTGTCCCTCCTCTCCCTTTCTCTCTTTCTCCTCGCTCCCCCTCCCCTCTCTCTTCCACTCTTTCTCTCTCATTCTCTCATTCTCTCTCCCCCCTCTCTTTCTCTCTCTCCCACTCATTCCCTCATCTCTTTATCTGTCCCGCTCTTTCTCTCTTTCTCTCTCTCTTTCTCTCCTCCTCTCTTTCTCTCTCCCCCCACTCTCTCTCCGCCCACTCTCTCTCCCCCCTCTTTCTCTCCCATCTCTCTCTCCCCTTTCTCTCTCCTCTCTCTCTTCCTCTCTCTCTCCCATCTCTCTCTCCCCACTTTCTCTCTCCCCTCTTTCTCTCATCTCTCTCCCCTCTCTCTCCTCTCTCTCTCTCTCCCCACTCTCCCCCCTTTCTCTCTCCCACACTCTCTCTCTTCCCCTCTTTCTCTCTCATTCTCTTTCTCTCTCCACCTCTTTCTCTCTCTCTCCCTCTTCCTCTCTTTCTCTCTCTCTTTCTTCTCCCTCTCTCCTTCACTCTCTTTGTCTCTCCCCCCACTCTTTCTCTATCTCTCTCTGATTCTTATTCTCTGTGCATCCCTTTCAGAGCCAGGCGGCTTCAAGCAAGAGCTGCAAAGAGAGTGGCTCCCCCCCCCCCGGGCGACATACCCAGGGAGGCGGGCAAGCCAGGTGGCAGAGCACCCTTTGAGTTTTCCCTTCAGCTGAATAAGCAGCCCAGGGATTCCGGGAGGAGGAGGAGGAGGAGGAGGAGGAGGAGGAGGAGGAGGAGGCGGGCAAGCCAGGTGGCAGAGCACCTTTGAGTTTTCCTTCAGCTGAATAAGCAGCCCAGGGATTCCGGGAGGAGGAGGCGGGCAAGCCAGGTGGCAGAGCACCTTTGAGTTTTCCTTCAGCTGAATAAGCAGCCCAGGGATTCCGGGAGGAGGAGGAGGAGGAGGAGGAGGAGGAGGCGGGCAAGCCAGGTGGCAGAGCACCCTTTGAGTTTTCCTTCAGCTGAATAAGCAGCCCAGGGATTCCGGGAGGAGGAGGCGGGCAAGCCAGGTGGCAGAGCACCTTTGAGTTTTCCTTCAGCTGAATAAGCAGCCCAGGGATTCCGGGAGGAGGAGGCGGGCAAGCCAGGTGGCAGAGCACCCTTTGAGTTTTCCTTCAGCTGAATAAGCAGCCCAGGGATTCCGGGAGGAGGAGGCGGGCAAGCCAGGTGGCAGAGCACCTTTGAGTTTTCCTTCAGCTGAATAAGCAGCCCAGGGATTCCGGGAGGAGGAGGAGGCGGGCAAGCCAGGTGGCAGAGCACCTTTGAGTTTTCCTTCAGCTGAATAAGCAGCCCAGGGATTCCGGGAGGAGGAGGCGGGCAAGCCAGGTGGCAGAGCACCCTTTGAGTTTTCCTTCAGCTGAATAAGCAGCCCAGGGATTCCGGGAGGAGGAGGCGGGCAAGCCAGGTGGCAGAGCACCCTTTGAGTTTTCCTTCAGCTGAATAAGCAGCCCAGGGATTCCGGGAGGAGGAGGCGGGCAAGCCAGGTGGCAGAGCACCCTTTGAGTTTTCCTTCAGCTGAATAAGCAGCCCAGGGATTCCGGGAGGAGGAGGAGGCGGGCAAGCCAGGTGGCAGAGCACCCTTTGAGTTTTCCCTTCAGCTGAATAAGCAGCCCAGGGATTCCGGGAGGAGGAGGAGGAGGAGGAGGAGGAGGAGGAGGAGGAGGAGGAGGCAGGCAGAAGCAGGAGGGGGCAGAGTGCTCTGGAGAAACAAGGCATGCCGGGAAGGACTGCTGCCTGCTGCGCCATCACGAAATTGAGGTGGGGGGGGTTGATACTAAATGCAAGACATCCCCCCTCAGCCCCACCCCCGCATTTCTTCCAAGAAGGCGGTGCTCTCATTCTCACTCTCTGTCTCTCATTCTCTCTCCCCCTTTCTTTCTCTCTCTCTCCCACTCTCTCTCTCTCTCTCATTCCCTTTCTCTCTGTCATCTCAATTCCTACTGGCAGAAACCAGCTGTTCCCCTTGAATGATACAACTTTCTTCAAGGGCACATGAAGATCATGTCTCCCATTATCAACTGGCTCTACCAACCTTTGAAAGCACAGATTGTTCAACCAACCAATGTCCAACTAATCTTTGTTCAACCAACCGATGTTCAACCAACCAACCTCCAACCACCTATGCAAAATCTCCAACCATCCAAAGCTCAACCATCCATTGCTCAACCAAATGTTGAACAACCATCCAACCTCCAAAAACCCCCACCCGTCGTACATAACTCCCAACCAACTATCATTCAAAACCAGGTATGCACACCCCTTACTTCTTCTACACCAAACACTGCAGATCTTAAATGCAAATTGATAAATGCAAGAAGCATTGTAAACAAATTGCCTGAATTTATCCTCTTGTTAAACAATGGTGCATTTGATATTATATTTGTTTGTGAAACAAGGCTGAACTCATCCCTCCCTGACTCCATTATTTCAAACAAAGAGTATCATGTTAACCTGCAGAGGAGGTGGAGTGTCTATCTTTTACAAAAAGTCACTGAATCTAAAAAATATTCAAGTTACACATAAACTTTCTCTTCCCACTCTTTCTCTCTCATTCTCTCTCCCCTCTCCCTCTCCCACTCTTTCTCTCTCTTTCTCTCTTTCTCTCATTCTCTCTCCCACACTCTCTCTCTCCCACACTCTCTCTCTCATTCTCTCATTCTCTCTCCCCACTCTCTCTCTCATTCCCTTTCTCTCTCCCCTTTCTCTCTGTCATCTCAATTCCTACTGGCAGAAACCAGCTGTTCCCTTGAATGATACAACTTTCTTCAAGGGCACATGAAGATCATGTCTCCCATTATCAACTGGCTCTACCAACCTTTGAAAGCACAGATTGTTCAACCAACCAATGTCCAACTAATCTTTGTTCAACCAACCAACCTCCAAAACCCCCACCGTACATAACCCCAACCAACTATCATTCAAAACTAGGTATGCACGCCCTTACTTCTTCTACACCAAACACTGCAGATCTTAAATGCAAATTGATAAATGCAAGACATCCCCTCAGCCCCACCCCGCATTTCTTCCAAGAAGGCGGTGCTCTCATTCTCTCATTCTCTTTCTCTCTCATTCTCTCTCCCCTTTCTCTCTCATTCTCTCATTCTCTCATTCTCTCTCCCACACTCTCTCTCTCCCACACTCTCTCTCTCCCACACTCTCTCTCTCTCTCATTCCCTTTCTCTCTGTCATCTCAATTCCTACTGGCAGAAACCAGCTGTTCCCTTGAATGATACAACTTTCTTCAAGGGCACATGAAGATCATGTCTCCCATTATCAACTGGCTCTACCAACCTTTGAAAGCACAGATTGTTCAACCAACCAATGTCCAACTAATCTTTGTTCAACCAACCAACCTCCAACCACCTATGCAAAATCTCCAACCATCCAACCCCACCACGTACATAACCCCAACCAACTATCATTCAAAACTAGGTATGCACACCTTACTTCTTCTACACCAAACACTGCAGATCTTAAATGCAAATTGATAAATGCAAGACATCCCCTCAGCCCCACCCCGCATTTCTTCCAAGAAGGCGGTGCTCTCATTCTCTTTCTCTCTCATTCCCTTTCTCTCTCTCTTTCTCTCTCATTCCCTTTCTCTCTCATTCCCTTTCTCTCTCATTCCCTTTCTCTCTCCCTCTCTCTCTCTCATTCCCTTTCTCTCTCTCTCTCTCTTTCTCTCTCATTCCCTTTCTCTCTCATTCCCTTTCTCTCTCTCTCATTCCCTTTCTCTCTCTCTTTCTCTCTCATTCCCTTTCTCTCTCATTCCCTTTCTCTCTCATTCCCTTTCTCTCTCATTCCCTTTCTCTCTCCCTCTCTCTCTCATTCCCTTTCTCTCTCTCTCATTCCCTTTCTCTCTCATTCCCTTTCTCTCTCATTCCCTTTCTCTCTCTCTTTCTCTCTCATTCCCTTTCTCTCTCATTCCCTTTCTCTCTCATTCCCTTTCTCTCTCTCTCTCATTCCCTTTCTCTCTCATTCCCTTTCTCTCTCATTCCCTTTCTCTCTCATTCCCTTTCTCTCTCTCTTTCTCTCTCATTCCCTTTCTCTCTCTCTCTTTCTCTCTCTCCCTTCCTCGCTCCCTCTCTCTCTCTTTCTCTCTCTCTCTCTTTCTCTCTCTCTCTCTCTCTCTCATTCTCCCTGCTTCTCTCTCTCTCTCATTTTCCCTGTTTCTCTCCCTCTCTCTCTCTCTCATTCCCTTTCTCTCTCATTCCCTTTCTCTCTCATTCCCTTTCTCTCTCATTCCCTTTCTCTCTCTCTCTCTCATTCCCTTTCTCTCTCCCTCTCTCTCTCATTCCCTTTCTCTCTCTCTCTCTCATTCCCTTTCTCTCTGTCATCTCAATTCCTACTGGCAGAAACCAGCTGTTCCCTTGAATGATACAACTTTCTTCAAGGGCACATGAAGATCATGTCTCCCATTATCAACTGGCTCTACCAACCTTTGAAAGCACAGATTGTTCAACCAACCAATGTCCAACTAATCTTTGTTCAACCAACCAATGTCCAACTAATCTTTGTTCAACCAACCAATGTCCAACTAATCTTTGTTCAACCAACCAATGTCCAACTAATCTTTGTTCAACCAACCAATGTCCAACTAATCTTTGTTCAACCAACCAATGTCCAACTAATCTTTGTTCAACCAACCAATGTCCAACTAATCTTTGTTCAACCAACCAACCTCCAACCACCTATGCAAAATCTCCAACCATCCAACCCCACCACGTACATAACCCCAACCAACTATCATTCAAAACTAGGTATGCACGCCTTACTTCTTCTACACCAAACACTGCAGATCTTAAATGCAAATTGATAAATGCAAGACATCCCCTCAGCCCCACCCCGCATTTCTTCCAAGAAGGCGGTGCTCTCATTCTCTCTCTCTCATTCCCTTTCTCTCTGTCATCTCAATTCCTACTGGCAGAAACCAGCTGTTCCCTTGAATGATACAACTTTCTTCAAGGGCACATGAAGATCATGTCTCCCATTATCAACTGGCTCTACCAACCTTTGAAAGCACAGATTGTTCAACCAACCAACCTCCAACCACCTATGCAAAATCTCAACCAGCAAATGCTCAGTCTTACATATTGGAAAAAAGAACCTAAACACTAAATACAAGCTTGATGGACATTACCTTACAGATGACCCCCACCCTGTTAAAGATCTTGGAGTTTTCATATCAAATGATCTAAGTGCCAAAGCCCACTGCAACTACATCGCAAAAAAGGCTTTAAGAGTTGTAAACATAATCTTGCGTAGCTTCTTCTCCAAAAACACTACACTACTAACTAGAGCATATAAAACATTTGCTAGACAAATTCTTGAATACAGCTCGACTGTTTGGAACCCATACCACATTACTGACATGAATACAATTGAACGTGTCCAGAAATATTTTACAAGAAGAGTACTCCACTCCTCCGAATACAACAAAATACCTTATGCCACCAGACTTGAAATCCTGGGTTTATGAAACTTAGAACTACGCTGCCTTCGACATGACCTGAGTTTAACTCATAGAATCATCTATTACAATGTCCTTCCTGTCGAAGACTACTTCAGCTTCAATTGCAGCAATACACGAGCACACAATAGATTTAAACTTAATGTTAACCGCTCCAATCTTGATTGCAGAAAATATGATTTCAGTAACAGAGTTGTTAATGCTTGGAATACACTACCTGACTCTGTGGTCTCTTCCCAAAATCCCAAAAGCTTCAACCAAAAACTATCTACCATTGACCTCACCCCATTCGTAAGAGGTCTGTAAGGGGCGTGCATAAGAGCACAAGAGTGCCTACCGTTCCTGTCCTATTGTTTCCTTTCGTTATATCCAATTAATATAGTTATTACATACTCATACTCATATATATGCTTATGTATTGTATAATTATTTCATGCTTATGCTTATATATACTGTATGACAAAAATAAAATAAAATAAAAAGATTCTTTGGGACTTCCCCATCTGTTAGTCCTCTGAGGTAGACCAGGCCAGGAAGCCACCAACACAAGAAATATTAAGAGCTTCACTTTATTGATATAGATGATAGCAACAGAATCTTGACAGCCTTGATGCTCTTTCTCACCCCTTCACGTTTTCCTGGGGTGAATCCATGTTTTCCTATCAGCTACCACATATTTTCTGCAAGGCCATCTCTGTAATCATCTACACCAAGGGTCCCTGACTCATGGGCTCTGGGCTGCTACTGGTCCATGGCCCACCAAGAACTGGGTGCCACAAGTGAGCAAATCTCCATCCAGGCAGTGTGTGAAAACCACCCTCCATGGAATCGGTCCCTGGTGCCCAAAAGGTTGGGGATCATTGCTGTGCACCGCTTTCCATGGACGACACCTGTACTCCCTAGTAAGGGCATCTCTCTTTCAACCCTAGAACTTATTATTAAATCTCCCTCCCTCCCTCTCTCTCTCTCTTTTTACAAAAGAGGCTGTGTCTTTCATGGGTGGGTCAGGGCAGCTGGTGAGGCTCAGCATAACCTGCTCTGGGCCAGGATCCACTCAAAAGGCAGAGGGGAAGAGGGATGTTGTGCTATCATCTTGAGGAGGGGGACGTGGAATTCACCAGCTTATACTCCAAGGGTGGGTCAGAATGCAGGGTCTCCCCCAAAGGTTTTCACCCTGGGTCCAGGGAGGGGGTCCTTCTGGGTGGAAATCAGGATCCTGCTGGGTCCTTCCCATCTCTTAGCATCCTTCAACTCCACTCCAGAAATTTCTCCACACTGAGTTGCTTCAGGTCTTCTGGTCAAGCAAGAGGAAGAAGGGGACGTGTCCAGCAGCCAAATTTGCATCAGGAAGTTCAGGAGACAGACCAGAATTTCCTGTGGTCTGTCTCCTGAACAAATTTGGAAAGGACGATGTTCCACCCAGTTCCCCTTGGGGATAATGGACCACATCTTGTCTGGCCATTCCTCTTCCATGCCCTCTCCCATTCCTCCCCCAAGGTGGACATCCCCTTCTTTGGGTCCTTAGGAGCTGCTCTCCACCCTCCCAGATGTCTGAGCAACTGGCCCATGTTTCTAGGTGACCCCAGAGCTTCCTTCTGACACCCCAATATCCCAAGGTTTTGCTAGCATCTGATTTCCTGGGGGAGGGGGTCGGTCTATCTCCTGGAGCCCCTACCAAATAAAATTAAAACTTTTCTCAGCTTCTCACCCCACCCACTCCCCTCTTTTAAAAGAGCAAATGTAACTTTGTCTCCACCCGATCCACTAAATTCTCTAGGCTGGAGGCTCTCCAGAAGTTTTGCGATGGGTCTGCAAACCCTTCAGCTTCTCCTCACGTCAGTTTCCTTCCAAGAGATGGAGCACCAAGGCCACTGGGGGGTGGGGGGCACAGCCATAGGGGGAAAAAATCTCCTTGAGAATTGGAGATGCAAGTGAAGGGAACATATATACTGAAATACTAGAATTAGGAATGTAAGGGAAGAGATATACCTGCATGATGTAAATATATGTTTCCTGTGGCACTGACATAGAACAAACATGCCACACTGATATATGTATTGTGCCTTTGAAGCTGTAAGACAAACATGCTGGCGTCCTAAAGTCACAGAGTAAATTCCTGAATTGTTATTAAGACCTCATCTCTGGCAATTGTCAGGATAGCCCATCATTTGATCTCTCCCCACCCTACTTTGGCTGAGAATGTGTATGTCATCCTCCAGGAAATCAAGTGGTAATTAAGAAGACAAATGGAAAAGATAACACCACAGAAAGAAGTCAGATTACATACACTGACCCTTACTATTGTGTGACCCGATGTAAATCCAGAAGTTAGTTTACATTCACTGACTTATACTATGGGAACATGCAAACCAGATTCCAGAATACGCAGATGCCAGAGTTGAGGATTTATGACTTTTTGGGTATAAGAGGCATTGCTTTCTGTCATAAGTTCGTAGTTCTTCCTTGCATGTATGTATGCACCATTATGTGTTTGGAACAGCTAACCATTTAAGCTTGATCAAGATTAAATGCTATTTTACTCAAGTCTCTGTTTAAGTCTCTTGATTGGCAGTTATGAGCTGAGACATATTAATAAGATGGACTTTACAGCACCAAGATTGCAAGCCGGCAAAGAAACAGCGGCACGGAAGATGGCGAGGGGAGAGCTCGCTACGTCTTCATAAGGAAATGCAGCATGATGGGGGAGGGGATCAATTGTGGCAACCTCAGGAGAGGGAACATGAGGTAACTCACTGGGTCAGAGGAGGCCGTGGGTGGGGCAAATCCCACAAGTTCGGGAGAACCGGTTGTTAACTTTCTGAGCAATTTGGTGAACTGGTTGTTGGAAGAAATCATTAGGGCAGAGAACCCGTTGTTAAATTATTTGAATCCCACCACTGGGCAAACCTGAAGGAAAGGTAGAGAAATTAGCTTGAAGGAAAGGTAGAGAAATTAGCCTGAGGGAAAGATAGAGAAATTAGCTTGAGGGAAAGATAGAGAAATTAGCCTGAGGGAAAGATAGAGAAATTAGCTTGAAGGAAAGGTAGAGAAATTAGCCTGAGGGAAAGATAGAGAAATTAGCCTGAGGGAAAGATAGAGAAATTAGCCTGAGGGAGATAGAGAAATTAGCCTGAAGGAAAGGTAGAGAAATTAGCCTGAGGGAAAGGTAGAGAAATTAGCCTGAGGGAAAGGTAGAGAAATTAGCCTGAAGGAAAGGTAGAGAAATTAGCCTGAGGGAAAGGTAGAGAAATTAGCCTGAGGGAAAGGTAGAGAAATTAGCCTGAAGGAAAGGTAGAGAAATTAGCCTAAGGGAAAGATAGAGAAATTAGCCTGAAGGAAAGGTAGAGAAATTAGCCTGAGGGAAAGATAGAGAAATTAGCCTGAAGGAAAGGTAGAGAAATTAGCCTGAGGGAAAGGTAGAGAAATTAGCCTGAGGGAAAGGTAGAGAAATTAGCCTGAGGGAAAGGTAGAGAAATTAGCCTGAGGGAAAGGTAGAGAAATTAGCCTGAGGGAAAGGTAGAGAAATTAGCCTGAAGGAAAGGTAGAGAAATTAGCCTAAGGGAAAGATAGAGAAATTAGCCTGAAGGAAAGGTAGAGAAATTAGCCTAAGGGAAAGATAGAGAAATTAGCCTGAAGGAAAGGTAGAGAAATTAGCCTGAGGGAAAGATAGAGAAATTAGCCTGAAGGAAAGGTAGAGAAATTAGCCTGAGGGAAAGGTAGAGAAATTAGCCTGAGGGAAAGGTAGAGAAATTAGCCTGAGGGAAAGGTAGAGAAATTAGCCTGAGGGAAAGGTAGAGAAATTAGCCTGAAGGAAAAGTAGAGAAATTAGCCTGAGGGAAAAATAGAGAAATTAGCCTGAGGGAAAGATAGAGAAATTAGCCTGAGGGAAAGGTAGAGAAATTAGCCTGAGGGAAAGATAGAGAAATTAGCCTGAGGGAAAGATAGAGAAATTAGCCTGAGGGAAAGATAGAGAAATTAGCCTGAGGGAAAAATAAGAGAAATTAGCCTGAGGGAAAGATAGAGAAATTAGCCTGAGGGAAAGATAGAGAAACTAGCCTGAGGGAAAGATAGAGAAATTAGCCTAAGGGAAAGATAGAGAAATTAGCCTGAAGGAAAGGTAGAGAAATTAGCCTGAGGGAAAGATAGAGAAATTAGCCTGAAGGAAAGGTAGAGAAATTAGCCTGAGGGAAAGGTAGAGAAATTAGCCTGAGGGAAAGGTAGAGAAATTAGCCTGAGGGAAAGGTAGAGAAATTAGCCTGAGGGAAAGGTAGAGAAATTAGCCTGAGGGAAAGGTAGAGAAATTAGCCTGAGGGAAAGGTAGAGAAATTAGCCTGAGGGAAAAATAGAGAAATTAGCCTGAGGGAAAGATAGAGAAATTAGCCTGAGGGAAAGGTAGAGAAATTAGCCTGAGGGAAAGATAGAGAAATTAGCCTGAGGGAAAGATAGAGAAATTAGCCTGAGGGAAAGATAGAGAAATTAGCCTGAGGGAAAAATAAGAGAAATTAGCCTGAGGGAAAGATAGAGAAATTAGCCTGAGGGAAAGATAGAGAAACTAGCCTGAGGGAAAGATAGAGAAACTAGCCTGAGGGAAAGATAGAGAAATTAGCCTGAGGGAAAGATAGAGAAATTAGCCTGAGGGAAAAGTAGAGAAATTAGCCTGAGGGAAAGATAGAGAAATTAGCCTGAGGGAAAGATAGAGAAATTAGCCTGAGGGAAAGATAGAGAAATTAGCCTGAGGGAAAGGTAGAGAAATTAGCCTGAGGGAAAGGTAGAGAAATTAGCCTGAGGGAAAGGTAGAGAAATTAGCCTGAGGGAAAGGTAGAGAAATTAGCCTGAGGGAAGATAGAAATTAGCCTGAGGGAAAGGTAGAGAAATTAGCCTGAAGGAAAGGTAGAGAAATTAGCCTAAGGGAAAGATAGAGAAATTAGCCTGAAGGAAAGGTAGAGAAATTAGCCTGAGGGAAAGATAGAGAAATTAGCCTGAAGGAAAGGTAGAGAAATTAGCCTGAGGGAAAGGTAGAGAAATTAGCCTGAGGGAAAGGTAGAGAAATTAGCCTGAGGGAAAGGTAGAGAAATTAGCCTGAGGGAAAGATAGAGAAATTAGCCTGAAGGAAAAGTAGAGAAATTAGCCTGAGGGAAAAATAGAGAAATTAGCCTGAGGGAAAGATAGAGAAATTAGCCTGAGGGAAAGGTAGAGAAATTAGCCTGAGGGAAAGGTAGAGAAATTAGCCTGAGGGAAAGATAGAGAAATTAGCCTGAGGGAAAGATAGAGAAATTAGCCTGAGGGAAAAATAAGAGAAATTAGCCTGAGGGAAAGATAGAGAAATTAGCCTGAGGGAAAGATAGAGAAACTAGCCTGAGGGAAAGATAGAGAAACTAGCCTGAGGGAAAGGTAGAGAAATTAGCCTGAGGGAAAGGTAGAGAAATTAGCCTGAGGGAAAAGTAGAGAAATTAGCCTGAGGGAAAGATAGAGAAATTAGCCTGAGGGAAAGGTAGAGAAATTAGCCTGAGGGAAAGATAGAGAAATTAGCCTGAGGGAAAGATAGAGAAATTAGCCTGAGGGAAAGATAGAGAAATTAGCCTGAGGGAAAGGTAGAGAAATTAGCCTGAAGGAAAGGTAGAGAAATTAGCCTGAGGGAAAGGTAGAGAAATTAGCCTGAGGGAAAGGTAGAGAAATTAGCCTGAAGGAAAAGTAGAGAAATTAGCCTGAGGGAAAAATAGAGAAATTAGCCTGAGGGAAAGATAGAGAAATTAGCCTGAGGGAAAGGTAGAGAAATTAGCCTAAGGGAAAGATAGAGAAATTAGCCTGAGGGAAAGATAGAGAAATTAGCCTGAGGGAAAGATAGAGAAATTAGCCTGAGGGAAAGATAGAGAAATTAGCCTGAGGGAAAAATAAGAGAAATTAGCCTGAGGGAAAGATAGAGAAATTAGCCTGAGGGAAAGATAGAGAAACTAGCCTGAGGGAAAGATAGAGAAACTAGCCTGAGGGAAAGATAGAGAAATTAGCCTGAGGGAAAGATAGAGAAATTAGCCTGAGGGAAAAGTAGAGAAATTAGCCTGAGGGAAAGATAGAGAAATTAGCCTGAGGGAAAGATAGAGAAATTAGCCTGAGGGAAAGATAGAGAAATTAGCCTGAGGGAAAGGTAGAGAAATTAGCCTGAGGGAAAGGTAGAGAAATTAGCCTGAGGGAAAGGTAGAGAAATTAGCCTGAGGGAAAGGTAGAGAAATTAGCCTGAGGGAAAGGTAGAGAAATTAGCCTGAGGGAAAGGTAGAGAAATTAGCCTGAAGGAAAGGTAGAGAAATTAGCCTAAGGGAAAGATAGAGAAATTAGCCTGAAGGAAAGGTAGAGAAATTAGCCTGAGGGAAAGATAGAGAAATTAGCCTGAAGGAAAGGTAGAGAAATTAGCCTGAGGGAAAGGTAGAGAAATTAGCCTGAGGGAAAGGTAGAGAAATTAGCCTGAGGGAAAGGTAGAGAAATTAGCCTGAGGGAAAGATAGAGAAATTAGCCTGAAGGAAAAGTAGAGAAATTAGCCTGAGGGAAAAATAGAGAAATTAGCCTGAGGGAAAGATAGAGAAATTAGCCTGAGGGAAAGGTAGAGAAATTAGCCTGAGGGAAAGATAGAGAAATTAGCCTGAGGGAAAGATAGAGAAATTAGCCTGAGGGAAAGATAGAGAAATTAGCCTGAGGGAAAAATAAGAGAAATTAGCCTGAGGGAAAGATAGAGAAATTAGCCTGAGGGAAAGATAGAGAAATTAGCCTGAGGGAAAGATAGAGAAATTAGCCTGAGGGAAAGGTAGAGAAATTAGCCTGAGGGAAAGGTAGAGAAATTAGCCTGAGGGAAAGGTAGAGAAATTAGCCTGAGGGAAAGATAGAGAAATTAGCCTGAGGGAAAGATAGAGAAATTAGCCTGAGGGAAAGATAGAGAAATTAGCCTGAGGGAAAGATAGAGAAATTAGCCTGAGGGAAAGATAGAGAAATTAGCTTGAAGGAAAGGTAGAGAAATTAGCCTGAGGGAAAGATAGAGAAATTAGCCTGAGGGAAAGATAGAGAAATTAGCCTGAGGGAAAGATAGACAAAGTGAAGGTGCCTGAGTGAGGGACCAGGGTGGACTGAAAGCCATAAAGACAGCCTGTCGCAGGCGAAGGCACCCGGTTGCCTGGAAGAGAGGGGGTGCTTTGCATAAAGGGGTGCAAAGTGACATTGGCTTTTGTAGGCAGGAGTGTGTATGGGGAACATAACTTAAAACACCCATTGTGACTTAAGAGCCAAGGGGAGAGATGGCCTGTTTTGTATTGCCTTCTTTCCTGGCCTTTTTATCCTCAATCATGTGACCTCCAGGCAGTCCAGGCCCCTGCGATACCTTTCACTTTCGCTTTCGCTTTCCTTCTTTTTGGATGTGTTCGCTTTCTCAGTGCCTGGGATTGGGAAGTGTGGGGGGAGGGGGATCCAGCTCCAGTTGCAGATGAGGTGGTCCACAGGCAAGGGACACACTCGGGGCCCTGGGGAGAACAAGCAGAGCAGAAGATTTCCTGATCGATAGAATTGGGAAATCTCAGAACTGGAAGGGTCTCTTGAGGCCATCTAGTCCAGCCCCTGCTCAGATCAATTGTCCACCTAGAGCCTTGCAGATCTTCTCAAGGTTAACGTTCCTCCTGCTCTCCAACATCTTTTAAGGTTAGGAACCCGTTCTAAGAGTTGGACTACCTTCAAAATCCAGTCAACTGCCTTCCTGGGACATGGTTGCCCACCTGACAGGGCAAATCTGCTCTCTGTTTGGGGGAGGAAGATCTCCTGGCCTCAAAATCCTGCAGATCCACTGCTCAAGTCAGGCATCCTCAAGGGGTTCCTCAGATGCTCCCCAGGACCTTGGAAACATCTTGTCTGAGGGACCCTTGTGGCCAGCAGGTGTGACCATGCAAGGACCGTCTGGAGCCGCCCCAATGACTGGGCCAGGGACAATGGACACTTGGCATGGGTGACGCTGTAGTCTTGACTTGGTGACGGAAGGGTCTGCTGTGAATTGGTTCACCTCCCCCACTTGCCCTCCCCCCCCTTTTTTTTAAAAAAAATAGTTTTTATTCAGCATTTACATAGTCAAAATCATTGTTAAATTTTTGCAGCTTTCCGCTACCGGCATCTTTAATAACATCCATTTAATCTTTTAACAAAACTATATACGTATACATTTTATATATTGCTAACTAATTTCTATATTCATTACATTTTATAGCTATCCATTACACATTATCTATTTCATTCCTCTATAATATCTTCTCTTATGTTTATACATTTATACGTTAATCAACAGCGCATGCTCAAGATGGCGCTGCGTTTGTGAGAGTGAAGGGGAACGGCGGTCCTTTTCCAGCCAGCCCGAACGGGGGGAGACCGTTTCAATTCTTTTGGTCCCCCTGCCCGACTAGTTGAACAACTCGCCAGTCGGAGAGAGCAGGGCTGGCAACGAACGAGGTCGAGGGAAGTCGAGGGAAGCTGTGGCTCTGTTGGTGGGGCCGTTTGATGGCCACGGGAGAGGTGTTCCCGGCGTTCCCGGCGACGACGGTGGCGTTGCTTTCCAGTGGCAGAGGAGGAGGCAGCAGGAGGGAGTTTCACGGAGCCCTTGAGGAACACTCTCGGGGGTTCGGGGGTGTGGCCGCTGCAGCGGCGGCGGTGTCTTCTGGCGGCGGTGGTTATATCCCCGACGTTCCTGGTGATGGCGGTGCTGTTCCTGCGGCGGCAGCGGCGGCGGCGATGGCGATGTCCCCCGCCCTTTTGGAGCCCCAAGGAGCCCCCGTCCTCCATGGAGGGGGCCTCCTGGAGGCCCGAATGGCTGGACTGGGTGGCAGCTGCAGCGATGGCGGTGGCGACATCTTTTGGTGGCGGCGGCGCTCTTGAGGCAGCGTTGGCGTTGGTGGCGTTGGTGATATCTTTTCCCCTTGGGGCCGCTCTGAAGCCGAGTGGGTGTGACTTGCCGATTTAGGCCTTGGATTGATCCTAATCGGAGATTTGCCATCTGGACTGGCCGGGATGAGAACACTCGCCATTCTTCAAATCACATGTATTCGGCAGCGGAACTCCTTGGTCTGCGAGATTCCCCCTTCTCGCAGATGTGGCCCTCCACTTTATCGAGGGCCTACCTCGATGACTGATTTTGGAATCCCGAGAGGTGGCATGCGGCAAAGAAGAGTCTTCGGGGCTTTTTAAATAAAGGGTTTTTAAGGGGTGGGAGGGTAAGGAGAGGAGAGGGCCAGCCCCTGCGAGGGCTCGTGGCATAGCTGTATTAGGTTCGGAGGCGAAGGAGGAGGCTGGATCTAAATTCTATGGGGGCTGTTCCATTGGCACGGTAATTGGGAGGGGCAGATATGGCAGAAGCGGGGGCCCGCATCTTGTTCGGGGAGTGCGCACCCGCTGTTTGCGAGCGATCGCGCACTCCGGTCCTTCTGACTTCCCTCGTTCCCCGAGTGGCTGGAATCCCCAGAGCCTGGACCTTTGGCTGAGGCTGTGTAATGCCAGGTCCATGGTGAATAGAGCCCCCCTTATTTTTGATCTTATACAAGAGGGGGGTGCGGACCTGATGGGCATTTCGGAGACTTGGTTGGGCACGGAAGGGGGGGTGCCCCTTGTGGAAATGTGCCCACCGGGTTTCCGAGCATTTCACCAGCCGAGGGCCCAAGGTAGGGGTGGGGGGGTGGCGGTTATTATTAAGGAGAGTCTGGATCCGAGGGAGGCCACTGTACCACAGATAACCGGTTGTGAGTCTCTCTATGTGAAGTGGGGTCAGAGGATACAGGTGGGCTTGCTGATTATGTACCTGGCTCCTTGCTGCCTGACAGCAGCTCTGCCTGAGCTGTTAGATGTGATAGCCAGGATAGCGGTTGATACCCCCAGACTTATGGTTATGGGGGATTTCAACCTGCCGTCGATCGGTGAAGCATCAACGGCAGCTCGGGAGTTCATGGCTTCCATGACGGCCATGGACCTGACCCAGTTAGTTAATGGCCCCACTCACATCGGGGGAGGCATGCTGGATCTGATTTTTGTCTCTGGGCAGTGGCTGAATGATCTAGAATTAGGGGATTTAGTCATCGAACCCCTGTCATGGTCAGATCATTCGCTCCTTCGACTCGACTTCCGTACCGCCATCCAACACCGCAGGGAGACGGGGCCGATTCATTGGTTCTGTCCCAGGCGCCTGATGGACCCAGAGAAGTTTCTGACAGAGCTTGGGCCATTTCCTGAGGATCTAGCCCATGGCTCGGCTGAAGAACTAGCCGCCGCCTGGGAAAGGGCGGCAGCTGGGGCTTTGGACCGTGTCGTGCCTTTGTGGCCTCTGATCCGGCATCGATCTCGACTGGCTCCTTGGTTCTCTGAGGAGCTGAGAGAGATGAAACGCCAGAAAAGACGCCTAGAGAGTGGATGGAGGGCCAGCCATTCTGAATCCGACCGAACACTAGTAAGGTCTTATATTCAGACTTATCTAGTGGCGATAAGAGCAGCAAAACGTGATTATGTTTCCGCTCTTATTGCATCGGCAGATAATCGCCCAGCCGCCCTGTTTAGGGTAATCCGCTCCCTCCTTCATCAGGAAGCGCGGGATGACCCCTTGCAAGGGCGTGCTGAGGATTTTGGACAATATCTGCACGATAAAATCGCTCAGATCCGGGATGGTTTGGACTCAAATTGGGTAGATTCGGACAGGATGACGGAGGTAAGTCTTGATGACATTATCTGGGAAGAGTTCGATACTGTGGCTCCCGAGGACATGGACAGGATACTGGGGAGGCTGAATGCAACCACATGTTTATTGGACCCGTATCCCTCCTGGTTGGTACTGGCCACACAGCCGGTTACACGAGGCTGGCTCCAGGGAATTGTCAACGCTTCTTTGATTGAGGGTGTTGTCCCTACCGCTCCGAAAGAGGTGGTGGTGAAGCCCCTCCTCAAGAAGCCCTCCCTGGACCCAGCTGTTTT
The DNA here is from genome assembly GCF_028640845.1 of Ahaetulla prasina. Classification (NCBI taxonomy): domain Eukaryota; kingdom Metazoa; phylum Chordata; class Lepidosauria; order Squamata; family Colubridae; genus Ahaetulla; species Ahaetulla prasina. The sequence continues at coordinate 149,846,956 of NC_080542.1, read as the reverse complement.
AGCGAACTATCGTCCGGTCTCCAACCTTTGTTTTGTGGCGAAGGTTGTTGAGAGTGTGGTGGCACGACAGCTCCCCCAGTACCTGGATGAAACTGTCTATCTAGACCCGTTCCAGTCTGGTTTCAGGCCTGGGTACAGCACGAAGACGGCTTTGGTCACGTTGGTAGATGATCTCTGGAGGGCTCGGGACAGGGGCTCTTCCTGTGCCCTGGTCCTATTAGATCTCTCAGCGGCTTTTGACACCATCGACCATGGTATCTTGCTGCGATGGCTGGGGGGTTTAGGAGTGGGGGGCACAGATAGGTTCTCCTCCTATCGCTCTGACCGGTCGCAGACGGTGTTGGCAGGAGGGCAGAGATCGGCCGTAAGGCACTTCATGTATGGGGTGCCACAGGGGTTGGTTCTCTCGCCTCTCCTCTTCAACATCTATATAAAGCCGCTGGGCGAGATCATTTGTGGTTTTGGGGTGCAATACCATCTGTATGCTGATGATACTCAGCTGTACATTTCCACCCCTAACCACCCCAACGAAGTCGTTGAAGTGATGTCCCGGTGTCTGGAGGCCATGCGGGTTTGGATGGGGAAGAACAGGCTTCGACTCAACCCTTCCAAGACTGAGTGGCTGTGGATGCCGGCATCCCGGTACAGCCAGCTGATGCCATCGCTGACTGTTGAGGGCGAGTCATTGGCCCCAATGGAGAGGGTTCGCAACTTAGGCATCCTCCTGGATGGACGGTTGTCCTTTGCAGAGCATATGACGACCGTCTCCAGGGGAGCTTTTTATCAGGTATGCCTGATATGCCAGTTGCGCCCCTTTCTAGACCGGGATTCCCTATGCACGGTCACTCATGCCCTCGTCACTTCCCGCCTGGACTACTGCAATGCTCTCTACATGGGGCTCCCCTTGAAGAGCACCCGGAGGCTCCAGTTGGTCCAGAATGCGGCTGCGCGGGTAATAGAGGGAGCAGCTCGAGGCTCCCATATAACACCCTTCCTGCACAAGCTGCACTGGCTTCCTGTGGTCTTCCGGGTGCAATTCAAGGTGTTGGTTACCACCTTTAAAGCGCTCCATGGCATAGGACTGGGCTATTTACAGGACCGCCTGCTGCCACCAATAGCCTCCCATCGACCTGTGCGCTCCCATAGGGAGGGCCTCCTCAGGGTGCCGTCCATCAAACAATGTCGACTGGTGACCCCCAGGGGGAGGGCCTTTTCTGTGGGGGCACCTGCCCTCTGGAATGAGCTGCCTCCAGGGTTACGACAACTCCCTGACCTCCGGACCTTTCATCGCGAGTTGAAGACGTTTTTGTTTTACCGTGCAGGGCTGGCTTGAAGTAATAGTAATTTTAATAGGGGTTTTATTGTAGTTTTATTATTGTTTTTAAGTCTTAACTCGGCCAAATTGAATTAGTTTTTTAACAGGTTTTTTAAACTTTTATGTTATATGTATAATTGTGTTTTATCTGGCTGTAAACCGCCCTGAGTCCTTGGGGAGAAGGGCGGTATAGAAATCAAATTAAACTAAACTAAACTAAACTAATTTTAGATTCTTTCTCATGTTTCGTAATATATCGTTTCCTCTCGGTCTTTTATTTCCCTGTTAATTTATCTGCTTCTGCACATTCTAGCACTTTTTTAATTATCATCGAGTTTGATGGAGCAAATTTTTGCTTCCAATTTTGTTGAAATGAAATTCTGGCGGCCGCAATTATATGTAATATGAGGTAGTAAATTTCTTTTCTAATCTTTTGTTTGATAATTCCCAATAAAAATAATTCGGGTTTAATAGCAATTTTTCCCCCTGTCATTTCCTCTATCCAATTTTGGACTTTTAACCAGTATGTTTTTGCACTGGGACATGTCCACCACATGTGCAAGTATGTCCCATGTTGATAGTTGCATTTCCAGCAATACAGTGTATTTTTCTGGGATATCTTGGCCAATCTCACCGGGGGTAAATGCCACCCTATAAAACATTTGTAAGTATTTTCTTTGTAGGCGGCCAACAATGTCATCTTATAATTTGTTCTCCATAATTTTTCCCAATCCTCTAACTCAATATTATACCCCCAAAAAATTGCCCAAATTATAATCGTTTCCTTCACCGTTTCCTCCTCCATTTTAAACTGAAGGAGGCATTTATATATTTTGGTAATTATTTTCTCTTCAGACCCAGTTAATATTTTATCCATTTCCTGTTGGTCAGTTTGGAATCCATATACTACTGTCTTTTTTGTATTTTGTTTGAATTTGTAAATAGGGCCACCAGTCAATTTTGATTCCTTCTTCTAATAATTTTTGTCTAGATTTCAAATTCCCTAATCTATCTAACAGTTCCTTGTATGTTACTATTTTATTCAGGTCAATTAAGTTAGGGTAGACCTCCATTGTCAACACCCATCTTGGAATTTTTGGATAGAAATTCCTTTTAATTTTTGTCCAGGTTTCTAATAGTACTTCTCTCACTTGATGCCTCTGGAAATATTTATGGGCTTTGTCTTTTCCATCCCAGATAAAGGTTTGCCAACCTTTTTGCAAGTCGTGGCCCTCTATTGTTAAAATTCTTCCATTCTTCAAGTTTATCCATTCTCTAAGCCATGACAATACTGCAGCCTGGTGATATATTTCCCAAATCCATGCTTACTTCTGGCATCTTGTAACATTTTAAATTTGATTTGGGGTTTTTTCCCTAGCCAAATAAATTTACTAATAATTTTATTCAATTTGTCAAAAAATATTCTCCCCAATTTTATAGGTACTGTTTAGGTAAGATGTTTATCTTTATCGTGGTGATTCTCCCAATCACTGAAATTTGTAGTTTTGCCCAATTTTCTAAGTCTTTTTGAATTTGTTGCAATAATTTAGAGTAATTGTCTTCCTTTATTGAAGATATTTTTGCTGTAAGCCCAGGTACTTTACCTTTTTGATAATTCCTGGTTTCTCCTCTAATTTCTTATCCTGTTTTTTCATGAGGTTCTTTGTAATTATCTTTGTTTTGTTTTTATTTATTTTCAGGCCTGTTATAGTTCCAATTTTTTCTATTTCTTGTAAGAGCTTTTCTCCTGTTTCCAAGGGGTCCCCTAATATGAATGCATGTCATATTATGCATGGTGCACTTGCTCAACTTTAGGTGGGGGAGGTCTTCTAAGAGCAGCTTCCAGCTCCTGACGTTCCTTGAGGACCTTCATGGTCAAGGTTAAACTTTTGGTCTCCACCATCTTTAATGAGTCAAAGAAATTCTTCATGCTCTTGGTGCCCATTTTCCAGAACATTTCAGCAGCAGCATTCGGGCTTCCTCCATTTTCTTGGGGAGCAAAGAGGGCTGAATGGTTGAATCTGAAGTGCAGAGGGATTCCCGACTCATCCTGAGCACATGGCAGGTGATCCTCCTTGAGGGCCTCCAGGACAGGTGGGGTCCCCACATCAGCAAAGGTGATGAGGAGTTGGATGTTTTCCTTCAGGTCTTTTCCCAACATGGAGAGCATGGAATCAAAGACACGTTTTTGGATGTGAGTTGAATGGGCAAGGAAGGCCTGGGCCACCAAGCAGATGGCATCCACATGGTCAATGCCCCCTGGGGTGGAGAAAAACTCCAGGAGTTGCTCCTCAACCAGTTTGTCTTGCTCTCTTGTGCCTCCAAATCCTGGAGTGTCAATGATGGTGAGAGAATAGGGAATTCGGAAGCCCTTCTGATGGTTCACCACATAGGCTCTGACTTCAGACATCCTGCTTCCAGCTTCACATTTCTAGGAGGTTTCATGAATGAGTTTGAATCTGAAATTATCTTCCCACTGGACACCCAGGATATAATTGATCATCCCATTGATCAGAGCAGTTTTCCCACATCCTGTTTCTCCTATGACCAGGATCACTTTGTTGGGCACTTCTGGATTCTGCTTTCCAAGCTGATACACGAGAGAAGAGGTGGAGGCATCTGATGGGACTTTCTGCAGAGGAAGGGCAAACACTAATGGCTGTCTGTACTCCACCAGGGAGCTTTCCTGAAGGAATTGGTGGGTTACATTGTCTGCAGTTTCTTCCTCCAGTGTTTTGGAGACCTTCATCTCCTCACTGAGGACACCCAGAGCTCCGTTATCACACATGGCCAACACCCGTATTCTGTATGCCGTCTGGGACTTAAGGTCTTCAATGCTGAAAAACTCTGTTTTTCTCCCAGTTCTTTTTTCAGTCCATTGGCCATTTCCGTATTCAACTTCCATCGTTCTGTACTCCACCTTGTATTCCTTGACCACAACTCCTGAGGCAATGATGCTGGGGCTCATCCAGGCCACAGAAATGACAGAAGATGATGCATTCTTAATTTCTCAGGAGGGCTGGTGGGAAGGATCTTTATGGGTGAGCTCAGGTCACTGGATTTACTAAATACAAGCTTGCAACAAGCAGCGTACTGGAACTGGTACTCCGTGTTTGGAGGCAGATCTTTCAACAGGAACGTCTCCCTGGTGTCCTCTGTCCTCATGGTTTGCCAATGTTCCTCCCCTGCAGTCTTAAAGTCTACCACATAGTTGGAGATTGTAGCGTTTCCATAATCAGCTGGTTGAAACTTCAGCTGAATGCTGTTGTGTCTCAGTTCAGGAATCAGGAAAGGGAGAGGTTTTGAGGGCAACTCAAAGTTCTTGTTGACCAGCCTTTCATCTTCATAAAGTTATATTGAGGCTCCTGGGTTGTCCACATCTGGCAGTGAGGCCACAACAAAGCGGACCTTCTCATTGGATTGATTGACACTGAGAAAGTCTTTGATGGATTTGGCAGCTTGGCGAGCATTGCGGGTCCACCCCTTGTCCTCAAACCAGGCCGTGTCTTCCTTCTGTCCAGGAGTGGACCTTGTGGACTTCACCGATTCTTGCAAGAATTGTTTCTGAAGCCGGTCCTGTAAGCTCAAAAGAAATGGCTCCTTTTTACATAAAGAGGTGAATATAAAGGAGACCACATATACATTCTGAGGTTCAGAACTATTTCTTCCAGTTGGTTCTGAGATGAGATAACTTTTATATTATTTAGAATAGTCAGATAAGATTTGATAAAGTTAATTTCTCTTTTCTTGCTGTCTAGAAATTCATGGAGTCTTTGGCTGCTGAAAGGTGACTGGTTGACGGACATCAAGATGTCCCCCAGGGTCCCTTCCTCCTGCCCTCCTCCCCAGATGGAAGGCAACACTCTGGCCAGCTGTTTCTGGAAAATCTGCCTGTGTTGCTTGCACAGATCCTTGAACTGTTGGATCTTCCTCTTGATCTCAGGGAAGGTCTCAGCCATGGGATTCTTGGCTAGATCGTTGCTTTGCATCTGGATTTCGTTGAGTTCCTCCAAGATGTTTTGAGCATCAAAGATCAATGTTAGGCTGATCTCATGGACCATCTTAGCTGCTCTAGTGTCCAGCTTGGTCAGTGGGTAGAGCCAGACCTTCATAGGAACAGCCTTCTCCACATGTTCCCCTAACATTTTTGGGAGAGTTTCATAAACTTTGATGGCATCTTGGAAAGTGACTGGATTTCTCTCCAAAGAAAAGTCTCCGTGGAACTTGCAACTAAACCTCAGAGCATTCTCTTTCTCCTTCTCAGTCAGTTTGAGCTCTGCTTCTCCCGTGATGGATATCAGCTTCTTGACTGTAAGCTGAAGACTTCCTTGAATATTTTTCACCGTCTCCATTGAAGAAACTTTTCGGTCAAAGACAAAGGCTCCGTAGAGGATGGCAGTGACCACGTGGGTGGCTGTGCCCTGCTCAAAGACAGCTGGGTAAGAGACATTCTGGATTCCCAGGTGGCTCATGGTCAGCTGTTCGTACTTGGTGGTGGTTTTGTACTAAAGGGTGACTCTGGCCTGTTGCTTGGACTTCTTTTTGTCGCAAAGATACTGGGCCGACCCCCCCCCACTTCAACCAATCCTCCCAGGAAACTGGCCTTGAGGGAGGCTGAGATGTCCAGGGCAGAAGCCTTATCATCTATGCTGTCAGATGCAATGATTTCAGATTCTGTCTTGGGCTGAGGCTTGATGGTCAGGTCCTTCTGAAGAGAGCTGTAATCCCAAAGGGTGACTCCTGCAAGAAACACAAGAACAAGGTCATAAATTGAAGACCATCTTCCAAACACCTGCAGCTGGATAGAGGACCTCCAGAGAGATGGGACAAGGAAGGCATCATTTCCCCTGGAGGGTTCCCTCATTTGTTCTGTCCGGCCATCACCAGAGAAGCTTCCTTCCCATTTTGCAAAATATTGCAAAGTCGAAAGGCTTTTGACAGAGTAGAGAGGAAAGGGAATTTCTATGAACCTCTTGGTTTCCAGAAAGATGTCCAAGGTCCCTGGAGAAGCCATGTCTTTCATCAGGGATTCAGAGGCTTCTTCTCTCTCCAGGCCTTTCCCCACCCACCCACCTCAGAAAAGCACCAAGACCATAACCTGAGAATTATTTATTTATTTTTATTTATTTACATTTATATCCCACCCTTCTCCAAAGACTCAGGGCGGCTTACAGTGTGTAAGGCAATAGTCTCATTCTATTTGTATATTTACAAAGTCAACTTACAAATTACACCCTCCACTTCAGCCCTCTGGATTCTCCTTTTGACAGAGTAGAGAGGAAAGGGAACCTCTTGGTTTCCAGAAAGATGTCCAAGATCCCTGGAGAAGCCATGTCTTTCATCAGGGATTCAGAGGCTTCTTCTCTCTCCAGGCCTTTCCCCACCCACCCGAGAAAAGCACCAAGACCATAACCTGAGAATTACACCCCCCACTTCAGCCCTCTGGATTCTCCTTTTTTTATACCATTTTCCAAATCATTTCACAGACTTTGGTTTGGAAACCGACCCTCTGATTGGCAGGCAAGGCCGGGCCTGCTGTGTGCCTGGCCAAGGGATGGATACACATTCCCGGCTAGCAGCTCCTACTTAGTTAACTGCTACTAGTAGGCCATGTGCCCAGGAGCTCAACTCTGTCCCTGGCCTGAGCCTGCCCATCTCTGGCAGTGCCCATCTCCTTCCTGCCGTTCCTCCCGAGACCCATCAACCTTTCCTCCAGCTCCCACCTGGGATGACAGCCGTAAAGCATCCCCAGCTGGAAGGGGCGGCCCAGGACTGCTATCTCTTTGGTGTCCTCTTCCAGGGCCTTGCTCGGTTCCTGCGTGTCGCTGACTCTTCTACTGACCTGCAAGAGACGAGAACAATCCGTAGGAGGCCGTGACTGACCGATGTCTCTATGAGTTGTGCCCCTTCCTGGAGCCCCTTCCCCAGGTTTCTTCCCCCCGTATCCAACACCAAAAGCAGTTCCAAGAAAAGGCCATTGGGTTCAAAGACCACTCCTGTAAAGAGTTCGAGGAAGGGGATTTCTGTTGGGGAATTGCGCCACCAGCGTCCAAATGGAGTCAGAGACACTGACACTGAACATGGCTTTGTGTAAATGAATATCTTTTTTTTATTATTATTTACATTTATATCCCGCCCTTCTCCGAAGACTCAGGGCGGCTTACATTGTGTAAGGCAATAGTCTCATTCTATTTGTATATTTACAAAGTCAATTTATTGCCCCCCCAACAATCTGGGTCCTCATTTTACCTACCTTATAAAGGATGGATGCTGAGTCAACCTTGGGCCTGGTGGGACTCGAGCCTGCAGTAATTGCAGGCAGCTGTGTTTAATAACAGGCTATCTTACAGCCTGAGCCACACCGCTTATCTTGTTGGTAAATAAGAGAGGCAACCAGGAGCACCGTTCAGTAAACCAAAACAGCAGGAACATCATGAGGAAAATCACAGAGAGCAGACAGCAGAGGTCCCTGATCTTTTGTGCACCAGGGACCATCTTCATAGAAGAGAATTTTTCCATGGACCGGGGGAGACGGGGTAGGAGGATGGACGCTCTCTAGTTCCTGCAGATGCACAGATGCAACTTTGCTCACTTGTGCGGACCAGCTGTTAATAGGCTGCAGGCCGGTATTGATCCACAGCCGGGGGCTGAAGACCACCGTCAGACAGGACACACTGACCATAAAGGCAGGAAACAAGGAAACACCCCCCATTCTTTCCTCACTACACGTTAGTCTGTGTGCAGCTCGACATGAAGCTAAACCCACCTATCCTCCAGTAAAACAGACTTTGTCCGTAGATCTGAATGCCTTATTAGAAGAACAAGATACGGTGAAAAGGAGGAAAATAGGGATACATACAATAAGAACCAAGTACAAGATAGGCAGAATTAAGTTAGTGCTGAACAGAACAATTAATAAATACAAGCAATTTAAATCTGACCAGGGATGCTCTGTGTGTGGGACGTGGATTTGTCCTTGGATGACCACATGATGCTGCAGTTTAAGATGGATTCTTCTTCGTGCTCCTGCCTTCCTGAAATGCTAAAGGAAATGGAGCCTGGCTTCCCAGCACATACTTGGTTTGAGAGCGCAGCCTGACGGGTAAAATGGGTTGAGTCAGCTTCAAACAATATACTTGATATTTTGTCCCTCTGGCCACTAGATGGGGCTAGAGGACAACAACCGTATGTGAAGATTGTATGTTAAGGCACATTGTCCCTCTGGCCACTAGATGGGGCTAGAAAGCAGCAACAGTGTATCCCTTCTCACTCAAGGCAACCAATGGTAGCTCAGATGGCCTCATGCAGTAGCAGATCACTTTACTCCAGAGCTCCCCGATCTCTGTTGGCATGGATCATGCATGCCCCAGAGATGCCATGTTGCATTGCCAGGAGCACAACCCCCCCATCACGCTAGCATTGCGTCATGTCAGCGCTAGTGGTGACATGAGAGTCGTGTGGGCTCTAGCGTCGCCAGGAGTGCGCACTCCCCCCCGTCATGCTAGTATCATGGCATCACACGGGCACTGTCGTATCTTTTCTTATGTGTACACTCAGAGTGTATGCACCAAGACAAATTCCTTGTGTCTCCAATCACACTTGGCCAATAAATTCTGTTCTATTCTATTCTATTCTATTCTATTCTATTCTATTCTATTCTATGAGCGTACACATCCCCACTCGCACTAGCTTCACAGTTAAGGAACTAAGATGATAAAACATATGAAAAACAGTCAAAGGATTTGGGTTTGGCCAGTCTAGAAAAAAGAAGGTCTAGGGGGTGACATGATAGCAGCATTCCAGTATTTGGGGGGCTGCCCCAAAGAAGAGGGGGTCAACTTGTTTTCCAAAGCACCCAAAGGCAGGACAAGAAACAACGGATGGGAACTAATCCAGGAGAGAAGTAACCTGGAATGAAGGGAAAACTTTCTAACCAGTGGTGAAATCCATTTTTTTTACTACCGGTTCTGTGGGCGTGGCTTGGTGGGCGTGGCAGGGGAAGGATACTGCAAAATCCCCATTCCCTCCCCACTCTGGGGCCAGCCAGAGGTGGTATTTGCTGGTTCTCTGAACTGCTCAAAATTTCTGCTACCGCCTCTCCAGAACCTGCTGGATTTTACCTCTGTTTCTAACAGGAGGGACAATTAACCAGCGGAACTGAAGAGACTGGACAGTTATTTGTCTGAACTGGAAGACCTCCAAGGTCCCTTTCATTATTCTGTAATTCTGCAAGGCTCTCCTGCCTGAGCAGGGGCTTCGACTAGAAGACCTCCAAGGTCCCTCTATTCTGATGGATCGATGCAGTTCCTCTCTTCACCAGGAGAGGGCGAGGCAAGGTTGGGACTCTGCTTCTCTATAGGGAAAAAGCTGCCTCAGTTTTAGTGTTCAGGATTTTTGGGTGGGGAGGTTTTTCCTTTCTCTAAAATCAAGGCAGGAGTGAAATCTAAAAATTTTCCCTACCGTTTCGGTGGCCATGGTTTAATTGGTGTGCATGGCTTGGTGGTCAGGTGACTGGGTGGGCATGGCCAATAACAATAAATAATAAAATGTTTTGTTATTGGCCAATAATAATAATAATAAACAAAGTACACAAAACAATAAGAGGTACCAAAAACCAACTTTCACACTTTACACACACACTACATAACACAACACAAACAGACTCACACACAATGTAAAAGCAGCCGCACTTCACCCAAAATGGCCCCTGCAACAAGCAGGAACCTCACACAGCCACAAAAAGCTCAAAAACCAACTTTCACACTTTATACACATACAACACAAGACAACTGACTGACACACACACACAAAATGCCAAATACAGCTTTGTGAGATTTTATGTGTTTGTGTAGTTGGAGTGAAATGCTACAGAAACACACCAAATCTCAGAAAGCTGCACAAATATTTTATGTTATTATTTTATTTTATTTATATTTTTAGATAAAAGCAGCTAAATTTAAAACTTCCTTAACTTTCAATTGCTATGTCTAAAAAAAGAACTCCTTAAAAAAACCTCCCAATTAACTATTTTTTTTAAAGCTCCCCCCTCCCCCCCAAAAAAAGATCCCGGTTACTTCCCCAATTCAAGGGAGAAGGCAGATTGAGTTGCTCACCATGAGATGGATTCCAGGCAGGCAGGCAGATTAAGTTGCTAGCTGATGCAATTGATTGAAGCAGCCGAAGCAAAGCAAGGCAGGAGAGAGCCCGAAAAAAGCAGAACGCTGCCAAGTAGGCAAGTGGGGATCAGGCGATTGGGTAGGCATGAGTGGGGGGAGGGGAGGGATTTTTGCTACCGGTTTTCTGAACTACGCGCCTCCATCGCTACCGGATCGCCTGATCCGGTCCAAACCGGAGCATTTCATCCCTACTGAGCATCTCTTAATATTTTTTTATTGGGGGGTAATAACTCCCCCCCCACATAAAGAATGCACTCACACACATAAACCTGTACGCACCTGCAAACTTCCTCCTTTCCCCTTCCTGGATGGGATGCCCCCTTCAGCCAAGCCCCCCCCCCGTCCCCTGTCTGCCCACAAGAGGCTTTTGAGGAAGGAGAGTAAAGCCCCAATTCCTACCATTCTTCCCCCCACCCCCCTTGCAAGGAGGGCAAACCCTAATCCCTCCAGGGGTCTTCAAATAGTTCCTGGGGGAGGACAGAGGGGGAGATGGGATTGGGAGTCCTAAGGGCATGGGGTGGGGGGGCTTTAGAAGAAGGTCTCCCTTCCTTGCTCCCTGATTCTAGCTCTGCCTGGACAGAATTCCCCAGAAACTTCAGAAAAGGAGCAAGCCCCCTCCCCAAATAAACTGGGATATCCCCTCCCCCACAACAACATAGCTGCTCCTGTGTCACACCTATTGCTAAGTCACCTGCCGTTCCCTCCCCCTCCCTCCTCTGCCTCCGGTTGCCTTTCCAACAAAACCCCAGCTGTCTGAACTAACCAAGGGCATTCAGAAGGCCCTCCTCAAAGATGAGTGGTTCCAAGCACACCAAAACACCCTCAGCCGGCGGCTGGATTGTCTTGGAAAGGGTCAAAAATATACATACCAAGTAGTCTCTGGGTGGTGGTCCTTCGACGGTTTCACGATGTCCGAACCATGGGCCACTTTGGTTTCCTCAAAATTTTCCATCTGACCAATTGTCAGTTTTGGTGGCCTCAGCTCAAGAAGAACGTCGAATAATACGTCCGTAGTTGCGTGACATGTGCCAAAATGAAGAAACAGCCAGGCAAGCCTACTGGCCTGTTACAGCCTGTGGAGTCTCCTAGTAGACCATGGGAGGAGATAGCCATGGACTTTATTATGGACCTGCCACCCAGTCAGGGAAACACAATAATCTGGACGGTTGTTGACCTGTTTTCAAAACAGGCCCATTTTGTGGCCTGTCCAGGATTACCAGTTGCCAGGAAGCTAGCCAAGCTTTTCATCGCTCATATTTACAAGTTATATGGGGTGCCATAGAGGCTTGTATCTGACCAAGGGGTTCAGTTTACCACCAAGTTTTGGCGAAACTTCCTGGTCACAATAGGGTCATCGCAGGGTCTCAGCTCAGCATTTCACCTACCTATTAATGGTGCAGCGGAGAGAGCTAATGCCATGATAGAACAATACATCTGGTGCTACATGAAACACCAACAACTGGACTGGGCAGACCTACTTCCCTTTGCGGAGGTGGTGTATAACAACGTTCATAGTAGCACTGGATACACCCCATTCCAAGTAGCCACAGGAACTGAGTTTGTACCTATACCAGAGTGTCCCCAACCAAAAGCTGAAGGTGTGGGATTACGGGAATGGATATCCCATATGCAACAGGTGTGGAGGCGATCAGGAAGGCCCTACATAAAGCAAGGGAAACATACAAATACTATGCCGACAAAAAGAGACAACCACAAGGTCAATTTCATATGGGCCAGAAAGTATATCTGTCCACTAAATAACTGAATCTGAAGGTGCCCAGCAGAAAACTCGGCCCCAAGTATATAGGACCATTTCCCATAGTAGAAACAATAATCCAAGTGGCAGTACATCTACAACTTCCACCTTTATTAGGAAAGACCCATAGCAGCCTACTGTGTCCATTCAGGATGTCTCTGTTAAGGGGAACCCCTCCTCCTCCTCCTGTTAATGTTGGGGGAAGCTATCATTACACGGTAGAGGAAATCCTGGATGCACTCTAGAACTGAAGTTGCTTGCAGTGCCTGGTCCTATGGAAGGGATACCCTTTAGTGGAGGCATCCTGGGTACCTTTGCAGGACGTTAACGCGGCAAGGTTGCTTACCAGATTCCATTGCAAGCCTCCGAACAAACCAGGAGGGGCAGGTACATGAGTGCCAAAACCTACCCTACCTTTGAGTTTTATCTTCCAGATGCCGTCCTCATGGTAGGGAGAGCCACATGTCAGCCTGATACGATGATGCTTGGCGCTGTCATTCAGGCGGAGCCAAGAGATTCACATACAAGTCCAATGCCGATTGTGCATTCATCCGGGCCATGTGAGCACTGGTGCTGCTGTCACCATACCAGAGACAGTATGAAGCTCTCACTGCTGTGTGGCCGCAGCCATGTTCCCAAAAGCCGATGCTGGCATTCTCACAGCGCAACTGAGAGGTGGGGCCAGTAAACAGCCAACAGAGCCAAGCTGCAGAGTTTTTGCTGAATCTTGGCTTGTCTAAGGAACTAGCCGGCCAGCCTGGATTAAGGGGTGGGGTGTTAGCTGAATTACAGGCTGAAAGCGTTTTGGGGGTGTGGCTGGGGTGGTGGTGTCATGGGTGGAGCGTGGGAGGCATTAAAAAGGAGGTGGGGAGCACTGTGCGATAGCGCTGATTATTTTCTTCACTGCGATTGATTGTTGGAATGTGCCAGACCACCGAATAGATTGCTATACCCAGGAACCTGGTTTGTCTTCTTTCCAAGCACCTGTCCAGAACCTGGCAGTAGGTAGACAGACAGACAGATATAGAAATATACATATAGGTATATATGTATATGGAAAAAGATAAATAGATAGATAGATAGATAGATAGATAGATAGATAGATAGATAGATAGATAGATAGATAGATAGATAGATGGACAATATAGATTATAATATAGTTTAGATCAACCCTGACTGCTCTTTAGAAGGCCAGATCCTGAAATGAAACTGAAATACTTTGGCCACCTAATGAGAAAGAAGGACTCCCTGGAGAAGAGCCTCATGCTGGGAACGATGGAGGGCAAAAGAAGAAGGGGACGACAGAGAACGAGGTGGCTGGATGGAGTCACTGAAGCAGTAGGTATGAATTTAAATGGACTCCAGAGGATGGTAGAGGACAGGAAGACCTGGAGGAATGTTGTCCATGGGGTCGCGATGGGTTGGACACGACTTCGCAACTAATAACAACAACAACATAGTTTAGAATTCATAATTGTTGGTCAGAGTTCTAGTCCAACCCCTTGCTCGAACAGAAGGCCCTTACAGAATGACAGAATCCCAGAGTTGAAAGGAACCTTGGAGATCTTCTAGTCCCATCCCCTCCTTGAGCAGAAGACCTCATACCATTCCATACAAATGGTTATCCAATCTCTTCTCAAAACCTGCAGTGATGGAGCACCCCCAACTTCTGGTGGCAAGCTGTTCCATTAGTTAATTGTCTTCACTGTCAAGAAGTTTTTCCTTAATTCCAGGTTGCTTCTCTTCTTGATTAGTTTCCATCTGTTGCTTCTTGTCTTGCCTTCAGCTGCTTTGGAAAATAAGTGTAGCCCCCCCTCCCCCATCAAACTATTCTAGATAGTTTGGAGGGTTAACCCTTGAGAGTTGGACTTTGATGATGCTGTCAAAAATTGCACTAACTTTCATTAGTGCAATTACTAACATAGTACTAATTACTACTAATTAGTGCACTAACTGTGGGACGCGGTGGCTCAGGGGCTAGGATGTTGAGCTTGTCAATCGAAAGGTCGGCAGCTCAGCGGTTCGAATCCCTAGTGCTGCCGTGTAATGGGGTAAGCTCCCGTTACTTGTCCCAGCTTCTGCCAACCTAGCAGTTTCGAAAGCACGTAAAAATGCAAGTAGAAAAAATAGGGACCACCTTTGGTGGGAAGGTAACAGCGTTCCGTGCGCCTTTGGAGTTGAGTCATGCCGGCCACATGACTACGGAGATGTCTTCGGACAGCGCTGGCTCTTTGGCTTTGAAACGGAGATGAGCACCGCCCCCTAGAGTCGGCAACGACTAGCAGATATGTGCGAGGGGAACCTTTACCTTTTAGTGCACTAACAGACATTCAGGAATGTCTGCAGGACATGGTCAGAAGTTGAGATCATGCCACCATGGAGTAATTGAACCTTTCTCCCTCTTGTAGGCATCTCAGTTATTCATTGTCTATGCTCCAGCCTCTCCTTCCAGCCTTGAACATGGATTTCACACCGGAACATTGAGAAGGTCTCCGACTTCTGTTTTCTTAAGGACCTTCCATGGTTTGAGAAGCTCCACACAATCCAAGATTGTCTTTCTAGATCTTGACTGCATTTGGGCCTTCTCGGCTTGCTCAAGAGACCCAGCGGGCACCAGCCATCCTGTTTCTTCTTGCTTGGTCTTTTCTGAGGTCAGCTTGAGCATCTGGCCTTCCCCAGGAGAATTAAAAAACAGGAAGTTGAAAAAGAAAGTGAAGTCCACCTTTCAGTTGAAGCATTTCTGAGAAATGTCCACAGATCCTGGAAACTGAAAGTAGAGCAGGTTGTTATTTTTTTGTTTGTTTGTTTTACATTTATACCCCGCCCTTCTCCGAAGACTCAGGGCGGCTTACAGTGTATAAGGCAATAGTCTCATTCTATTTGTATATTTTTTACAAAGTCAACTTATTGCCCCCCCAACAATCTGGGTCCTCATTTTACCTACCTTATAAAGGATGGAAGGCTGAGTCAACCTTGGGCCGGGCTTGAACCTGCAGTAATTGCAGGCTTTGTGTTCTTAATAACAGGCTTTACCAGCCTGAGCTATCCGGCCCCTATCCGGCAAGGCTCGACTAAGGGGCTCACCAAACAGCTCCCATCTCTGTGGGACAAAGATCTGTCTCAGCTTCCCGTTGATGGAGAAGCATAGAAAGTGATGTTTCTTTCTGGAAAAGTCTTCCTGAAACTGGTTCCTTTTTCTTTTGTAGAACTTTGGTTGCTTTGAACCACAAAAAGGGAGCCCAATACAATGAATGTATCTGAAATTTAATGTGGAGAAAAGCAATGTTTATACATCTGGTCAGGAAAAACCAAAGGTACAAGTACAGAGCAGGGGGGTTGGACTAGAAGATCTCCAAGGTCCCTTCCAACTCTATGATTCGGTTCCTCTCCTCTCCTCTTCCTCCTCTTCCTCCTCCTCCTCCTCCTCCTCCTCCTCCTCCTCCTCCTCCTCCTCCTCCTCTACTCCACCCAACCCTACCCCACTGCAACGCACCCCAATATATTGCATTTTTTGATACAGAAACTTCATTAGTAGATGGTGGGTAGGAAGTGAACATAATATATCACATCTTTTGATAGAGAAACTTTATTAGTAGATAGTGGGTATGCAATTAATCACTTAAGGCCTCAACATCTTTTTTGTAATGTGGTGACCAAAACTGGATGCAGGAATCTATGTGTGGTCTTAAGTTTGCTTTCTTTGATTTCATGAAGACAGAATCACAGGGCTGGAAGGGACCTCAGGAGGTCTTCTAGTCCAAACCTATGCTTCTACATTCTTGGTTCTATTGTCTATTCTGATAGGGAAGAAGGGAAGGTGAAGATTTAATTGTCTTCTCCACTGGCCTTGCTGAGATGGCTGAGCCTTGCGTCTTCAGAGGATGTCTTGACTCTTCGTTGGCATCGAATAGCTGTGCTTTCTTCTTCACTTCCTCTTTCCACAGTGAACGACAAATTAAAAATATAACAAAAGCAGTCGACTGTGTCTTTTTTTTGTACAAGTTTTTTTTGTTTTTTTTTTAATTTATAAAAAAGTTTTATTTTTACATTCATATCCAACAACTCATCCAGTCATATACAATTAGTCGGGCTTGCCCAGTCACCACCCCCTCCTTTTAACTCTCTTCCCTCTTCTACCTTCTTCTACTTTCCAGACCTTCCTCCCCTTCTCTTATCTACATCCTCTCCTCCCTCCACCCTCCACCTTCCTTCTCCCTCTTCTACCCCTCTTCCTTCCTCTTCTCCCTCTTCTCCCCCTCTTCTCCTCTTTTCTCTCTCCCCACCATTCTAAAATGGTAGCTGGGTAGCTGGGTAGGCCCGACCCTACATTAATTATATTTATACATCTTCAATCATCCCTGTACATTAACCATCACTCCATCCTTTACCCTCAACCCCCCCCATTCCCCTCCCCCTTACCCGCTCCCCGACTTCCCAGAACAAACTGCAGGGTATCAAAACTAACAATCATAATCCAAAATAATTCCTAAATTATAATCTCTAGTCACTCCACACATATCACACTCTCAATTCCCCTCTCCTTCAAAAATATATCTAATACAAAATATTTCCTAAATTTACTCATATGCTATTCGATATTTTTTTATCTGATACCTATTTTGAATATAATCAATCCACATTTTCCATTCTAAAATATATTTTTCTTGTGTATAGTCTTTCAAATAAGCAGAGATTTTTGCCATTTCTGCCAGATTTGATACTTTGAGTGTCCATTCTTCAATTGTAGGTAATTCTTCTTTCTTCCAACATTGAGCAATCAAAAGTCTTGCGGCTGTTATTAAGTTCAAAATCAATTTAGTCTCTATAGCTGTACAATCCATAATTATTCCTAGTAGAAAGAACTGTGGAGTAAACTTAATCTTCTTTTTCAGAATGTTCTGCATGATCCGCCATATTTTAATCCAAAATGCTTTAACTTTTTTACAAGTCCACCATATATGGTAATAAGTGGCATCTTCACAATCACATCTCCAACATTTAGCCTGTACATTAGGATACATACATGACAACTTTTTGGGATCTAAATGCCATCTGTAAAACATCTTATAAAAATTTTCTCTCATATTTTGCGCTTGTGTAAATTTAACATTCCTCACCCAAATTCTTTCCCAAGTTTCCAACATTATTGGTCGCTGAAAATTTTGTGCCCACTTAATCATACAATCCTTAACCAATTCAGTCTCTGAGTCTATTTCTACTAATACAACCTCTTAATATGCTTTTGACCTTGATCTCTCATTTGTTTTAACAAATTATCCTCAGTTTGCTTAATACCTATTTTTTGATCTAATTTTCATCTAGCTTGTAATTGTCCATATTGAAACCCTGTATAATTTTTCTCTTCTTCCTCCATCCTTTCTCTGGATTTTAATTGTAATTCCCCCTTTTCCATACAAAGGAGTTCTTTATAGGTAACTACCTCCATCTTTTGATATATATTTATATTTTCTATCATGTGTCTTGGGATTGCCCATATTGGAATCTTTCCATCTAATTTATATTGATATTTCCTCCAGATCCTCAATAATGCATTTCTAATTATATTATTTTTAAATATTTTATCTACTTTCTTATCATATAATAAATAGGCATGCCACCCATATAACAAACCATAACCTTCTATATTCAAAACTCTTTCCTCAGTTAAATTAATCCAATCAGTAATTAATGATAAGACAACTGCTTCATAATACAATTTTAAGTTAGGCATTTTAAGACCCCCCCCTTTCCCTTGTATCCTGCATTATTTTTAATTTTATTCTTGGTTTTTTGCCCATCCATACAAATTTACTAATCCCCTTTTGCCATTCCTGTAATTTAATATCATTCTTAAGCACCGGTATCATTTGAAACAAAAACAAAAACCTGGGCAAAACATTCATGTTTATAGCCGCTATTCTTCCCAGCAAAGATAGTTGTAACTTCTTCCAACTCTCCATTTCTTTCCATACCTTCTGCCACAATACCTCATAATTATTTTTGTATAATTTAACATTTGAAGCTGTAATATATATTCCTAAATATTTAACCTTTTTTGTACAAGTTTTTGTTCATTTTTTGTTTCCCCCCTCCACCCAAACATAATTCATAAACAATGTAGTGACCTTATACAGTTCAAACTATTCAAATATATTTTTCTTAATTACAATTTTTGCCAGAATATATTTTTCCCTTAACTTTTTGTTCCTTTCCTAATATTTCTTTGCTTATTTTATCAAATTACATCTTTTTTTGCTCTTCGTTTTCTGATTTCTCCATTTTTATTCATATTCATTCCCTTTCATTCCTTTTCTTTTTTTTGTTACTATTTCAATTTTTATTCTTTAAATATTTTCAGGGTTGTCATTTCTCCATTTCTTTCACAGCAACCTTTTCTTACACGCCTTTCCTTCCCTCCTTTCTTTATTCCTCCTTTCTTCTCCCCTCCTCTCCTATTCCTTCCCTACTTCCCTTTCCCTTCTGTTCCTCCACCCTACTTCCTCCCTCTAACCTTCTCTCCTACACTTATCTCCCTCACCTTACCTCCCTTCCTCTTCCCTTTCTTTTCTCTCTCCCTCTCTCTCCCTTCAACCTCTCTCCTTATCTCTATCTCTTGCTGTATCTATTTTCAATTTCTCTAATATCCAGATATCCCCAATTCTCTTAATTATTACACATATTTTTCCAACCTCCTTTCCTATATTTTAAACCTTAACATTATCTTCCATCTTATTCCATTTATATCATATAATCAGTTAATATAACTTTCCATCTCTTATTATCTTAACATTTCTATTCAAAATTCAATACTTACTATTTTCTTCCAGCAATATGCATCATTTACTAACATTTCAATTTTATCCCATTTTGCATCTTAAAATTCAATTATCTTCATTAATAAACCATACCATTCCAAATTTTCTCTGCTGGAATTTTGATCATCCCACATTTCATGCATTAACTCACCCACCCACCCACCCACCCACAAAAAGAAAGATAAGGAAGCAAATCTATTGCTACTTTAATTTCTTTCCTTTTGTCCATTTTTCTCCTACCTCTAACCATTTTCTTTCAGTCTCTCCCAGACCCCTTCTCTTAGTATTTTCCTCCTTTCTTCCTTCTTTCATTTTTCTTTCTTCCTTCTTTTCCTTCTTTCCCACTTTTCTCTCGTTGTCACTCTTTTGATGTCCCCCCTCAATTTTTCTCTTTCTTCCTCTTCTCTTTCGTCTTGCTAAACCCATTGTAATCATCTATTTTTCTCACTATCTTTTTTATTTTTTAAATTGTCCTTCTCAATCTTTTCTTTTTCATTTTCCCATCTCTTTTTTTAAATTTCTTTCCTTCTCTTCATTTTTACTTTTCCACTATCAATCCCAGTATTATCATCTGTATTCTCCTCACTGATTTCTTTTCCAGCCATATGTCTCACAGGCTCTCAGATCATCATAAGCATTTCGCAAAATTCCTCCCAATTTTCCATATTTCCAATACAAGGAGAAAGACTTTTTAAATCAATTTATAACCAAAATTTAAGTCCATATATTTCTTTTCTTTTTTTCTTCTTTTTTTCTTCTTTATTTCTGGAAAAGTCCACCCAGTATGTTTTTAAAATATTCCAATAAGTATTTATTTGTTCTGCTCCCCCTTCTTGCAAGTTCCCAGCAGATGTCCAAACAATGCTTTTTTCCCATGCTGGTCTAGACGCTCTGATACTATCTTTCCTCCATTTCTTTCCCATTCACAAATATTTCAGCTACAAAGTATCTATTATTAGTCCACCAAATTTCTCATTTCCTGACTTAAGTTTTTGTTAGTAAATGATGTTTTCTTTCAGTTTTTTATTCCTTTTCATATTTAGTCTCTTCCACAGTCAAAATAAAATTCAGATGAAAGGTTTTTTTGGGGCTTTAATTTCCAAGTTCCATTTCCCCCCCCCTTCTATTTGTACTTCCGCATGCCAATTTAGCTGTTGATTCAAAATAAAAACTTCTTTCAAGCCTTAGTGATTTTTCTTCTTACCTATATGATGGCAAATCACTTTTCCAGTAAGAATCCTCCGTTTGGTAACCTCTCCTACTCCAATCTTTTAGCGTGGTTGCCCCTGCTAGTCACAGCTCAATGGCTGCCTTTCCATGCCGCCAGGTCGGAGGCTGATGTCGGCGCTCCAGGGAATTTGCCACTTCCCTGTTCGCGCCGATCTGTGCCTCCTTTCTTCGCTGTCTCTACAGGACATCTATGATCCCAAAAACGGATCCCCAAAACGGCAGGAATATCGGCAATCCTCAGGATCCTCGAGGAGCCCCGAGAATCGCCGTCTGGCCACACATCCCAATCAACTGTGTCTTTCGATACAACTTCTCTCTCTCTTTTCCTGATTGCTTATTTGTACCCTTTTACCAGGGGTGGGTTTCTACCAGTTCACCCCGGTTCACGTGAACCGGTCGCAGCGATGGAGGGAGACTCCGCCCGCCCACCCAGACATCATCAAAAATGCTCTGTGCATGTGCAGAAGCTTCTGCGCATACGCGGAAGCGCTGCATGCTCCCGAAGCAAGCCCATGTGCCCATGCACTACCGATAGCAAACTGGTAGCACCGGGATATGAAACCCACTACTGCCTTTGACTATCATTAAGTGTTGTCCCTTATGACTCTTGACGAATGTATCTTGTCTTTTTATGTACACTAAGAGCTTATGCACCAAAGACAAATTTCTTGGGTGTCCCATCATACTTGACCAATAAAGAATTCTATTCTATTCTATTCTATTCTATTCTATTCTATTCTATTCTATTCTATTCTATTCTATTCTATTTCTTTTATGTACACTGAGAGCCTATGCACCAAGACAAATTTCTTGGGTGTCCCATCATACTTGACCAATAAAGAATTCTATTCTATTCTATTCTATTCTATTCTATTCTATTCTATTCTATTCTATTCTATTCTATTCTATTCTATTCTATTCTATTCTATTCTTCCTGCTTTGTTTGATTGGTGGTCCCTTCTTCCCTCAGCCCAGGTGTTTCCTCTCTATTTTCAGACCATGGGGGGGGGGGTTCCCAATGAGAATGTTTTACTTGTGCCATCCTTCTCGTGCCCCCTCATCAATTTTCTTCTTGGACGGTGCCCGCCCTGCCCCAATGGCATTGCCCAGATGGCTCCTCAACCACTGACACCAACTCAGCCGGGGAGGGGCAAAGCAAACATCTCTTCATCCTGCTTCACAGGAGGTGACCATCATCCTGCAGAGCCCAAGGGACTTGCGCACCGTTCAACTCAACACTGCCACCAAATCGTAAGCTGGGGGCCTGAATGGGTTTGGCTGCAATGCACAAAACTCATCCATTTCAACTCTGGTTTTTTTTTTTAATCTATGCTTTTACTTGGGAGGTTTCTAGGGTTTTATTCCATTGTTGCAACTGGCCCAGGGCCACGTCAGGTGAGATCTATGCTGCAGAAATTTAACAAATGAGTCATGAATAAAATCGGGGACATCTCAGCCTCCCTTTGGTTCAAGATGTCTATCGGGGGCGAGTCGTTGGCCCCGATGGAGAAGGTACGCAACTTGGGCGTGCTCCTGGATGGTCGGTTGTCCTTTGAAGATCATTTGACGACCGTCTCCAGCAGAGCTTTTTATCAGGTTCGCCTGATCCGCCAGTTGCATCCCTTCCTGGACTGGGATGCCCTATGCACGGTCACTCATGCTCTCGTTACCTCTTGTCTGGACTACTGCAATGCTCTCTACATGGGGCTCCCCTTGAAGAGCACCTGGAGACTTCAGCTAGTCCAGAATGCGGCTGCGCGGGTTATTGAGGGAGCGGTTCGGAGCTCCCACGTAATACCTATCCTGCACAGACTGCACTGGCTACCTGTTGTTTTCTGGGTGCGCTTCAAGATATTGGTTACCATCTTTAAAGCGCTCCATGGCTTAGGACTGGGCTACTTACGGGACCGTCTACTGCCGGCCTCTATCTCCCAGCGTCGGGTGCGTTCCCACAGAGAGGGACTCCTCAGGGTGCCTTCAGCCAAACAGTGTCGACTGGCGGCCCCCAGGGGGAGGGCCTTCTCTGTGGGAGCTCCGACCCTGTGGAACGAGCTTCCCCTCGGGCTTTGACAACTACCTGACCTTAGGACCTTTCGCCGTGAACTTAAAACCTATTTATTTCGTATGGCTGGACTGGCCTGATTTTAAATTCTAAATTTTAAATTTTAATTGAATTTTGATGGGTTTTAAATTTCTGTAATTTTATGGGGTGTAATGTTATTTTAAATTTTCTGGCAAATTTGAATCAGTTTTTTAAGGGTTGTTTTAATTATGGTGTATGTTTCTGTTTGTATTTTATTTGCCTGTTCACTGCCCTGAGTCCTTCAGGAGAAGGGCGGTATACAAATTAAAACATCATCACCATCATCATCATCATCATCATCATCATCATCATCATCATCATCATCATCATCATTATTATTATTATTATTATTATTATTATTATTATTATTATTATTATTATTATTATTATTTGATGTCTTGTATACCTGCATGGTCTTGATAATGTAAGGAAATAGATATACTGAAATATTAGAATATTAGAATTAGTAGAAAACTTGCTAATGATATTTGATGTCTTGTATACCTGGTTGGTCTCTTGTTTGTATAACTGCACGTGGTAAATATCTGTTTTCCATAACACTGACATATATATTATGCCCTTTTGTAGTTAGAACATAAATATGCCATCATGGATGGTTATTGAGGTCACAACTGGCTAAATTCCTGGATTATTATCACCCTGAAAATATATGGCATATGTCTCATCTTGAGAGTATCTGGAACGTATCAGAGTGATCTGTGGAATATACCTCACCTCATATAACAGAATAGTTGGAAGGCATCAGAGCAATCAACATGCCATCTTTTGTTGCCTTAAATGGGGACTAATGACTAATTGGAAAGACAAACGGAGAAGATAAAACCACAGAAAGAAGATTACGTGCAGTGACCAAATCCAAAGTTAGATCACATTCACTGACTTTTACTATTCTTTACTATTTGGTGAGTTAGATTGTATTACTACATAAATCTAGGGGTTAGATTGCATTTACTGACTTTTACTATGTTTTACTATGAAGTAATTAAAATACCACAAAGATCTTTCTTGGGTATAAGAAAAAACACTGCTTTGTCTTGTGTGTGCAGAATTTCCCTTTCATGTCCCTTGTACGTGGGTTAGGAACTTCTTACCCAGAACTTTAAATTTGATCAAAGAATAAAAGTCTGTTTTTTGTTCTCAAGCCTCCGTTTAAGTCATTATTTTGGTTCATTTTTGGCTTAACCGTATTGCCAAAACCTTACATATTTGGCGCCAAAACGTGGGGCGAAGGCAATGCTTTTCTTCTAAGCGGCTACAATTTCGCTTTCCACAAGCTGAATCCCTGTGAGACTCGGCAACGATCTTCACAACGGTGGACGGAAGAAACCGACAAGGACCAGCGGCGACGTCAAGAGCGCTCCCGGCAAGTTTCAGCCAGCGACTTCGACCTGGTCGAATGTTGGAAGACTCCGTTTCCATCTGGACCTGAACGCCAAAGAGGCTTGAACCCGGGAGTGGGGGAGATTATACTCTTCTAGGTGAGTAGAAATTTTTTGTGGGGGGAGGTAAGAGGGGAGTGTTGCTTTGTGTAATGTATTTGAACTTTAGGAGGGAAATTTGGGTGGGAACAAGCACGTTGCTGATTGGCTGATGCCTCAGCCAAAATAGTATTTAAAGAGGGGTTTTTGCCTGTTGGTTTTTGCTGGGATCACAATAAACCAAAGAGTTGTTGTCACTTGTATCATCTCCTGCCTCTTCATTGCCCGAATTTAACATTGGCGACGAAGGTGGGATGTTGAGGCAGTGAGACTAGGAAAAGAGCTGAAGGAGTAATGAAGCTTCAAACCCAGCCAGTATCAAGGGCGGATACATAGCGATGTCTAGCTATACGCCGTCAGCACCATTCGACCCAGCCAAGGAGAAATGGGGGTCGTACATGGCTTGTTTCGAGTGTTTTCTCGAAGCAAATGTACTGCAAGGAGTATCGGATAATCGGAAGCGTGCTTACTTCCTGAGCCACTGCGGACCGGAGGTCTTCGATACCGCCGAATCGCTGTCGGAACCAACGCCGGTACAGTCGATGCCATGGCAAACACTACAGATGACATTGCGAGTTCACTACACGCCGGTGCCATCAAAGTTTGTACAACGGTTCGAGTTGAGGCAAAGGGTTCAGCGAGAGGGTGAATCGATAAGCGTGTACATGGCCACGTTAAGGAAAGCCGCAAACCACTGCAAGTACAGAGATTTGGAGGACTCTTTACTGGAACAACTCATTTGTGGGGTCAGGGACATCCGACTACAGAGACGGTTGCTGTCGAAAAGCAACCTAACCCTGGCGATAGCCCTGGATGAGGCCAGGGCACACGAGATGTCCACCAAAGCAGCGGAAACCTTACAAAAGCCGAACACGCCAAATGCCACGGCGAAAACAACGCCAGTCCACAGCGAGGACATCCAGGCCGAATCGGACGGTGAAGAAGAGGAAGAAGTTTTTCACACCGGGAGGCCGGAGAGAGGCGACCAGGACGAGTGCGTGAGCTGCAGAGGCCAACACCAACGACAAAATTGGAGGTTCAAAGACGCAATTTGTCGGCGGTGTGAAAGGAAAGGACACATAGCTCAGGCCTGCCAAGCCTCTCAACCTTCCCGCCAAAAATTCAAACCGGCCAATCAGAGCGCCGGATCAGCAAAGCAGCCAAGGATTGGTCAATTCAAAAAAAGCACGAAGTTGAATCAGACCCCTGTAAGAGTGGGCCACGCATCGACATGGCTAGAAAAGAAGATATTCACCAAGACATACATCGAAGGAGTGCCGTGTAAAATGGAGGTGGATACCGGCTCATCAATCACGATTATGTCTTGGGACACCATTGCGAGGGACCTGCCAGACATCACGAAACGCCAGCTGCAAACCCAAAAGCTGAGAGTGCAAGACTACCAGGGAAACCGAATCCCTGTTCGAGGAGTCACGTCCGTCAGAGTGAAATATGAAAACCCTGCCGATCACCATCATAGATGGAAACCTACCCAGTTTGCTAGGTCTGGACTGGTTCAGAGCCTTGGGCATGGAAGTAACCGGGGTTTTCAGAAACGGTGTCAACCTGAAGGATGAATTGCTGAACGAATTCGAGGACGTCTTCCAAGACTGTCTGGGCAAGTACGTGGGGACCCCCATCTCTTTCAATCTCAATAGGTGGCCCCTATTAGGTTAAAAGCTAGGAGGGTCCCGTTTGCCCTAAAGCCAAAGATTGACAGGGAACTAGACAAACTAGTAAGCCAGGGAATACTAGTCCCCATCGACCATGCAAAATGGGAGACACCAATAGTGACCCCAGTCAAACCGGACGGATCAGTCCGGATTTGCGCTGACTATAAGGCAACGCTTAACAAAGCCTTGCAAAAGAGTGCATACCCCGTTCCCGTAGTGCAACATTTGTTGCACTCGTTAGGCCAGGGACGGGTTTTCGCCAAACTCGATCTGACTCAAGCCTACCAACAATTACCAGTAGACAACGGCACGGCTGAAGCGCAGACAATTGTCACACATCGAGGCGCTTTTAAATACACTCGCCTTCAGTTCAGAGTTAGTGTAGCCCCCGGGTTATTCCAAAACTTAATGGAATGACTCCTACAGGGTCTACCGGGAGTAGTTCCATATTTCGACGATGTACTGGTAGCAGCAGAGAACTTGGAAGAGTTAGGGGTCAAACTGCGGAAGGTCTTGGGCATTTTCAGGTCTGCAGGGCTTAAAGTTAAACTCAACAAATGCCAGATAGGAGTTGAATCTGTAGAATTCTTGGGTTACCGGATAGATAGGGAAGGCATCCACCCGACTGAGAGCAAAGTGCGAGCCATTAGAAAGGCTCCTGCTCCAAAAAACAAAACAGAATTACAAGCATTTTTGGGGCTTGTAAACTTCTGTGCGGTATTTTTAAAAAATAAGGCAACAGTGGCCGAACCGCTATATAAACTGCTAGCGAAAAAATCTGTTTGGACTTGGGGCAGGGTTGAGGCTAGGACATTTGATGGCGTGAAGAATCTCTTGTCCAGCAATAGCCTCCTAATCCAGTACAATGGGACACTGCCACTAGTACTAGTCTGTGATGCATAACCTTACGGGGTAGGGGCTGTTCTCAGCCATAGGTTACCAAACGGTTCAGAAGCCCCTATAGCATATTTTCCCCGTACGATGTCCGCAGCGGAAAGGAACTACAGCCAACTAGACAGGGAGGCCCTGGCCATAGTTTCAGGGGTTAAAAAATTCCACGAGTACCTGTTTGGGTGGCAATTCGAAATAGTCACAGACCACAGACCCTTGTTGGGACTCTTGGCGGGGGACCTTCCAACACCGGTTGCATTATCACCCAGGCTGACCCGTTGGACTATTTTCCTGGCAGCATACTCGTACAAGCTGTCTCACTGACCGGGCAAGGAATTGGGACATGCGGATGCTCTAAGTAGATGCCCGTTGCCAGAGACTATCGAAGACCCGACCCCAGGGACGCCTGTCTTATTAATTGACTCTTTGGACTCTGGCCCAGTCACATCTACGGAAGTGACTAGGGCATCTTACAAAGACGTTGTCATAAGAACTGTGATTGGTTGGGTGCAGAGGGGATGGCCCACTGCACTGAAGGATCGGTTCAAAGATTTTGCAAAAAAACGTTTGGAACTGTCGGTACAAGGGGGTTGTCTGTTATGGGGGGATAGAATGGTTATTCTGGAGAAATTATGAGGGCATGTGTTGGAACTATTGCATGTGGGCCACCCGGGGATTGTAAGGATGAAAAGCCTAGCGAGGAGTTACGTGTGGTGGCCACAAATGGATAAAGACATTAGCGACCGGGTAGGGAAATGCCAAGCATGCCAAGAATCAAGGCCACTACCCCCAACAGCCCCCATAAGGGAGTGGGAGAAACCCCAGGGTCCTTGGTCCAGGATCCACATAGATTTTGCCGGGCCGTTGCATGGGCAAACCTTCTTAATTGTGGTGGATGCCTACTCGAAGTGGTTAGAAATTTTACTCATGAAAACCACAACAGCGGAAGCTGTAATCACAGTATTGAGGCATCTATTTGTAACACACGGGTTCCCCGACACTCTAGTGTCCGACAATGGCCCGCAATTCACGGCCACCCAGTTTGAGGGGTACTTAGCTGAAGAGGGCATCCGACATGTCCTCTCAGCGCCTTTCCACCCGGCGACGAAGGGACTTGCAGAACATTTCGTTCTCAGTGCCAACGAAGCGCTATCCAGAATAAGCCCAGGAGATTGGCAAGCCAAAATTGATACCTTCCTGGCAGTACAACACAGAACTCCCTGTGTGGCCACCGGCCGCAGCCCATCGGGGTTATTGATGGGATTGCCCCCTAGATCGGTTAAACCCAACATATTCCCCTGATGGGTACCAAGGTACAAAGGGAAGAACCAGAGAAATGACAACAGGTGACCCAGTATGGGCACATAACTATAGCGAGGGCCCAGTGTGGCTATAGGGAACAGTTATAGGAGTAACAGGCCCGAAATCATATTTAGTGGACATGGGGGATGGCCGAGTGTGGAGACGCCACATCGATCAATTACGGAAAAGAATGCAAAACAATCCAGAAACCAAACAACCAGACCCTGACTACCCAATATTTAAACCAACAGCTAACTCAACCCCGAGGCGATCGGAGGACTTAGCTGAGTTTGAAGAAGTCCAGCGACGCCAACCGGCTCCTCCAGAGGACTGCAGGGACGACTCTGCCAATAATCCAGGGCTGGATGGCCCAGAGGAGGAGCTGGGAGGAACAAACAGTCCCTCCGACCAGCTCGACTCACTCCCAGGAATGAATTGCGCAGGTCAGAAAGAGTTAGGAGACGCCCTGTCTACCTGCGTGACTACGTGGAAAAATAACATGCAAATTTTATGTAAATAGTGGTACAATGCGTTCTGGGAGGGGAGGAGTGTAATGTATTTACACCCAACAAGAAAAACACAGACTTCAGAGGATAATTAGAACTGCAGAAAAAATAATTGCTACCAACTTGCCTTCCATTGAGGACCTGTATACTGCACGAATCAAGAAGAGGGCCGTGAAAATATTTGCAGATCCCTCGCATCCTGGACATAAACTGTTTCAACTCCTACCCTCAAAACGACGCTATAGAGCACTGCACACCAGAACAACTAGACACAAGAACAGTTTTTCCCCGAAGGCCATCACTCTGCTAAACAAATAATTCCCTCAACACTGTCAGACTATTTACTGAATCTGCACTACTAATCGTTTCATAGTTCCCATCACCAATCTCTTTCCACTTATGACTGTATGACTATAACTTGTTGCTGGCAATCCTTATGATTTATATTGATATATTGATCATCAATTGTGTTGTAAATGTTGTACCTTGATGAACGTATCTTTTCTTTTATGTACACTGAAAGCATATGCACCAAGACAAATTCCTTGTGTGTCCAATCACACTTGGCCAATAAAATTCTATTCTATTCTATTCTATTCTATTCTATTCTATTCTATTTGAACTTTAGGAGGGAAATTTGGGCGGGAACAAGCAAGTTGCTGATTGGCTGATGCCTCAGCCAAAATAGTATTTAAAGAGGGGTTTTTGCCTGTTGGTTTTCGCTGGGATCACAATAAACCAAAGAGCTGTTGTCACTTGTATCGTCTCCTGCCTCTTCATTGCCCGAACTTAACACTTTGTGTGTGCGTGAATGAGAGGAGGGAAATTCCTATTAGAGGTTTGCCCTCCAAGTGAGTGCGGAGATCCAATTTGCGGTTCTGATTATTCGCGAGAATATCAGCCAGAGCAGATCGCTTTGAAAGGCGGGTGACTGTTGGAATAAAAGTCTGCAGTGAAAGGGTCGTTCTGGTCAAAACTCTGAGCTTGAAAGGGGAGCCCAAGAAATTCTTTTGAAAAAAGGAGAGTTTGTCAGTTCCGAGCCTAGGAAGTGCCCGAGAAAGCCCCTCACTGGACAAAAGCCCTTACAAAAAAGAGGGAGGGTTTTACTCAAAACCCCCTGACCGAAGAAGCCCGAGAAAGTCTCGAGGGAAGAGACGGGTCTTTGGCCAAGAACTTCGAGCTGTCCCCGGCCCGAGAGTGAGGCAGACCCCGAGCTTGAGTAAGGTAAAATCCCTTACAAAAACAACAATAACAACAAAAAAAAGAATAAAATATATAAAAAAGAAAAAAGAAAAAAGAAAAAGAAAAAATGGGCAACCATACTGGTAGCTTGTTTGGAACAAGTAACCTCGTAGGAAGAGTAGAGCCATGTTCCCCTGTAAAGTGTGTATTGATTCACTGGAACACGTTGAAACCCATCGTAACAACCAACGTTGTTTTTAAAAAGGAAACGCTGAAAACCCTTTGTAAATCCATCTGGCCAGAAGGAAGCCTTGATTTAGATTTCATCAAAAAATTTACTGATTTTTTGGCTACCATCAGACGAACTGAAGAAGAACGCTATGTTGGTTTCTTTTTTAACCTTCTCTACCGGCCAGACATTCGGAGAGCATGTGGGCTCAATCCAACAGCCTCTTCTAAAATTTGCCCCCTTGTCACTTTCAAAAAAGGAAACAAACTGGCCAAAGTGACTGAAGAGGAAGAAGAGATCCCCCCACCATATTACGCTGTTCCTCCCTCCCCTAATGCAGATGCTGCGCCCTTATTGGTGCAAACGCCTCCAGCAGCATCCCAGCCTGCCTCCCAGGAACAGGCAACCCCAATAGCACCTCAACCCGGTTTGCAAGAACCAGAGCTCCCATCGACACCACTGCTGTCCCAGCCTGTTTCACAGGATTCAACACCCCAAGCAGCTCAATCTTTGTATCCGGAACTGTCTGCTCTAAGCCCCCCTCACACCAGGACTGGACTAACCTACATGCCTGCCAATCTACCAGGTCCTTCAATCCTAGCCCCACTTAGGCAGGTTCCCATGAAAGATCAACTGGTGTTTGTCCATACACCGTTTACCACCAATGATCTTTTCAATTGGAAAGCAGGACTTCCACCTTACAGGGAATCCCCCCAGAGTTACGTAGAACTTTTTTAACGTGTGATAGCCACCCATCGACCTAATGTGCCTGACCATTTTACTCTCCTGTCAGCACTCCTGTCCACTGAGGAAAAACAACAAGTTCTTAAGGCTACCATGGCAAACTATAACGCAGCTAGGGAACATGGCATTCAAACTACTCACGATGCCGCAGCCTTATGGCCTGAGCCTCTAGTTCTCTTTAGCCCCAGTTATGAAGTCGACCCCAATACAGATCAGGGCACCCTCATCCTCCAGAGAGCCAGGGATTTTATCCTTCAAGGACTAAAACTGGGTGTCCCAAAAACAGTGAATTTCCATCGTGTTCATCAAATCGTCTAAAATCCCAAAGAATCTCCTGCTGATTTTCTGAATCGTTTGAAAGATGGGTTCCAGAGATTTAACATAACAAAACAACAGAGTTGGAAGGGACCTTGAAGGCCTTCTAGTCCAACCCCCTGCCCAGGCAGGAAACCCTACACCATCTCAGTCAGATGGTTATCCAACATTTTCTTAAAAATTTCCAGTGTTGGAGCATTCACAACCTCTGAAGGCAAGTCGTTCCACTTATTAATTATTCTAACTGTCAGGAAATTTCTCCTTAGTTCTAAGTTGCTTCTTTCTTTGATCAGTTTCTACCCATTGCTTCTTCTTCTACCCTCAGGTGCTTTGGAGAACAGCCCGACTCCCTCTTCTTTGTGGCAGCCCCTGAGATATTGGAACACAGCTATCATATCTCCCCTAGTCCTTCTTTTTGTTAAACTAGACATACCCAGTTCCTGCAACCGTTCTTCATATGTTTTATCCTCCAGTCCCCTAATCATCTTTGTTGCTCTTCTCTGCACTCTTTCTAGAGTCTCAACATCTTTTTTACATCGTGGCGACCAAAACTGGATGCAATATTCCAAGTGTGGCCTTACCAAGGCATTATAAAGTGGTATTAATATTTCATGTGATCTTGATTCTATCCCTCTGTTGATGCAGCCTAGAATTGTGTTGGCTTTTTTAGCAGCTGCTGCACACGGCTGGCTCATATCTAAATGGTTGTCCACTAGGACTCCAAGATCCCTCTCACAGGTACTACTATTGAGCAAGGTACCACATATACGGTACTGGTGCATTTTGTTTTTTTGGCCTAAATGTAGAACCTTACTTTTTTCACTGTTGAATTTCATTTTGTTAGATAGCGCCCAATGTTCAAGTCTGTCAAGATCTTTCTGTAACTTGAGCCTATCTTCTGGAGTGTTGGCTATTCCTGCCAGCTTGGTGTCATCTGCAAATTTGATGAGTTCCCCATCTATCCCCTCGTCCAAGTCATTGATGAAGATGTTGAAGAGTACTGGGCCTAAAACAGAGCCTTGGGGTACCCCACTGCATACTTCCCTCCATGTGGATGTAGTTCCGTTGAGGACTACACGTTGAGTGCTGTTGGTCAGCCAGTTACGAATCCATCTGGTGGTGGTGCTGTCTAACCCACATTTTTCTACTTTATCTAGTAGTAGGTTATGGTCTACTTTATCAAATGCTTTACTGAAGTCCAAGTAAATTATATCGACAGCATTCCTCTGGTCTACTAATTTTGTCATTTTGTCAAAGAATGCGATAAGATTAGAATAGAATAGAATAGAATAGAATAGAATAGAATTTTATTGGCCAAGTGTGATTGGACACACAAGGAATTTGTCTTGGTGCATATGCTCTCAGTGTACATAAAAGAAAAGATACGTTCATCAAGGTACATTAGTCTGGCATGATCTGTTTTCGACAAACCCATGTTGGCTTTTGGTTATTCCTTTGTTTGCTTCTAGGTGTTCGGTGATTCGTTGCTTGATTATCTTTTCCAGAATCTTCCCCGGTATTGAGGTCAGGCTGATAGGTCTGTAGTTTCCTGGGTCTGTTTTTTTTCCTTTTTTGAAGATGGGAACTACATCAGCTCTTTTCCAGTCCTCTGGCAGCTCCCCTGTGCTCCAGGATCTTTGAAAGATATAGTTCAGTGGTTCTGAGATCACGTCTGCCAGTTCCTTCAGAACCTTGGGGTGTAATCCATCCGGTCCTGGTGATTTGAACTCGTCTAGGGTAGACAGGTGTTCACTTACCATTTTCTTCCCTATTTTAACTTGTGTTTCTAATCTGTTTTTTGTAGTGCTGTTTTTGATAGGTTGGATTGTTTTTTCCTTTTGTGTAAAGACAGATGCAAAATATGAGTTAAGTAGATCTGCTTTCTCCCTGTTGCTTGTCATCTTCTTGCCACTTTCTCCCAGCAATGGGCCAATTGTTTCCTTGACTTTTTTCTTGTTTTTAACATGTTGGAAGAAGCTTTTTTTGTTATTTTTTACTTTTGTCACTAGCCTTTGTTCATTGTGAGCCTTAGCTTTCCTCACTTCATCTTTACAGGCTCGGGCTATTTGCTGATATTCTGCCTTAGTTATTTGCCCCTCTTTCCACTTTTTATATTTGTCCTTTTTGTCTTTCAATTTGTCAGATAGTTCTTTATGCATCCATGCTGGTTTCTTTTGAGATCTATTATTTTTCTTCTACATTGTTATTGTGTTAGACTGTGCTTTTATAATCTCACTTTTCAAAATTTCCCAAGCTTCTTGAGTCATTTCCCCCTGAGGATTCTCATCCATTGAATCCTTCTCAAGCTCTCTCTAAGTTTATTGAAATTAGCTCTCTTAAAGTCCAAGACTCTAGTTTGACTTTGTTCTACTACTTGTATTTGCTTAATGTCAAATTCCAATATTGCGTGGTCACTTGCTCTCAAGGTTCCTGTAGCTTCAACACCTTCTATCATTTCATCTCTGTTATTTACTGACCTTGATCCTGATAATCCAGCTAACAATGTTTTACTAAAAATGACTTTTGTGGGCCAAAGTGCTCCTGACATAAGGAAAATATTGCAAAAACTGGAAACCCCAACTGCTAAAGACTTAGAAACCCTTGTTCAGACAGCCTTCACTGTGTATGCCCAGAGGGAGGAAGAAGAAGAAAAGAAAGAAGACAGAAGAATGAGAAAGCAAGCTGCTCTCTTAGCAGCTGCTTTGAGTCCCCAAAAAAGAGGGAGGGGAACTTCAGCTAAACCCCCCCTCCAGAGAGACCAGTGTGCCCGATGTCACCAATCCGGCCATTGGAGGAGAGAATGTCCTCTTGAACAACAACTTCCCAGTCGAGGACGAGGACAATACAGGGGGCAGGGAGGGTTCAGGCCAGAAGCCCCAGCTCCCTCATCCCTTATGTCAGCCCAGGCATCTGAATTTTATCCTGAAAACTATTGACGGGACTCTAAAGGGCCAATTGCCCAGACCCTCTAATGGAGCTAAAAGTGGGGGACAGATCTTATTCCTTTTTGATTGACACAGGGGCTACTTTCAGTGTCCTAAACGATGAATCAATCCCCTGCCTCTCTTCCACAACAACCCCCATTATTGGAGCAACTGGGATAGAAGAGAACGCCCCAATCAGTCACCCACTGGTGGTTGAACCAACCAGAGGACCATCAATCAAGCATTCCTTTCTAATATTGCCACAATGTCCTATCAACCTTTTGGGGAGGGATCTACTAGGAAAACTGGGTGCAGTTATACAATGCACTCAGCAGGGAGTCTCCCTTAATATTCCCCCCGAAAGGGCCTATCTTTGTTTCCTGGAAAAAGGAACGACCCTTAACGGCCCTGATTCTAACAAGAGAAACCCCCAGGTGTGGTACCAAGGAACTCCTGGGTTTGCAAAATTTGCCACACCTCACATGGCTCAACTCCTCCCGGATGCTCAACCTATAGCTATTCGCCAGTATCCCATCAGACGGGAAGCCAGGATTGGTATTAAGCCTCAGATTGAACTTTTCCTAAAAACTGGCCTCCTTGTTCACACCCAGTCATATTGATCAACACCAATTTTCCCTGTCCCTAAGCCTGATGGGACTTGGCGAATGGTACAGGATCTTCGTGAGGCCAACCGCCGGCTCCGCCCACTCCACCCCTTGGTAGCCAATCCATATACCTTGCTGACTACCCTCTCTAGCAATCAGAGCTGGTATACGGTCATAGATTTAAAAGATGCCTTCTTTTGTATCCCTCTGGCTAAGGAGTGTCAGTCATACTTTGCCTTTGAGTGGGAAGACCCTTTCGATGGTTCCAAATGCCAGCTGACTTGGACTCACCTGCCACAGGGCTATCGCAACAGTCCAACAGCTTTTGCTGCAGCCCTTGCCCACGATCTTAAAGACTTGGACACCCAACGAACTTCCCTTTTACAATATGTGGATGATTTACTGATAGCTGGCAAAGACCAGCAGGATGTTGAAAATACTTCAATCGCCCTCCTAAACCATTTGGCTAAAAAAGGCTACACAGTATCTAGAAAAAAGGTCCAATGGGCAATTCAGGAAGTACCTGGGTTTTGTCCTGCGCAAAGGCCATCGGTTACTCCATGAAAGCCGCCTGCAAGCCATCTCAGCCCTGCCTGTGCCAACTAACATTAAACAACTGCAAACCTTTTTGGGTATTGCTGGCTATGGGCGATTGTGGATTCCAATGTATTCTGTCATTGCTAAACCACTTTATCAATTGACCCAAAAAGATATGGCCTGGGACTGGAAAGGGAGCATCAGAATGCATGGCAGGATTTGAAAGATGCATTGGCCCGTGCTTCTGCTTTGGCGTTACCTGACCAAACGAAAGGTTTTGAACTCTTTGTCTCTGAAATGAAGGGATGTGCCCTTGGTGTTTTATTGCAAAGACTAGGTCCCGAAAAAGTTCCGGTTGCTTACCTATCCAAAGGGCTTGATCCAGTGGCCAGAGGATGGCCAGCCTGTCTCCGATCCGTTGCAGCCACAGTTATCCTCATCCAGGAGACGCACAAAATAACTTTGCCCCCCCCCCCTTAATGTTTATACTCCTCATTCAGTTCAAACTCTCCTTCAGCAGAAACTCCCAGCATGGGCAACCTCATGCAGGATTTCTAAGTATGCAAGCCAGATTTTAGAATCAGACTCTGTTCAGCTTCACAGATGTGAGAAACTAAACCCAGCTACTCTTCTGCCCCGAGAATGGTCCCAAGCATGACTGTTTAACTGTTTTGGAATCGGTGGTAGGCATTCGTGCAGATCTTAGGACTGATACCTCTTGACAATCCTGAGACTCAGCTCTGGACTGATGGCTCTTCATTTGTAAGAAGTGGAAAAAGATACACTGGCTTTGCTGTAGTCTCCAAAGATGGACCCCTCCTCCTACAACAACTCCCTTCTCACTGGTCTGCTCAAGCAGCTGAGCTCCTAGCTCCAATTGAAGCATGCCATTTGTCCGCTGGTCTGCGTACCAACATTTATACTGACAGTCGTTATGCATTTTTAGCCGCACACACCCATGCAGCCCGATGGAAAGCACGTGGTTTTACAGGCGCTGATGGGAAAAGTTTAAAGATGAAACCTCTGCTAGAAAAACTTATCTCGGCTGTTAGGAGACCATCTCAGTTAGCCATCACTCATTGCCGAGGATACCAGACAGACCATAGTGAGATTTCCCGAGGAAACAGGGCTGCTGATTATTGGGCTCGCCAAGCTGCTGAATCAGGCCATGCTCTCCATTCCACAAATTCCAACCTCTTAGCTCTTCTGCCCTGTGATCCCACACTCAAACTGCCTGCCCTATATGATAAAAGGGATCAACTGGTGTGATGGGTGGTGGGTTGTCCAGAACAGGATTCAGCTCCCCCAACAGATGGTGTGGAAACTTGTCCACCGAGCACATTGTATGTCTCACAGTGGTCCTCGCCCACTTCAGAAGTGGCTCTCCTCTCGCTACTGCAATCCAAACCTACGTAGCCTTTGCAAGACTGTTGTTTCTCAATGTGAACTTTGCCAAAGGAATAACCCCCGTGGGAGCAGTCCGCTTCCGCCTGGCCGTCTCCGAACTGCCCGGTATCCAGGGGAAGCCTGGAAAGTAGACTTTACTGAACTCCCAAAAAGGGGAGCGAAAACTAACCTTCTTGTTTTTGTCGATTTCTTTACTGGATGGCCAGAAGCCATTCCGACTTCCACTCAAAAAGCCAGAGAGGTGGTAAATGCCCTAGTTGATCAGATTATTCCAAGATTTGGAGTCCCTAAGGGTCTAGAGTCTGACAATGGCAGGCACTTCACCTCACAAGTTACCCAAGATGTCAGTAAATTTTTAGGCATCCCTTGGCACCTTCACTGTTCTTATAACCCAAAATCTTCAGCTAAGGTGGAGAGACAGAACAGGACCCTGAAGACACATTTATCCAAACTCTGCCAAGAGACCCAACTCCCATGGACAAAAGTACTCCCAATAGCCTTGGCAAGGATCAGGGCCCTACCTTCAGGGAAATTAGGACTGTCACCCTTTGAAATGATGTATGGTAGACCCTTTGTTGGGTCTACCCTACCAGACTCTAGTGAAGGGAGAGGAACATCTCATCATATTTGCATAATCTGGCGCAGGTACTGTCCTCTATCTCTAAACAGGTCCAGTCTGCTTTGCCTCCGGCTTCTGATGTGCCACCACTGGCTGAGCCAGGCCAGTGGGTAAGGATTAAAGAATTATCTCCAACCTGCACCCAACCCAAGTGGTCTACACCCCGCCAAGTTCTTCTCAGCACCCCCACGGCTCTGTCCAATAATTATCTTCACCTTTAAGTATTTTTACCACTATCCGGATACCATACGCACAGTAATAATTAAATAATTTGGGGATTCCTAATCCGCCTTCCTTTTGATTTTGATACCACATTTTCTTCACTAATCTGGGTCTTTTGCTACCATTGCAAAATTTATCCAGTTTTTTCTGATATCCTTCAATATCTTTCTCTGTCAGATTTAGTGGTAGCATCTCGAATAAAAAGTTGAACTTGGGCAGCAGCATCATCTTACACATTGCAATTCTACCAAACCAAGACAACTTTAAAATTTTATATTTATCTATCTTCTTCTCAGTTTCGTTAATCACCACATCATAATTAAGTTTTTCAATTCTTTAACCTTAAGTGAAAGCACTATACCCAAATATTTCAATGTGTTTTAATCCTTATCCCAAATTGCTCTTGCATATTCTCAGACTCATTACCATTACTATCCATCAATAATTCTGACTTTGACCAATTTACTTTCAATCCTGTCATTTCTTCAAATTCTATCAAATGCTTATATATCTTTTCAAATCTTTCTCTACATTTTCAAAATAATTAAAGTATCATCCATACAAATTTATCTTATACCCTTATATCCTTCTAATTCTTCATCTTTTCTATCATTTTGTCAATATTTCCATAGCCAATAAAAATAATGTTGGGGACAGGGACATCCTTGTCTCGTACCAGCTTCTAATTTTATCTCTTCAGTTAATATTCCATTCACCTTCACTCTTGCACTGCTCTTTTGGTACAATTTTGAAATAACATGTATAAACTTATTACCAAAGCCTAAAGCCTCCACAATTACTTTAATTGTTTCCCATTGTACAGAATCAAAAGCTTTAAAAATATCCAATGATACTATACCAATTTTATCACCATTATATTCAGCTACATCTATAATATTTAATACTCTTCTAACAATATCACTCATGTATCTACCCTTCACAAAGCCTACTTGATTATAACTTATATATCTATCTATAAATCTATTTAATCTATTACTTATAATAGCAGTAAATATCTTTGCATCCTGATTAATTAAAGAAATGGGCCGATAGGACTCAATCCTTTCTAAATCTTTATCTGGTTTAGGAATTAGGGATATCACCGTTCTATTCCATGACGAAGGTACTTCCCCACCATGTAATATTCCATTGAATAATTTTTGCAGTCTTGGTATTATTAATTCTTTAAATTCTTTATAAAACTCAACAGGTAATCCATCCTCACCTGGAGCTTTCCCTAATTTTAATTTTTGTATTATTCCATTAATCTCATCTTGTGTTATATCTTCTTCCATCAATTCCTTATATGTTTGATCAATTTTCACCACATACTTTTCTAAATAACTCTGCAATTTTCCCCGATTAATTGATTTCTTTGAATATAGATTCTGAAAAAAGTTTCTAACCACTTCACATTTCTCTAATTTTTTATAACATCTTATACCTCTATCATCTATCAAAACTCAATTTCTCTCTTCTCTCTTTTATCTTTCGCCATCTTTGCCAATAATTTAGAATTTCTATTACTAAATTCAAAAATTCCTATTTAAAATCTCAAATTTCTTTTACTAACTCTGTATCTTCTTCTATCATTTTATTTCTTAACATATTAAGCTCCTGAAGAATTTTTTTCTTTA
Source organism: Ahaetulla prasina (assembly GCF_028640845.1). Classification (NCBI taxonomy): domain Eukaryota; kingdom Metazoa; phylum Chordata; class Lepidosauria; order Squamata; family Colubridae; genus Ahaetulla; species Ahaetulla prasina. The sequence goes on along the minus strand of NC_080542.1, from coordinate 149,808,289 downwards.
GTAAGCAAAATTGATTTTCCAATTCTTTAGTCTTATTTTTATCTCTTTCCATTTTAATTTTATAATTTTATATTTCCTACTTGATAATTTAATACTCTCCTCTAAACACCGCTTTCATCGCATCCCAAACAATTTCAAATTTAACCTCCCGTTATCATTTAATCTCAACTTTCCTCCAATTTTTAAGTATCCATTTTTATCCTTTTCATTTTATACAATTTCTCGTCATATCTCCAATAGCTTCTTTTTCTCAAAATTAAAATCTAAGTCCACCATAACTTCTGCATGATCAGAATCTTTAAAATTCCCACATCTACCTTATCCACATTATTCAACAAATCTTTAGAAAGAAAAATATAATCAATTCTAGAATATGTATTATATATCTTAGAAAAAAGTGTATACTCTCTCAATTCCTTTAACCTCTCTCACACATCAACCACGCCGTTTGAAGCATCCACATATTTAAAATCCCCAGTTTATTTGCTCCTCCACAGCGGGTGGGATTAGTACTGTCTATTTTATCTCTGATTAATTAAAATCCCCAGCCACAATTACTTTCCTACACTTTCATTCTCCAAAATTTTGTTATTTTTCAAGAAATTCTCTTTGTTTTTCATTCGGTAAATATAAATTAACAAGTGTCACTTTTTCCTCATTAAGATTTCCAACAATTATTACATATCTTCCATCTTCATCCAAAATTACCTTATGTTTTCAAAGTACACCCTATCTGATATCAGTGTTGCAACTCCTCTAGCTTTTGAAGTTCCAAATGCTTTTTCATATATTTGCATACCTTTTATATACATTCTATTTGAATCTTCAGATTTCTGATGGGTTTCTTGTAAAAATAAAATGTCTGGTAAATCCCTTTTAATCTTAAGCTCCAATCTTCTTCTTTTAATCTGATTCCTGTACCCTTCACATTCCATGACATTATTTTTATAACTCCCATTTAAAATATAAATTTTTAATCCTATCCCGCATCTTCCTTTCTGTGCCCCCCACCACCGACATTAAACTACCATATAAACAACAATAAGAAAACAGAAAAAACAAACAAACAAACAATAAAGTACAAACAATCTTCTTCCCCACATCCTCATCGGTTTCGCCTCTATAAAGAGAATGGGGAGAGGGACGTGCCAATGCCCGGGGCACTTCTTTCGGCTGTCTATTTAAATTCATCACTCAAAAAAAGATAGCGATGACCGCATTCAGCTTCATATTTTCCAAGACTCTTATCTGCTTCTTCTCCTACTGTATCCTCACGACTCTTCTTCTGTTCAACCAACACAGGTGATATTTCTTTCCTCTTTAACCCTTTGGGGTCTTGCCCTCAATAGCCCTTTTTCTTCTTCTGAGATTGATGTTTCCACGTATGTTCCACCCATCTGAAGCATTTGATCTTTTATCTCCATTAAATCCTCCATCTCAATCAGTCCAAGCTCCGTAAATATAATAATGCATCTATATCTGGGGTGATTGTACGCATCCTTCCTTTATAAAAAATTTCAATTGTTGTGGTGGCCTCCAATTGTATTTAATTCCATTATCTCTCAAAACTTTTGTAATTGGTTTTAAAAAATCTCCATGCCCTTTCTTCTCTTGATATATCCGGGAAGACTTGAATAGTCTTCCCTTCAAACTTCAAAGCATCTCCCAACTCTCTTAACTTGGCCATAACTTCCAACTTATCACCAAGATTTGCAAACCTGACAAGCACATTCCTGTTAGAACCATTTTGCCTTCTATATCCAATTCTAAAACGCTTGCCAGGTCTGCTATTGTGAGCGTAAGTTGCGTATCCAAATCATTAATCCATTTCAAAACCCGCTGTTTCAATTTATCTTCCTTTCTTCCGAGATTCCTCTGATAACAAAATTATATTTCCTCATCTCTTCTTCCAAAAGACAAATTCTCTTATCTTGCTGCTCATTTTATAAAATATTTTGCCAATTTGCCGATCTACTTTTGCCTCATGCACATGCAGCTGCTCCATTTCATCTTTAATCATTGTCATTTCCTCTTTTTGTTTAGCAAAGTTATCATCCATATCTTGCTTTAAATTTTGCACTTCGGATGTCAGTTTAAATGTCAAATTATCTATACGCTCTGATAGTGCTGCTATTTTTTCCCCAATTTTATTTAAAGCTGCAGCAATTTGCTGCGTTTCTGAAAGTTGTTGAGTCATTTTGAAAAAAAAACAAAAACCAAAAAATTTCTCAAACTGGGATTCCAATTTTTCAAAGAGTCTTAGTGAAGATCAAAGGACAGCAGTCAAACCAATTTTACAGAGGGTCTTGATGAAGATCAAGGGACGACAATCTTTTAATTGAAGCGAAACGGCTTATTTGCACTCGTTAGTAGCTTATCAGTAACTTATGAGTCATATTCACTCCACAAAGAAACACAATTACCTCACAGCTTAATCAGCGCCATTTTTTCTCCACGTCGGCAGAGAGAAGAAAGAAAAAAAAAAACCAGCTTGAACTTCAAAACAAAAAACCTCTTCATAGATTTAGCTGAGAGGATTGCATGTGACTAACTGCTATGTCTGTGGAGGAAATGATATGGGGGAAAGATGCCCATGGGAAGCTAAAGAAATAAAATTGGCTACTCTTGCCCAAATGAACCTCACATGGTCCTCTGTGGACCGACCCCGAGAATGGATTCTTCAAACTTCCATTATCGGTGATGTATGTTTTCAAAGGCCTGCCACTCAACTATCTGTGATCCCTTTAGGGGATTTAGTCTGTCAGAACCTTATTGTGGCAGCTAAAGCTAATACCACGTGGTGGTCTGGCTCTCATGCAGCACAACCAAACAACCCCTTTTCTGCTTATAAGCAACTTTCCTCCATTTGGGATCATCTCCATGATATTACCTTATCTTGGCCTGCCCCAGATGGACTCTTTTGGATCTGTGGGCGAAGAGCCTATGTGTCCCTTCCACACAAGTGGAGTAGTACTTGTGCATTGGGAACCGTTAAACCTAGTTTCTTCCTGTTATCCATCAATCAAGGGAAACGACTTGGTGTCCCTGTATATGATGAGGTAGGACACAGGGATAAACGATCCCTCACATCCGAAGATCTTAAGATCACGGATCAGACGACTTGGCATGATGAGGACTGGCCCCCAGAAAAAATAATCCGAACTTATGGCCCTGCGACGTGGGCTGAAGATGGAATGTAGGGCTATAGGACCCCAATTTATTTGCTCAATCGCTTGATACGCCTTCAGGCAGTGGTTGAGCTCATTACCAATAGTACTGGTGCATCCCTCGATATGCTTGCTGAAACTAACACCAAGCTTCGCACTGCGGTCTATCAGAACCGTCTTGCCCTAGACTATCTGCTTGCACAAGAAGGAGGGGTATGTGGCAAATTTAACCTCACAAACTGTTGTTTAGCAATTGATGATAATGGTAAAGCTATTCATGAACTTACTGCCAGAATGAGGACACTTGCACATGTCCCTGTCCAAACTTGGACTGGGGCAATAGATTTTAACTGGTTCAGCAATGCCCTCTCTAGCTGGAAGCATATTGGACTCATGGTGCTTTTAGCCTTCGGGGGTCTGCTTCTCCTTCCCTGTTTCATTCCTTTGATCCAAAGACTCGTCACTTCAACTATCTCAGGGATGACAGTTATTGCATCTTCCGTGCCTGACACCCCTCATAATAAAGCTACAAATATCATGGTCCTCAAAACTATCCCTACTAAATATATACCCCTCATCCATCATGATAGAAAGAATTCTATCGTTTGAGAAAAAGGGAGAAATGAAGGGAATGATAATGTAAGGAAATAGATATACTGAAATATTAGGATATTAGGATTAGTACTTGCTAATGATATTTGATGTCTTGTATACCTGCATGGTCTTGATAATGTAAGGAAATAGATATACTGAAATATTAGGATATTAGGATTAGTAGAAAACTTGCTAATGATATTTGATGTCTTGTATACCTGCTTGGTCTCTTGTTTGTATAACTGCACATGGTAAATATCTGTTTCCCATAACACTGACATATATATTATGCCCTTTTGTAGTTAGAACATAAACTTATTTATTTATCCAAGCGGGACTGGCCTGATTTTTAAATTCTAAATTTTAAATTTTAAATTTTTTAATTGTAATTTTACTGGGTATTTTATATGGTCAATTGGACGGTTTTAATTTCGGCCTTTTATTGAATAAGCTTTTTAATTGTTATTTTAATATGTATATTAATTGTTTTAAATGAAGGCTGTACACCGCCCTGAGTCCTTCGGGAGAAGGGCGGTATAAAAGTTTAATTAATTAAATAAATAAATAAATAAATAAATAATGCCATCATGGATGGTTATTGAGGTCACACTGGCTAAATTCCTGGATTATTATCACCCTGAAAATATATGGCATATGTCTCATCTTGAGAGTATCTGGAAGGCATCAGAGCAATCAACATGCCATCTTTTGTTGCCTTAAATGGGGACTAATGACTAATTGGAAAGACAAACGGAGAAGATAAAACCACAGAAAGAAGATTACATGCAGTGACCTTTACTATTGTGTGACCCAATGTAAATCCAAAGTTAGATCACATTCACTGACTTTTACTATTCTTTACTATTTGGTTAGTTAGATTGTATTACTACATAAATCTAAGGGTTAGATTGCATTTACTGACTTTTACTATGTTTTACTATGAAGTACCGTATATACTCGAATATAAGCCGATCCGAGTATAAGCCGAGGTCCCCAATTTTACCCCAAAAACTGGGGTAAAACTGGGGACTCGAGTATAAGCCGAGGGTGGGAAATGAGGCACCTACCGGTCGGCGAAACCCTCCCTCCCTCGGCCGAGAAGGCTGGCGGCTCCCGCCCGCCTCTCACTGCCCCGGCAGGGCCCCCCGGCGCTAAAGCAAAAGCCCGCCAAGTTCGCGCCGGCCGGTATAATGTGAAAAAAACGAAAAAAAAAAAAACTCGAGTATAAGCCGTATATACTCGAGTATAAGCCGAGGGGACGTTTTTCAGCACAAAAAACGTGCTGAAAAACTCGGCTTATACTCGAGTATATACGGTAATTAAAATACCACAAAGATCTTTCTTGGGTATAAGAAAGAACACTGCTTTGTCTTGTGTGTGCAGAATTTCCCTTTCATGTCCCTTGTACATGGGTTAGGAACTTCTTACCCAGAACTTTAACTTTGATCAAAGAATAAAAGTCTGTTTTTTGTTCTCAAGCCTCCGTTTAAGTCATTATTTTGGTTCATTTTTGGCTTAACCGTATTGCCAAAACCTTACAATTCATTCCTTCATCATGGATAAAGTCACGTCTTACACACACACACAAATCCTGCATGTAATAATCTCATTGCAGTTGTCATTTGTGAAAACAAAGTTCCATAATTTTTTTCTAGGTGCAGAGAAGAATAACAAAGAGGATAGGTGGTCCGGAGGTTAAACTGCACAATGGACACTTAAGGGAACCAGGCAGTGGTAAAATCTGGCCGGATCTATCTGGCTTGTACAAACCAGTAGCCCCAGTGGCGGGAGGCTCTGCCCACCCGCTGGGACGTCATTATAACCTGTTTTTTGCCCTCTGCGCATGCACTCCCGTTCCTGAACCCACTGAAGGTAATAATAATAATAATAATAATAATAATGTTTTAATTTGAATACCGCTCTTCTCTCGAAGGACTCAGGGCGGTGAACAGGCAAATAAAATACAGACAGAACTACATCATAATTAAAACAACCCTTAAAAAACTGATTCAAATTTGACAATAATTTAAAATAACCTTACACCCCATAAAATTACAAAAATTTAAAACCCATCAAAATTCCGTTAAAATTTAAAATTTAAAATCAGGCCAGTCCAGCCATACGAAATAAATAGGTTTTAAGTTCGCGGCGAAAGGTCCTAAGGTCAGGTAGTTGTCGAAGTCCGAGGGGAAGTTCGTTCCACAGAGTAGGAGCCCCCACAGAGAAGGCCCTCCCCCTGGGGGCCGCCAGTCGACACTGTTTGGCTGACGGCACCCTGAGGAGTCCCTCTCTGTGGGAACGCACCGGACGCTGGGAGATAGAGGCCGGCAGTAGACGGTCCCGTAAGTATCCCGGTCCTAAGCCATGGAGCGCTTTAAAGATGGTAACCAATACCTTGAAGCGCACCTGGAAAACAACAGGTAGCCAGTGCAGTCTGTGCAGGATAGGTGTTACGTGGGAGCTTCGAACCGCTCCCTCAATAACCTGCGCAGCCGCATTCTGGACTAGCTGAAGTCTCCGGGTGCTCTTCAAGGGGAGCCCCATGTAGAGAGCATTGCAGTAGTCCAGACGAGAGGTAACGAGAGCATGAGTGACCGTGCATAGGGCATCCCAGTCCAGGAAGGGACGCAACTGGCGGATCAGGCGAACCTGATAAAAAGCTCTCCTGGAGACGGTCGTCAAATGATCTTCAAAGGACAACCGACCATCCAGGAGCACGCCCAAGTTGCATACCTTCTCCATCGGGGCCAACGACTCGCCCCCAATAGACAGCCGCATCTGCAGCTGACTGTACCAAGGTGCCGGCATCCACAGCCACTCCGTCTTGGAGGGATTAAGTTTGAGCCTGTTCCTCCCCATCCAGACCCGTACGGCTTTCAAACACCGGGACAGCACTTCGACAACTTCGCTGGGGTGGCCCGGGGTGGAAAAGTACAGCTGAGTATCATCAGCGTACAGTTGGTATCTCACCCCAAAGCCACTGATGATCTCACCCAGCGGCTTCATATAGATGTTGAACAGGAGGGGTGAGAGAATCGATCCCTGCGGCACCCCACACATGAGGCACCTCGGAGTCGATCTCTGCCCCCTGTCAACACCGTCTACATCCGGTCAGAGAGGTAGGAGGAGAACCACCGATAAACAGTGCCTCCCACTCCCAACCCCTCCAACCGGCGCAGCAGGATACCATGGTCAATGGTATCAAAAGCCGCTGAGAGGTCTAATAGGACCAGGGCAGAGGAATAACCCCTATCCCTGGCCCTCCAGAGATCATCCACCAGCGCGACCAAAGCTGTATCCGTATGTATCCGGGCCGGAAGCCGGACTGGAACGGGTCTAGATAGACAGGTTCATCCAGGTACTGGGGTAGCTGACATGCCACCACACTCTCTACAACCTTCGCCGTAAAGCGAAGATTGGAGACTGGCCGATAATTCCCTAAAACAGCTGGGTCCAGGGAAGGCTTCTTGAGGAGAGGTCTCACCATCGCCTCTTTCAAGGCAGCGGGAAAGACCCCTCCCGCAAAGAAGCATTTGTAATCCCCCAGAGCCAGCCTCGTGTCACCTCCTGTGTAGCCAGTACCAACCAGGAGGGGCACGGATCCAGTAAACATGTGGTGGCATTCAGCCTACCCAGCAACCTTTCCATGTCCTCGGGAGTCACAGGGTCAAAATCATCCCAAACCACCTCAACAAGACGGGTCTCGGAACTCTCGTCTGGATCTACCCAATTTTGATCCAATCCGTCCCGAAGCTGAACGATTTTATCGTATAGGTAAGTGGATTTTACTGCTGGAACTAGGTATACTTAAGTGAACAAAGAGAAGCTGTAACAGAACAAAGAGAATAACAGAATAAAAGAATAACAGAGTAACAGGATAACAGAATAGTTGGAAGGAATCTTGGAGATCTTCTAGTCCAACCGCTGCTCAAGTAAGAGACCATCTACCAACCTGGAAAAATGGCCAACTAAGGGGTCTTCCAGTTACTGTGGGGCCATCCTAGGGGAGGGTGGTCAATTTTTTCTCCAAAATAGCTGAAGTCAAGAGAAGAAACAATGGATGGAAACTAATCAAGGAGAGAACCAACTTGAAACTAAGGAGAAATTTCCTGACAGTAGAATAACTTCCCTCCAGAAGTGGTGGATGCTCCATCACAAGAAGTTTTCAAGAGACTGGAGAGCCATTTGTCCAGAAGGGCATGGGATCTTCTGCTTGTACAGAGGGTTGGACTAGAAGATCTCCATTGTCCCTTCCAACTCTGTTATTCTGTTAAAGACCCCGAGGGTGGAGGGGAGCCAGGACACAGCTTTACTGCCTTGCTTTTGTTTCAAGAAGAAACTTACAGCAAACCCCCTCCCCCATTCAGATCTGATTCATATTTAGGAGGGTGTCCAATCTTTCATTCAAAGCCTCCCCGCGACACACACACAAACACACACACACACACACACACACACACACATATACACACATACACACACACACCCCTCCATTTCAGAAACTCCCTCTTACTCACGCAGAGCCCGGGCAGAGCTGTGGGAATTGATTCGTCCTGCGAGAGTTGCATTCTGAATCTCTTCCTTCCTAGGGATCAAGAGAACCTCTCCAGTCACACACACACACACCCCTCTTCCATTCCTCTTTCTGGGCTGAAGATGGGTGGGAAATCAAACATGGGTGTTTAGCCTTTATAATTAGCTTTTTAGCATGGCGCCTATGCCACCTTTTTAATCTTTGGAGTCCCTTTATGGTTGCTAAATTCTCAAGCAAATCGATTCAGGTCCGTTCTTTCTTCCAAGCTGGGACAAAAGTGGCAGGCAAAAATCAAGATGCAAGGCAAGCTTCTTACGGAAAGGAGGTTCCGTTTATTTCCCAATAATAGCAACAAGGGTGTTTTTGGGGGCAGCTAGCAAATTGGGTTTGTTGATGAGTGAATTTTTATATGTTTTGGAGTTCTTTGTTATGAATACATGTTCTTTCCATTTTTTTGGGCTGGAGACAATACCCTAATTGCTATCATTGGTTTTCCTTTTGTGTGTATGATGTTATGGCTGATCTTTGGGGCTAAGGTAAATATAATGATTTTTGTTTTTCTAATTTGGCCTTAGCTTGCATAATCAGTTTCAGTCCTTTATCTAGTCAGCCTGTCTTTTCAGAGATTGCTTTGTTTTGCAATCTCTTTTGCAATAATGCGAGTTATTTGAATGGGTGACATTGCACCTTTGAATGAAACAAAGTTTTTCTAAACTATGCCTCTGGGGTCGCTTGGTGGAGGAAAGACAAGTGAGGTTTCCTGCCTATTCTTAATGGGATTATCTTTTCTTCTCTTTTGGGAGATCTTCCTTAGGGAAATATGTTATTCTAGAGAGCATGGTTCCCTTTACAATATTCTTTTTTCTCTTTAAGTCAGAGCCATTTCCTTCAGTAGGACAAAACTAGCCTTTTCATCAACCAAACAATAGGGCTGCCTTCCGAATTCCCTGATTAAAGCCACAAAGCATCCAGAAAGTTTGACCCTGTGACTCCCGAGGACATGGACAGGTTATTGGGGAGGTTGAATGCCACCACATGTTTACTGGACCTGTGCTCCTCCTGGTTGGTACTGGACACACAGGAGGTGACATGAGGCTGGCTCCAGGGAATTACGAATGCTTCTTTGTTGGAGGGGATCTTTCCGGCTGCCTTGAAAGAGGCGGTGGTGAGACCTCTCCTCAAGAAGCCTTCCCTGGACCCAGCTGTATTAGGTAATTATTGTCCGGTCTCCAACCTTCGCTTTGTGGCGAAGGTTGTAGAGAGTGTGGTGGCATGTCAATTACCCCGGTACCTGGATGAAACTGTCTATCTAGACCTGTTCCAGTCTGGCTTTCGGCCCGGATACAGCACTGAGACGGCTTTGGTCGCATTGGTTGATGATCTCTGGAGGGCCAGGGATAGGGGTTATTCCTCTGCCTTGGTCCTATTAGACCTCTCAGTGGCTTTTGATACCATCGACCATGGTATCTTGCTGCACCGGTTGGAGGGGTTGGGAGTGGGAGGCACCATTTACCAGTGGTTCTCCTCCTACCTCTCTGATCGGTCGCAGACGGTGTTGACGGGAGGGCAGAGGTCGACCCCGAGGCGCCTCACTTGTGGGGTGCCACAGGGGTCGATTCTCTTGCCCCTCCTGTTCAACATCTATATGAAGCCGCTGGGTGAGATCATCAGTGGTTTCGGTGTGAGATACCAACTGTACGCTTATGATACTGTACTTTTCCACACTGGGCCACCCCAACGAAGCTATCGAAGTGCTGTCCTGGTGTCTGGAGGCCATACGGGTCTGGATGGGGAGAAACAGGCTCAAGCTCAATCCCTCCAAGACAGAGTGGCTGTGGATGCCGGCACCCTGGTACAGTCAGCTGCAGCCGCGGCTGACTGTTGCGGGCGAGTCATTGGCCCCAATGGAGAGGGTACGCAACTTGGGTGTTCTCCTGGATGGACGGCTGTCTTTAGAAGATCATTTGACGGCTGTCTCCAGGAGAGCTTTTTACCAGGTTCGCCTGGTTCGCCAGTTGCGCCCCTTTCAAGACCGGGATGCCCTATGCACGGTCATTCATGCTCTCGTGACATCTCATCTGGATTACTGCAATGCTCTCTACATGGGGCTCCTTCTGAAGAGCACCCGGAGACTCCAGTTAGTCCAGAATGCGGCTGCGTGGGTGATTGAGGGAACCCCTCGTGGCTCCCATGTGACACCTCTCCTGCGCAGACTGCACTGGGTACCTGTGGCCTTTCGGGTGTGCTTCAAGGTTTTGGTAACTATCTTCAAAGCGCTCCATGGCATAGGGCCGGGTTACCTACGGGACCGTCTACTGCCACCGATTGCCTCCCACCGACCTGTGTTCTCTCACAGGGAGGGACTCCTTAGGGTGCCGTCAGCCAGGCAGTGCCGACTGGCGACACCCAGGGGGTCTTTTCTGTGGGGGCTCCCACCCTCTGGAACGAACTTCCCCCAGGACTCCACCAACTTCCTGACCTTTGAACCTTTCGCCGCGAGCTTAAGACACATCTATTTATTTGCGCAGGACTGGACTAGAATTTTAAATTTTAAATTTGGTTTTAACAGGGTTTTACTATTTTTACTGCAATTTTTAATATTCGACCTTATTTAATAAGTTTTTTACTTGATGTTTTATTTTGTATTTATATGTATGTTTTTATTCAGGCTGTAAACCGCCCTGAGTCCTTCGGGAGATAGGGCGGTATAAAAATATGATTAAATAAATAAATAAATAAGAAAGAAGCAAAGCTGAGTGGAAAGGAGCAGGTGTAATGTCTGGCGAGGCAGTGGATATGACTTTTCTCCCAATGTCAAAAAAAAAAAAAGCTTTCATTTTAAATCAAAGACTTTTTTATTGCTTGATTTCTTGATAACTGATATAACCATTCTACATATACACAATCCTTGAACTCAGCACCTCAGAGAAAGACTTCATCTTCTCTGAATAAACATGTTTTTTGAATTGCCTAAAATACCTGTACTTCGCCTTGTCAGGCAGGGGGACAAAATCACTTTGCAAAGGTATTTTGCACGTCGCACCTGGTCTCCTCCTCCTGGGAGAGCCCCTGTCCTTAGATGACCAAGTTGTCCGAGGCTTCCTAGAGATCCAAGGATGCTCCAGGTCAGAAGGAGACCCCACAGAAGGAAGGGCATCCCCATAGGAGTTAAGGGGCCTGCAGTAGTGGAGACAAAAACAGAGTGAGGAGCAGAGAGGTTAACCTGGCAGTGAGTGAAATAATATCTTTAATTTGCTTTCTATTTCAGATAAATGGCTATTCAATCTTTTGAAAGCTCCTATCATGTCTCCCAGGTCCTTTCTTTATCAGGTTAAATGTACCTAGTTCCCTGAGCTGTTCAATAGCCTCCAGACCCCTGATCACCTTTGTTGCTCTTCTTTGCACTCTTTCTAGAGCCTTGTTGTCTTTTTGGTATCATGGGGAGCAGAAGGGGACAGAGTATTCAGTGGTGGGATTCAGTCGGTTCTATCCAGTTCAGGTGAACTTGTAGTGGCGACTGCGGGAGGCTCCGCCCACCCTAACCAGGACGTAATGCACGAGCAATGTGCGTGCGCATACTCGCATTTGCGAACCGGTAGGGAAGGTCAGTGAATCTCACCCCTGATAGTATTCCAAGTGTAGTCTTATTAGCACAGTCTAAAGCACTACTAGCAATTCTTGTTGTCATTGGAGATTCTCCATCATCCAAGTCATCGGCTGTCCCAAAGGGGCTTTGTTTTTTTTCAAAAGGAAACTGGACTTTCTGGTTTTATTTTTGAAGATGTTTGAAGATTGCTGGTTTGAAAGAGCAGTCAAAGAGGCCATCTATGTCCAAATAGGTCCAACCCAAGAATCCCCCCCTCCTGCCCCCCTCCTCATCTTTAGACATATTTATTTATTCGCGCAGGACTGGACTAGAATTTTAAATTTTAAATTTGGTTTTAACAGGGTTTTACTATTTTTACTGCAATTTTTAATATTCGACCTTATTTAATAAGTTTTTTACTTGATGTTTTATTTTGTATTTATATGTATGTTTTTATTCAGGCTGTAAACCGCCCTGAGTCCTTCGGGAGATAGGGCGGTATAAAAATATGATTAAATAAATAAATAAATAAGAAAGAAGCAAAGCTGAGTGGAAAGGAGCAGGTGTAATGTCTGGCGAGGCAGTGGATATGACTTTTCTCCCAATGTCAAAAAAAAAAAAAAGCTTTCATTTTAAATCAAAGACTTTTTTATTGCTTGATTTCTTGATAACTGATATAACCATTCTACATATACACAATCCTTGAACTCAGCACCTCAGAGAAAGACTTCATCTTCTCTGAATAAACATGTTTTTTGAATTGCCTAAAATACCTGTACTTCGCCTTGTCAGGCAGGGGGACAAAATCACTTTGCAAAGGTATTTTGCACGTCGCACCTGGTCTCCTCCTCCTGGAGAGCCCCTGTCCTTAGATGACCAAGTTGTCCGAGGCTTCCTAGAGATCCAAGGATGCTCCAGGTCAGAAGGAGACCCCACAGAAGGAAGGGCATCCCCATAGGAGTTAAGGGGCCTGCAGTAGTGGAGACAAAAACAGAGTGAGGAGCAGAGAGGTTAACCTGGCAGTGAGTGAAATAATATCTTTAATTTGCTTTCTATTTCAGATAAATGGCTATTCAATCTTTTGAAAGCTCCTATCATGTCTCCCAGGTCCTTTCTTTATCAGGTTAAATGTACCTAGTTCCCTGAGCTGTTCAATAGCCTCCAGACCCCTGATCACCTTTGTTGCTCTTCTTTGCACTCTTTCTAGAGCCTTGTTGTCTTTTTGGTATCATGGGGAGCAGAAGGGGACAGAGTATTCAGTGGTGGGATTCAGTCGGTTCTATCCAGTTCAGGTGAACTTGTAGTGGCGACTGCGGGAGGCTCCGCCCACCCTAACCAGGACGTAATGCACGAGCAATGTGCGTGCGCATACTCGCATTTGCGAACCGGTAGGGAAGGTCAGTGAATCTCACCCCTGATAGTATTCCAAGTGTAGTCTTATTAGCACAGTCTAAAGCACTACTAGCAATTCTTGTTGTCATTGGAGATTCTCCATCATCCAAGTCATCGGCTGTCCCAAAGGGGCTTTGTTTTTTTTCAAAAGGAAACTGGACTTTCTGGTTTTATTTTTGAAGATGTTTGAAGATTGCTGGTTTGAAAGAGCAGTCAAAGAGGCCATCTATGTCCAAATAGGTCCAACCCAAGAATCCCCCCCTCCTGCCCCCCTCCTCATCTTTAGACATATTTATTTATTCGCGCAGGACTGGCATAGAATTTTAGATTTCATTCGGTTTCTAATTTTTTAGTGGGTTTTACTGTTTTAAATATATTTTAATCTGAGCCAAATTTAATAAGTTTTTAAAATATTATTTTATCTTGTATTTATTCTGTTGTTCTGTTTTATCTGGCTGTAAACCTCCCTGAGTCCTTCGGGAGAAGGGCGGTATAAAAATCTAAATAAATAAATAAATAAATAAATTTTCTCCACAACTCCACCTCCCTTCTAGCACTGATGATGTTCTCTAGTTGGGTCATGAAACATCTGTAAGAAAAAACAATCAACCTCAGAGAGCACCAAGGACCCACAGTCACTTCCTCCTCTCCCCCTCCTCCTCCTCCCCTCTTCTAGCCCTGATGCTGTTACCTAGTTGGGTCATGAAATGTCTGCAAGAAAACTGGACTTTTGGGTTTATCTTTGAAGACATTTGACTTCTCATCCAAAAAGCTTCTTCAGCCTTGACTGGAGGGTGGGGAATGGAAGGATTGGTACTCCTTGCAGACAGCTGATCATTTGCACCTTTTTGTGAATCCTTAAGGTCACCTGGAGGTTTATCTGTGTCCTCAGGGTCGGATTTGAAGACAGCAAAGTCCACATTTTGGACAGAGAGGACAGCTGGTTTGAAAGAGGGACCAAATAAGTCATCTACATCCAAACTGAACATCCCCCTCTCAACAGAGTGGGAGGAACACAACATCATCTATCTCCAGTCTACCACACAGTCCGTTCCACCAAGAAGGCTCCACCCCCATTTCCACCAACTGGGTGACCCTGAGGACACAGACAAACCTCCAAGTGGCCTCACTGACCATCTAAAAGGATGCAAATGACCAGCTGTCTGCAAGGAATATAAATCCTTCCATTCTCCACTCTCCAGTCAGAGCTAGAGAAGCTTCTTAGATATGAAGTGAAATGTCTTCAAAGAAAAAACAGAAAGTCCATTTGCCTCTTGGAAAAAAATGGGATTTTCACTGTCTTGATACTATCCTTCTGTTGATACTGGCTAGGACTACACTGGTTTTGTTGGCAGCTGCAGCACACTGGAGTGGTGTTCCACTATGACCCCTAGATCCCTCTCACAATTATAAGTGGTCCTCTTGTGGTGCCCGGGTCCCGAACCCAGGGTCTTAAACCCCTGAGCCTACACACATAGAGGATTATCCACAAGAAAATCATTATTTGGACCGCTGTGGCGCAGCGGTTAGAATACAGCATTGGAGGCAAACTCTGCCCACTGCCAGGAGTTCGATCCTGACCAGCTCAAAGTTAACTCAAACTTCCATCCTTCTGAGGATGAGGACCCAGATAGTTGGGAGCAAGATGCTCCTCTTCTTTCGGGCAGCCCCTCAAATATTGGAAGACTGTTATCATGTCGCCCCTAATCTGTCTTTTCATTAAACTAGATTGTCAGGATGCCTCTGATTATAACTAGGAAAGAATACACCTTGACTTCATTTGCAATAAAGAAAAGTACTTTTACTAATTACAATCTAGATAGCAGGAGTGCAAATTTGGATCTGAGACAAAATATGGCTAGCATATCATATCCCCCCCATTTGTCCCTCCTCCTTCAGGAGGTCAGGCTGGTCTGGTCCAATGCCAGCTCCTTCTCGGCCCCCGTGGTAATCTTCTTCCGCCGGTCTCTAGCTGTCAATCATCTTAGGAATGCAGTATCTGTTGGAAAAGCCAACAACTCTTAACATTCAGCCGTTAATCACCCCTCCCCCACTGTTATGTCAGCCGATACTCTTAATAGGCTCCTTTCCCTTACCCTGTATGGTGCAATGATACATCTCATTTCCTTAACTATTTTACATTACAGAAAAAAGCATTTTACATTCTATCTACTGAATATAAATTGTACAAAAATTATGCAAAGATTGGAGTGGAGGCTGACATAGATATACCCAGTTCCTACAATCGTTCTTCATATGATTTATCCTCCAGGCCTCTCATCTTCTCTGTTGCACTTCTCTGCACTCTTTCTGGCATTTCAAACAAATTTTTTTTAATGTTGTGGTGACCGACCAAAACTGGTTGCAATATTCCAGATGTCATTTTACCAAGGCCTTATAAAAGGGTACTAACCCTTAATTCAAGGGTGTCAAACTTGATTTCATTGAGGGCCGCATCAGGGTTGTGTTTGACCTTGGAGGGCTGAGAAGGGGTGTGTAGCCATGGTGGGTGTGTTTGACACAAGGTCAAGATGCATTTTTGCCCTTTCTCTTCTTTCTTTCCACAGTTCTTTACTATAACCATCTTCCTATCTCTTCTACCAGATATTACTAGCAAACATTTATTACTTATTCTTCATACTCTACTAAACTTTTTATTTCTAAATTTATAACTTATTGTTTAATAGTAAATTGCTTTTACTATTTATAGACCTTTCACATCCAGGACATAAAGTGTTTCAACTCCTACCCTCAAAACGACGCTATAGAGCACTGCACACCAGAACAACTAGACACAAGAACAGTTTTTTCCCGAAGGCCATCACTCTGCTAAACAAATAATTCCCTCAACACTGTCAGACTGTTTACTGAATCTGCACTACTATTAATCTTCTCATAGTTCCCATCACCAATCTCTTTCCACTTATGACTGTATGACTGTAACTTTGTTGCTTGTATCCTTATCAATTTATACTGATATTGTTTCCTGATTGCTTATTTGTACCCTATGACTATCATTATTTATTTATTTATTTGATTTTTATATTAAGTGTTGTACCTTAGAATTCTTGAGCAACCTATCTTTTCTTTTATGTACCCTGAGAGCGTATGCACCAAGACAAATTCCTTGTGTGTCCAATTACACCTGGCCAATAAAAATTCAGTTCAATTCTATTCTATTCTATTCCAGGTAATTTATTATTCACTAATAATAAAAATACAATAGCATAAATAACATGCTAATACATCTATCGAACAGCAGAGGTAAATTTCCAGGATAGTAAATAGAAATGGCTTTCAATTATAGATAGTTTAAATGGGCTGACAGTATGTAAAATTTGGCATTAGACTGTAGTATTAACATAGAGTGTTGCTTGTTTTCGATCCAGATCAGGCACGTATAAGGCACTTGAGGCCATATAATTGTAATCCAGTCCTATCCAGTCCTCCTGGAGCACTCTGCCGGCCAAAATGGACCATGAGGAGGCCCAGTGCAGCCGCCACGTGCCACGTTTTGGCAGGCAGAGGCACCGTGGGCTGGTCCTTCAATATTTCCAATCTGGCCTCACAGGTCAGATATAAGCACCCCACGGGCCGCATTCGGCCCATGGACCTTGAGTTTGAGACCCCTGCCTTAATGCGATCTTATGCTATCCCTCTGTTAATGCAGCCTCATAAGTAAATTTGCATAAATAAATTCAGGGCAAGGGCTTTCAAAGCCAAAGAGGGGATATAGGCTGCTGGTGGGGAGGAGAAGGAAGAAAGAAGGCCCCGAGTCAGGTGACCTTGTGGCTTCTGTGGACTGGAGTGGTCCCTTCCATGGCCTCGGCCTACTTTAGATGGCCTTTAGGTGACACCACGTGGGAGAGGATTTTTTTTTCATTTTTTCTCCTTTGTTAGACACAGCCGAGGTCCTGGATGTGACATTTTTGTTGAACGGGGAACTGACTGCTCTGTAAACCTCTTGCTGAAACCTCATTCACAAGGGGGAGGCAGTTACGGAGGGAAAAACTGAATTTCCAGATTTGGGTGTGCAATTCTCAGTTCTGGCTTTGCACTCTCGCAGTGCACATGATTCCTAATAAAATTACACCTTTCTTAGCAAAGGGAGCCGAGGAGAGTTTCTAGCTCAGAAGCTTAATTGTTTGGCAGCTCTGAAAAACTTAACAACAGGAAGTGACTGTTTTGTTGAGCGAGGAGGGGGGAACTGCCACCTGCCTGCAACCCTTTCCCATTTAAAGAGGCGGACACCTTTGCTGCTGAAGCTGCTCAGCAAAGGTCCTGCAAAGAGTCTGATCAGACACAATGCCTGGACCATCTGGATGGCTGGCATGGTGACTCCTGAGAAAAGAAAAACAAGGAGAAATCACAGTTGTGTGTGAAACCCACTCACGATCTTAATAAAACATTGATCAATTTAAGTCCTACCAACAAAGGGGAAACTTTGTAGTTCAGGGTTGAAATGAGGAGTCCTTGATACTCCCTGAGCTTGTTGGGTTTTTGTTTTTGTCTGCAGATGTTTCATGATCCAACTATGGAAGTCCATCAGTGCTAGAAGGGATGGAGGACATGGAAGGACTGTGGGGTCCTTGGTCCTCTCTGAGTTTGGTGGTTTTCTTGTAGACATTTCATGACTCAACTAGGGAACATCATCAGTGCTGGTAGGGAGGGGGTTGTCCTCCACCACCACCTCCTCCTCCTCCCCTTCCTTCTCCACAAATCTGCTTGCTTCTAGCACTGATGATGTTCCCTAGTTGGGTCATGAAACGTCTCCAAGAAAACCACCCAGCTCAGAGAGCACTGAAGATCACCCAAAGTTCCACTCCTCCTCCTCCTCGACTCCACAAACCCTCCTCCCTTTTAGCACTGATGACATTCATTAGTGGGGTCATGAAACATCTGCAAGAAATCCATCCAGCTCGGACAGTACCAAGGACCCCACAGTTTTCTTCCTCCTCCTCCTCTCCACAAACACGCCTCCCTTTTAGCACTGATGACATTCATTAGTGGGGTCATGAAACATCTGCAAGAAATCCATCCAGCTCGGACAGTACCAAGGACCCCACAGTTTTCTTCCTCCTCCTCCTCTCCACAAACACGCCTCCCTTTTAGCACTGATGACGTTCCCTAGTTGGGTCTGCAAGCTTGGAAACCTCCAAGGACTCCCCTGGTTCAATCCTGAGCGCTGGCCGAACAGTCTCCCCTCACAAACGGCAGGGTCACCCTCTGTAGACATGAGTTTCCTGGGCATCCATATTGAATTATTTTAAGCCAGAACAACCATTCAACCGCAGGGCTGGGAAGCAGAGGGCAGACGGCAGAGCTGAAATCCAGCTGATGTTCCAACTTCCCCTCCTAAAAGCTCCTGACAAAACCAAAGTGCTCCCTGGGATTCTGAGATGGGGAAGGAAATGTCTCTCCTTCCCCAAAGAATGAAGCCCAGCCCAGCAGAGGGAATGTGAAAGCTTTAAGCCACTATTTGTGGGTTAGCTTCATAAGCCTGACACACCAATTTCTGCCCCACCCCCCGAGTCAACTGACGTGAATATTTGCTGTTTATTTTGTGGTTGTCTTTTGCATGCCTGTCGGGCAACTTCCTCGTGCAAATATCTGTAAAGAGCTTGTGAGACCATTAAATTCCAAAAAAAAGAGGTCCCTGTGGATTTTACTCCACTGATTGTGTCCAACTCTCGGGAATGATGCTCATCTCTATTTTGAGACTGTTGAACAAGTACTGTCCGAAGACATTTCTGCAGTCATGTGACCAGCCTGACATCAGGGAGCTCTGTTACCTTCCCATCTAAGTGGTACTTATTTATCTATCTACTCGTGTTTTCATGCTTTTGAAGTGCTAGGTTGGCAGGAGCTGAGTCAGGACAGGAACTCACCCCACCTTGTGGCACTCAGGTCTCAAACCTGGGCTGCCAGCATTACAGCCAACAAGCCCAACTTCTTAACCACTGAGCGATCATCTCATATGGAGGAAGGCCCCCCAAGAAAATTATTATTAGAACGCTTGGTGGTGCAGTGGTTAGAACGCAGCATTGTAGGCAGACTCTGCCCGCTGTCAGGAGTTCAATCCTGACCGGCTCAAGGCTGACTCATGTTTCTGTCCTTCCGAGGTCGGTAAAACGAGGATCCAAATTATTGTGGGCAATACAGTGACATTTGTAAACCATTTAGAGAGTGCTACAAAGCACTATGAAGCCAATAGGATTTAGTGAATGGTCTTTTTAGAATAGAATAGAATTCTTCATTGGCCAAGTGTGATTGGACACACAAGGAATTTGTCTTTGGTGCAGATGCTCTCTGTGTACATAAAAGAAAATATAAATTCGCTAGGAGTCATAAGGTAGAACACTTAATGATCGTCATAGGGAAACAATCAATATAAATCTTAAGGATACCAAAACTTCAAACTTTAAGATGGAAAGAAAAATTTAAAAAATGAATCTGTTGTGTAGTGAATGAACTGAGTGGGGAAAGAAATCTGTCAAAGAGACTACAGGGGATGGGAGTGAGGAAATGGGAGTATGAGGGCTGGATGTTCCTCCTCTTTCTCTCCCTCCCCCACCTCCTTCTCCTTCCTTCTCCCCCTCCCCTCCTCCCCTCCTTCTCCTCAAGAGATTGGCTGTCTAATCTCTTCTTAAGAACCTCCAGTGATGGAGCACCCACAACTTCTGGTGGCCAGCTGTTCCACTTGTTAATTGCCCTCCTATTAAGATGTTTGTCCTAAATTCCAGGTTGCTTCTCTCTTTGTTTAAATTTCCATCTATTGTTTCTTGTCCTGCCTTCTAGGTCTCTGGAGAATAGGGTGACACCCCCCCCCCTCGTTCTTTGGGGCAGTCCCTCAAATACTGGAATCCTGCTATCATCTCCCCCACCACCACGCCGGTCCTTTTTTTTCTCCAGACTGGCCAAACCCAAATCCTGCAACTGTTCTTATATTGTAATCTCCAGGCCTTTACTCAGTCTAGCTTTTCTTCACTGCACTTTTCCCAAATTTCAGCTTCTTTTTTGTAACGATGGTGACTAAAACTGCACGCAGCGTTCCAGGCAGGGGGGCCTTACTAAAGGTTTACAAAAGGGTACTGTTAGGTTTGGGCAATGAAGAGGAAGGAGACGATACAAGTGACAACAGCTCTTTAGTTTATTGTGATCCCAGCGAAAACCAATAGGCAAAACCCCTCTTTAAATAGTAATTTGGCTGAGGCACCAGCCAATCAGCAACGTGCTTTTTCCCCGCCTAAATTTCCCTCCTGAAATTCAAATACATTACATTCCTCCCCTCCCAGAACACATTTTACCATATTTACATAATTTTTGCATAACATTTGCATGTTATCTCTCCACGTAGTCACGCAGGTAGACAGGGTGTCTCCTAACTCTTTCTGACCTGCGCAATTCATTCCCTGGGAGTGAGTCGAGCTGGTCGGAGGGACTGTTTGTTCCTCCCAGCTCCTCCTCTGGGCCCTCCAGCCCTGGATTATTTGCAGAGTCGGCCCTGCTGTCCTCTGGAGGAACCGGTTGGCGTCGCTGGACTTCTTCAGCCTCAGCTAAGTCCTCCGACCGCCTCGGGGTTGAGCTAGCTGTTGGTTCAAATATTTGGTAGTCAGGGTCTGGCTGTTTGGTTTCTGGATCGTTTTGTATTCTTTTTCGTAATTGATCTATGTGGCATCTCCACACTCGGCCATCCCCCAGGTCCACTAAGTATGACTTTGGGCCCGTCACTCCTACAATTGTTCCCCTAAGCCACGCTGGGCCCTCACTATAGTTATGTGCCCATACCGAGTCACCTGTTGTCATTGTTCTGGTTTTTCCTTTTGTGCTTTGGTACCCATCAGGGGAGTATGTTGGGTTTAACCGAACTAGGGGGCATCGGAGTCTTCTACCCATTAATAACTCCGATGGGCTGCGGCCGGTGGTCACACAGGGCGTTCTACGTTGGACTGTCAATTTTGGATTGCCAATCTCCTGGGCTAATTCTAGATAGTGCTTCCTTGGCACTGCGTACGAAACGTTCTGCAAGTCCGTTCGTCGCCGGGTGGAAAGGTGCCGAGAGGACATGTCGGATGCCCTCTCCTGCCAAGTACCCCTCGAACTGGGTGGCCGTGAATTGCGGGCCGTTATCGGACACTAGGGTGTCGGGCAACCCGTGTGTCACAAATAAATGCCTCAAGACTGTGATTACTGCTTCCGCTGTATCTACTTCTGTGGATGTGACTGGGCCAGAGTCCAAAGAGTCAATTAACAAGACAGGCGTCCCTGGGGTCAGGTCTTCAATAGTCTCTGGCAACAGGCATCTACTTAAAGCATCCGCATGTCCCAAGTCCTTGCCCGGTCGGTGAGACAGTTGGTACGAATATGCTGCCAGGAAAATAGTCCAATGGGTCAGCCTGGGTGATAATGCAACCGGTATTGGATGGTCCCCCGCCAAGAGTCCCAATAAGGGTCTGTGGTCTGTGACTATTTCAAATTGCCACCCAAACAGGTACTCGTGGAATTTTTTAACCCCAGAGACTATAGCAAGGGCTTCCCGATCTAGTTGGCTATAGTTCCTTTCTGCTGCGGACATCGTGCGGGAAAAATATGCGATAGGGGCTTCTGAACTGTTCGGTAACCTGTGGCTGAGGACAGCCCCTACCCCGTAGGGTGATGCATCACAAACTAGTACTAGTGGCAACGTCCCATTGTACTGAATTAACAGGCTATCGCTGGATAGAAGTTTCTTAACGCCTTCAAATGCCTTAGCCTCAACCCTGCCCAAGTCCATACAGATTTTTTCGCTAGCAGTTTATGTAGCGGTTTGGCTACCGTTGCCTTATTTTTTAAAAATACCGCATAGAAGTTTACAAGCCCCCAAAATGCTTGTAATTCTGTTCTGTTTTTGGGGGGTGGGGCCTTTCTAATGGCTCGCACTTTGCTCTCAGTTGAGTGCATGCCTTCCTTATCTATCCGGTAACCCAAGAATTCTACAGATTCAACTCCTATCTGACATTTGTTGAGTTTAACTTTAAGCCCCACAGACCTGAAAATGCCCAAAACCTCCCGCAATTTGACCCCTAATTCTTCCAAGTTTTCTGCTGATATCAGTACATCATCGAAATATGGAACTACTCCCGGTAGACCTTGTAGGAGCCGTTCCATTAGGTTTTGGAATTACACTAACTCCGAACTGAAGTCGAGTGCATTTAAAAGCGCCCCAGTGTGTGACAATTGTCTGTGCTTCGGCCGTTTCGTTGTCAACTGGTAGTTGTTGGTAGACTTGAGCCAGGTCGAGTTTGGCAAAAACCTGTCCCTGTCCAAACGAGTGCAACAAATGTTGCACTATGGGAACGGGGTAAGCACTCTTTTGCAATGCCTTGTTAAGCGTTGCCTTCTAGTCAGCACAAATACGGACCGATCCATCCGGTTTGACTGGGGTCACTATTGGTGTCTCCCATTTTGCATGGTTGACGGGGACTAGTATTTCCTGGTTTACTAGTTTGTCTAATTCCCTGTCAATCTTGGGTTTGAGAGCGAACGGAACTCTCCTAGCTTTTAATCTAATGGGAGCTACCTGGGGGTCTAAATTGAATGAAATGGGGGTCTCCACGTACTTGCCCAGGCAGTCTTGAAAAACGTCCTCGAATTCCCTCAACAATTCGTCCTTCAGGTTGACTCCACTGCTGTGGATCCTGGTGATGCCCATTCCTAAGGCTCGAAACCAGTCCAGTCCCAGTAAGCTGGGCAGGATTCCCTCAACGATGGTGATCGGCAGGGTTTTCTTGAATTGTCCATATCTTACTCTGACCATTACGGCTCCTTTAACAGGCATCCGATTTCCCTGGTAGTCTTGCACTTTCAGCTTTTGGGGTTACAGCTGTCATTTCGCGACTTCTGGCAAGTCCCGTGCGATTGTGTCCCAGGACATAATCGTGATTGATGAGCCGGTATCCACCTCCATCTTGCACTGCACTCCTTCGATGTAGGTCTTAGTGAATATTTTCTTTTCTAGCCGTGTCAATGCGTGGCCCACTCGCACAGTGGTGTGATTCGACTTCGCGCCTTTTTTGAACTGGCCAATCCTGGCGCTCAGGAACCGGCGCCCTGTTGATTGGCCGGTTTGAATTTTTGGCGGGAAGGTTGGGGGGCTTGGCAGGCCTGAGCTATATGTCCTTTCTTTTCACACCGCCAACAAATTGCGTCCTTGAACCTGCAATTCTGTCTTTGGTGTTGGCCTCCGCAACTTACGCACTCGTCACGGTCACCTCTCTCCGGCCTCCCGGTGTGGAAAACCTCTTCCTCTTCTTCCTCTTCCCATTCTGCCTGGATCTCTTCGCTGTGGACCGGCGTTGCTTTCGCTGAGGGACTTTGTGCGTTCGGCTTCTGTAAGGTTTCTGCCACTTTGGTGGACATCTCGTGCGCCCTGGCCTCATCCAGGGCTATCGCCAGGGTTAGGTTGCTTTTCGACAGCAGCCGCCTCTGTAGTTGAATGTCCCTGATCCCACAAATGAGTTGTTCTAATAAAGTGTCCTCCAAGTCCCTATACTCACAGTGGGTTGTGGCTTTCTTTAATGCGGCCATGTACACGCTTATCGATTCGTCCTCTCGCTGAACTCTTTGCCTTAACTCGAACCGTTGTACAAACTTCGACGGCACTGGTGCGTAGTGTGCTCGTAGTGTCGTCTGTAGCACTGGCCATGGCACCAACTGGACAGGCGTTGGTTCCGACAGTGATTCGGCGGTATCGAAGACTTCTGGCCCACAGTGGCTCAAGAAGTAAGCGCGCTTCCGATTATCCGATACTCCTTGCAGTTCGTTAGCTTCGAGGAAACACTCAAAACAAGCCATGTATGACCCCCATTTCTCCTTGGCTAGGTCGAATGGCGCTGGCGGTGTATAGCTAGACATCGCTATGTATCCGCTCTGGATGACTGGCTGGGTTTGAAACTAGTTGCTCCTTCAGCTCTTTTCCTAGTCTCACTGCTTTCAAAATCCCACCTTTGTCGTCAGTGTTGGTTTGGGCAATGAAGAGGCAGGAGACGATACAAGTGACAACAGCTCTTTAGTTTATTGTGATCCCAGCGAAAACCAACAGGCAAAACCCCTCTTTAAATAGTAATTTGGCTGAGGCAC
Source organism: Ahaetulla prasina (assembly GCF_028640845.1). Taxonomy (NCBI): domain Eukaryota; kingdom Metazoa; phylum Chordata; class Lepidosauria; order Squamata; family Colubridae; genus Ahaetulla; species Ahaetulla prasina. Next base: position 149,783,898 of record NC_080542.1, on the reverse strand, counting down.
CAGCCAATCAGCAACGTGCTTTTTTCCCGCCTAAATTTCCCTCCTGAAATTCAAATACATTACAGGTACTATGACGTCCCGTGATTTTTATTCCCTCTTTGCCTCTGTTCATACATCCCCCCCTTTGCATAAATGAGTCCAGAGCAGGAACTATCCCAGCCTTAGAGGAGGGTGGCCTGTGGGGGGGGCCTCCGTAGCTCTGGAAGAAACCCCCCCCTCACTAGCCTCGGTCCAGTTTAGATGGCCTCACAATGGCCCACCTGGGGGATTTTCTCCTTCACCCTCTCTCCTTTTTCAGACCCAGCTGCAATCTTAACAACAGGAAGTGGGTTTTGTGTCAAGCAGAGAGCAGGGTTGGGGGGAGGAATGAGTGAAGCCTGCCTGTTCCGGCAACCCGTCCCCATTTAGAGAGGTGGAAAGTCCCACTGCTGCTCCCTTCCCACCTGCAAAGGTCCATGAGGATGGCCATCAGACACAAGCCCTGGACCGTCTGGATGATCTTCATGGTGTCTCCTGGGAAAATAATAATAATAATAATAATAATAATAATAACAACAACAACAACAACAACAACAACAACAACAACAACAGAGTTGGAAGGGACCTTGGAGGCCTTCTAGTCCAACCCCCTGCCCAGGCAGGAAACCCTACGCCATCTCAGACAGATGGTTAGCCAACATTTTCTTAAAAATTTCCAGTGGCTGGCTGGCACATGCATGTTTTCTGCACTCTGGCGCACATGAAGACCAGCTGGCAGGCGCACATGTGTGTGCTGGGAATCCAAAGACCAGCTAGCTGGTGTACGCATGAGCACTGGCCAGCTGGTCTTCAGGTTTCCAATGCTCTGGCACATATGCGCATTTCCAGTTTCGGCACTTGGTGCCAAAAAGGTTCACCATCACTGCCTTAAACCATTTCAAACAAATGGCTATCCTAGACCATTTCAGGAGATCTGTTTGAAAATTTGAAGCATTCTTGTCTTACAAACGAAGAGAAGCTGGTGTTTAGCACTGGAGACACATCTTCTCCTCCGTGGCTCCCTTCCCTCTGAAGGAGCCCCAAGCAAAGGAGCCGAATGACAGAATTAGAATAGAATAGAATAGAATAGAATAGAATAGAATAGAATAGAATAGAATAGAATAGAATAGAATAGAATAGAATAGAATAGAATTTTATTGGCCAAGTGTGATTGGACACACAAGGAATTTGTCTTGGTGCATAGGCTCTCAGTGTACATAAAAGAAAACATACCTTCATCAAGGTACAACATTTACAACACAATTGATGGTCAGTATAGCAACAGGAAAGCCTAAAGCATCTCAGACAAATGGCTGTCCAATCTCTTCTGGAAAACCTCCAGTGAGGAAGAACCCACAACCTCTGGTGGCAAGGTGTTCCACGGGCTCATTGTCCTCCCTGTCAGGAAATTCCCCCTTATTTCTAGCTTGGGTTCCTTGTTGTTAAGCTTCCATCCATGATGTCTTGTCTTTCACACAAGACTCAGTGAACCCCAAATTCCAACCGAGGCTGTTTCTGCTTCCTACCCACTTCTGAGTTTTCACCCCCATCTAATAATAATAATAATAATAATAATAATAATAATAATAATAATAATAATAATAATAATAATAATAATAATAATAATAATAATAATAATAATAATAATAATAATGATAATGTTTTAATTTGTATACCGCCCTTCTCCCGAAGGACTCAGGGCGGTGAACAGGCAAATAAAATACAAACAGAAACATACACCATAATGAAAACAACCCTTAAAAAACTGATTCAAATTTGCCAGAAAATTTAAAATAATATTACACCCCATAAAATTACAGAAATTTAAAACCCATCAAAATTCAATTAAAATTTAAAATTTAGAATTTAAAATCAGGCCAGTCCAGCCATACGAAATAAATAGGTTTTAAGTTCGCGGCGAAAGGTCCTAAGGTCAGGTAGTTGTCGAAGCCCGAGGGGAAGCTCGTTCCACAGGGTAGGAGCCCCCACAGAGAAGGCCCTCCCCCTGGGGGCCGCCAGTCGACACTGTTTGGCTGAAGGCACCCTGAGGAGTCCCTCTCTGTGGGAACGCACCGGACACTGGGAGATAGAGGCCGGCAGTAGACGGTCCCGTAAGTAGCCCGGTCCTAAGCCATGGAGTGCTTTAAAGGTGGTAACCAATACCTTGAAGCGCACCCCGAAAACAACAGGCAGCCAGTGCAGTCTGCGTAGGATAGGTGTTACGTGGGAGCTCTGAACCGCTCCCTCAATAACCCGCGCAGCCGCATTCTGGACTAGCTGAAGTCTCCGGGTGTTCTTCAAGGGGAGCCCCATGTAGAGAGCATTGAAGTAGTCCAGACGAGAGGTAACAAGAGCATGAGTGATCATGCATAGGGCATCCCGGTCCAGGAAGGGATGCAACTGGCGGATCAGGCAAACCTGATAAAAAGCTCTCCTGGAGACGGTCGTCAAATGATCTTCAAAGGACAACCAACCATCCAGGAGCACGCCCAAGTTGCGTACCTTCTCCATCGGGGCCAATGACTCGCCCCCGATAGACAGCCGCATCTGCAGCTGACTGTACCGAGGTGCCGGCATCCACAGCCACTCCGTCTTGGACGGATTAAGTTTGAGCCTGTTCCTCCCCATCCAGACCCATACGGCTTCCAAACACCGGGACAGCACTTTGCTGGGGTGGCCCGGGGTGGAAAAGTACAGCTGAGTATCATCAGCGTACAGTTGGCATCTCACCCCAAAGCCACTGATGATCTCACCCAGCGGCTTCATATAGATGTTGAACAGGAGGGGTGAGAGAATCAATCCCTGCGGCACCCCACACATGAGGCACCTCGGAGTCAATCTCTGCCCCCCTGTCAACACCGTTTGCGTCCAGTCAGAGAGGTAGGAGGAGAACCACCGATAAACAGTGCCTCCCACTCCCAACCCCTCCAACCGGCGCAGCAGGATACCATGGTCGATGGTATCAAAAGCTGCTGAGAGGTCTAATAGGACCAGGGCAGAGGAATCACCCCTATCCCTGGCCTTCCAGAGATCATCCACCAAAGCTGTCTCCATACTGTATCCGGGCCGAAAGCTGGATTGGAACGGGTCTAGATAGACAGCTTCATCCAGGTACTGGGGTAGCTGACATGCCACCGCACTCTCTACAACCTTCGCCGTAAAGCGAAGATTGGAGACTGGCCGGTAATTCCCTAAAACAGCTGGGTCCAGGGAAGGCTTCTTGAGGAGAGGTCTCACCACCGCCTCTTTCAAGGCAGCGGGAAAGACCCCCTCCTGCAAAGAAGCATTTGTAATCCCCTGGAGCCAGCCTCGTGTCACTTCCTGTGTGGCCAGCACCAACCAGGAGAGTAAACATGTGGTGGCATTCAGCCTACCCAGCAACCTGTCCATGTCCTCGGGAGTCACAGGGTCAAAATCATCCCAAACCACCTCAACAAGACGGGTCTCGGAACTCTCGTCTGGATCTACCCAATTTTGATCCAATCCGTCCCGAAGCTGAACGATTTTATCGTATAGATAACCGTTAAACTCCTCGGCACGCCCTTGTAGGGGGTCCTCCCGCCCCTCCTGTTGAAGGGAGAAGAGAACGGGTCACCCGAAACAGGGCGGCCGGGCGGTTATCTGCCGACGCAATGAGGGAGGAAACGTAGGAACGTTTCGCATCCCTCAGTGCCACTAGGTAAGTCCTGCTATAGGACCTAACTAGTGTCTGGTCAGCCTCAAAACGGCTGGATCTCCAGACACTCTCTAGGCGTCTTCTCCGGCGTTTCATCTCCCTCAGCTCCTCGGAGAACCAAGGAGCTGGTTGAGACCGACGCCGGGTCAAATATCATTAGCAAGTACTAATCCTAATATCCTAATATTTCAGTATATCTATTTCCTTACATTATCATTCCCTTCAGAATGGTGAACATAATGTGCCTCGTGTTGTGTCTGCAGAGCATGACTTAACTTTTGATTTGTATTTAAGAGCTGTGCTTTAATCTTCCTTTCCTCTTTTCACAGTGAATGAGTGAATTAAAAAAAAATCTACTGTGGTTTTCTATACATCCTCTATTTTTCATCCTGTCCCTTCGACCCCCAGCCCAGGGGTTTCCCACCAGGCTTGGAGATGTCCCAACAGAATTGATTGCTTCCTCCATCCTCCTTCTGGCCCCTGTCATTTTTTTTCTTGGACAGTAACATCCCTGCCCCAATTACCAAGTTGCTCCTCAATCATTGGCAGCCACTCAGAACAGGGAGGGGCCACCGAAACAACTCTTAGCAGGCACTTTGTGGTAGGTGACCACAATTGTGCAGAGCTCAAGGGATTCAGACAAATTCAACTCAAGATCATCCCCACCTAGTAAGTCGGAGATCTGAGTGGGGTGGGGTGGGGTGGGACACACACGAGAAATGTCCGTGTGAACTTGGGTTTTTTTAGTATGTATGTATGTATGGAAGTAGCCTCCTGCTTTTTGTTCAAGAGAGGGATGACAAAACTCACAAAGGAATAAGAAGCAGAGAGAGCCTTGATGGGAGTTTGGGGCTTATATGAACGCATGTCTTGAGGACAGGATGAGAAGCGGCGTGTGGAAATTCATCAAAGAGAGAAGCCATCTAGAACTAAGGAAGAATTTCCTAACTGGGAGGACCATTCTTCAGTGAAACTGTTTGCCACTAGAAGTTGTGGGTGCTCCATCGCTGGCGTTTTTTCAGAAGAGACTGGACAGCCATTTGTCCAGAATGGTGTGGGGTTTGCTGCAGGAGCAGGGGGATGGTCTAGAAGACCTCCAAAGTCCCTTTCAATTTGGTTATTCTGTAATTCTTTAATTCTGCTCCCCTCCACGGGGATCCTTCAGCAGAGAGTGAGCCTGGGAAAAGGACATCTATCTATCTATCTATCTATCTATCTATCTATCTATCTATCTATCTATCTATCTATCTATCTGTCATAACAGTATACATAAGAATAAGCATGAAGTATCTATACAACATATAAGTATACATATGAGTATAAGCATGTAATAACTATATAAATTGTATATAATGAAGGAAACAGTAGGATAGGAACGGTAGGCACGTTTGTGCTCTTATGCACGCTCCTTATAGATCTCTTAGGAATGGGGTGAGGTCAATAGTAGACAGTTTTTGGTTAAAGCTTTTAGGATTATGGGAAGAGACCACAGAGTCAGGTAGTGCATTCCAGGCATTGACAACTCTGTTACAAAAGTCATATTTTCTGCATTTGAGATTGAAGCGGTTAACATTAAATTTAAATCTATTGTTTTATTTATTTATTTATTTATTTATTTGCATTTATATCCCGCCCTTCTCCGAAGACTCAGGGCGGCTTACAGTGTGTTAAGCAATAGTCTTCATCCATTTGTATATTATATACAAGTTCAACTTAATTGCCCCCAACAATCTGGGTCCTCATTTTACCTACCTTATAAAGGATGGAAGGCTGAGTCAACCTTGGGCCTGGTGGGACTTGAACCTGCAATAATTGCAAGCAGCTGCTGTTAATAACAGACTGCATTAGCCTGTTGAGCCACCAGAGGCCCTATTGTTTGCTCTTGTTTTGTTGTGATTGAAGCTGAAGTAGTCTTCAACAGGAAGGACAATGCAATAGATGATTCTGTGAGTTAAACACAGGTCCTGTCAGAGTTTTCTAAGCCCAGGATTTCATCTTCTCTCCATGTCTGAGACAATCACTCTTTCAATTAATTTTCAAGCTAATCTTCCCTTTGATTTTATATACATGTTTGCCAGAGTGACTTATTTTGAGCCGATTATATTTCCATCTCCCCCCCCACTTTTTCTTCCTGGAAATGTATAAGAAATCTCAAGCCATGATTGTATTTAAAAAATAACAACAGCAGCAGCAACAACAACAACACAGTTGGAAGGGACCTTGGAGGTCTTCTAGTCCAACCCCTTGCCCAGGCAGGAAACCCTACACCATTTCAGACAAATGGTTATCCAACATTTTCTTAAAAATTTCCAGTGTTGGACCATTTACAACTTCTGCAGGCAAGTTGTTCCACTTATCGATCGTTCTGTCAGGAAATTTCTCCTTAGTTCTAAGTTGCTTCTCTCCTTAATCAGTTTCCACCCATTGCTTCTTGTTCTACCCTCAGGTGCTTTGGAGAATAGTTTGACTCCCTCTTCTTTGGGGCAGCCCCTGAGATATTGGAGCACTGTTATCATGTCTCCCCTAGTCCTTCTTTTCGTTAAACTAGACATACCCAGTTCCTGCAACCATTCTTCATGTGTTTTAGCCTCCAGTCCCTTAATCATCTTTGTTGCTCTTCTCTGCACTCTTTCTAGAGTCTCAACATCCTTTTACATCGTGGCAACCAAAACTGAATGCAATATTCCAAGTGTGGCCTTACCAAGGCATTATAAAGTGGCATTATAAAATGTTTAATACAGCATGGAGAACATTGCTGATATGGCTCAGAAGTTAAATGGTAGGGTTGGAGTTTCATGGTTGCACAAACGGCATATAGGTATTAGCCCCCACAGGAGTTCAAAAGGGGACAACCAAATAAATGGCGACTCGGGGCCACAAAGCTATACATCAGGCCCGTGAACACGAACACCAGCTTAAAGCTTTCACATTCCCTCCACTGGGTTGGGCTGGGCTTTGTTCTTTGGGGAAGGACAAAACATTTCCTTCCCCGTCTCAGAATTGCATGGACTGCTTTGGTTTTCTCAGGAGCCTTTAGGAGGGGCAGCTGGAGGAGCTTTAGCTGGATGTGGGCTCTGCCCTCTTTCACCCGCTCCCCACCCCCTCAGTTGAATGGTTGTTCTGGCTTAAAGTAATTCAATATGTGTTGTGTCTTGCCCGCTCTCACAGCAGCCGGGGCCTTCTTATCTGCTCCCTAACACGGAGGAATGTATGCCTCCCGGCCCCAGTCCTGGCTCCATGCCCAGACAAGCTGAAGAGGAGGGGGCACCTCCCGGTCCCTGCCCTGGCTCCATGCCCAAGCAGGCTGCAGAGGAGGGAGCATCCCCCGGCCCCAGCCCTGGCTCCATGCCCAGGCAAACGGAGCAGCTAGACCCCTCCCCCTCCTCCACAGCATGTGAGCCTGAGGAAAGTTTATTTCCAACAGCTGCTGATTGGAGTGACCCTCGCATCAGAAGACTGGATAGGCGGAGGCAACAGAAGGAAGGGAGGGGCAGGCCTTAATGAGTGCTGAGTCATGGAGCCACACCCCATGGCCTATATAAAGGATCTGCTTTCTGGCAGTCTCTGAGTCAGGCAAAGTTGAACTTATCTTGCTGAAGTCACTTTCTGGTCTCCTGCCTGCTCTGAGGACTTTGCTAGGACTTTGGGCAGAGCTGCAGAGGCAAGCCTGATTCGGATTTCCCTGACCCGGCCGTCAGCGGAGGAGTGGGACACGACAATATGGATGCCTGCCAAATTCATTTCTACAGATGGTTACCTGGCGTGTCTTTGGAGCTCAGGATTGAAAGTGTGGGGGTAACTCCCCCTCCCTTCTAGCACGGATGAGGTTTCCTAGCTGGGTCACGAAACGTCTGCAAAGAAGCAACCCATCTCAGAGGAAACCAAGGTCCTCTTCCTCCCAAGTCCTCTTCCTCCTCCTTTCCTGGAAACCCAAATCCCTTCTATCCCTGATGATGTTCCCTAGTTCAGTCTGCAAGAAAAACACCCAGCTCGGAGAGCACCAAGGACCCCAGAATCGCTCCTCCTCCTCCTCCTCCTCTTCCCCTTCCTCTCTACAAACCCCACTCTTTTTTAGCACTGATGATGTTCCCTAGTTGGGTCATGAAACGTCTGCAAGGAAACCACTAAGCTCAGAGAGCACCAAGGACCCCCTCATTTCAACCCTGAGCTACAAAGATTCTCCTTTATTAGCAGGACTTAAAATGATCAATGTTTTATTAAGATCCTGGGTGGAGTTTCACTCCCAGCTGTGGTCTCTTCTTGTTTTTCTTTTCTCAGGAGTCACCATGAAGAAGGTCATCCTGGCAGTTGTCGCAGCATTGTGTGTGATCGCATTGGTCGTAGGACTTGTTCTGGTAAAAACCGAGCAGCTTCGGCAGCGGGAGGTGTCTGCCTCTTTAAATGGGGAGGGGTCGGCAGGCAGGCAGGCAGGCAGGCAGGCAGTAGTCTGTTCCCACCTACCGCCCACTTAACAAAAAAGCCACTTTCTGCTCTTAACATCTTGGTTGTGTCTAAAAAAAGAAGAGATGGTGAAGAAGAAAAGTTTCCACGTGGGCCATCAAAACTTGGCCGAGGCTAAGTGTTCTGACTCAGCTCCCCGACAAGACAAACCTCTGTAGTTCAATCAATGATTCCTTTATTAGGAGCATCAGCAGCCCCAGCAAAGAGTTTCCCTCTCAATGCAGGCTAACAAGTCCGTCTGGCAGGGAGATGAATAGTTGTCTGCCACACCTATTCACCTCCGCCCCCTGCCTTTTATCCCCAGAGCTAGGGTGGTGCTTCGTTAGCAGTGGTGCTTCTTCTGTCCCAAGGACCGGCCCATAGATTTCCACTGCTCTCCTCTCTGCCTTCTGCACATCAACATGTCAGGCACTGGACCCAGCTGTTCCTCCTCTTCCTCATCAGCCACCTCCAGACCTGTGGGCTGTTGACTCTCCATCTTAGGGTGACGGATGGCCCAGGCTCTGCCCCCCCACCCTCTCTCTCTACCAGTTCCATTCCCTCTTCCCCCACTGAGCTCTCAGGTTGCCTTGATGCTGACCCTGACTCCCCCGCCCCCTCCTCCTCCTCCTCCTCTGATTCAGCTGCTGGAGGGGCCGGCGCTGACAGGCCACAACACCAGGTAGAGGGTCCCTCCAGGCCACGGAAGTCACAAGATCACCTACCTTGGGGTCTTTTCCCCTCCTTCTCCTCCCCACCAGCAGATCTCTCCTCTAGGACTGTGATAGCCCTTGCTGTGAATTTATTTGCAAAGGGAGATGAGGCTGCATTAATAGGTCAGATGACCCGTCATATGCTGGACATGCTGGATTACATGATCTACTCATCGGCCCCCCTCTCGCAGATTTGGCCCTCCAATCTATTGAGGGCCTACCTCGATGACGGATTTTGGAATCCCGAGAGGTGGCATAGAGCTAAGAAATAGGGCTTAGAAATTTTATATTGTTAGGTTTTAAAGGGTTTTTAAGGGGAGGGAGGGTTAGGTTGGGTGGGGTGGGGACACCCACCAGGGGTTAGGCTGCTCCTTTCTAAGGTTCGCGGTTTGGAGGTCTTTGAAACGGAGGCAAAGGATGAGGCTAAGACTCAACCATGTATGGGCATTTCCATTGGCACAGTACGAGGGAGGGGCAGATATGGCGGAAGCGGGTGCTCATATCATGTTCAGGGAGTGCGCGCTCGCTGTTTGCGAGCGATTGTGCACTCCGGGCCCCCAGGCTTTACTCGTTCCCCGAGTGGCTGGATTCCCCGGAACCTGGACCTTCGGCTGATGCTATGCAATGCCAGATCCGTTATGAATAAAGCCCCCCTTATAGCCAATTTTATTCAAGAGGGGGGTGCAGACCTGATGGACATTTCGGAGACCTGGTTGGGCACAGAAGGGAGGGGGTTCCCCTTACTGAGATGTGCCCACCAGGCTTCCGTGCATTCCATCAGCCGAGGGCCCAGGGTAGGGGTGGGGGAGTAGCGGTTATTATAAACGAGAGTCTAGAACCGAGGGAGGTCACTGTCCCGCTGATAGCCGGTTGTGAATCCCTCTTTGTGAAGTGGGGCCATGGGGTGCAGGTGGACATGCTGGTTACGTACCTGGCTCCTTGCTACGTAACAGCAGCCCTGCCCGAGCTGTTGGAGATGATAGCCAGGATGGCAGTTGAGACCCCCAGACTTATGGTTATGGGGGATTTCAACCTGCCGTCGGCGGGCGAAACATCGATGACAGCTTGGGAGTTCATGGCTTCCATGACGGCCTTGGACCTGACCTAGATAGTTAATGGTCTCACCCACATCGGGGGTAACATTCTGGACTTGATTTTTGTCTCAAGACAATGGCTTAATGATCTGGAGTTAGAGGATCTAATTGTTAAACCCCTGTCATGGTCAGATCATTCACTCCTTCAACTGGACTTTCGAACCACTGCACCACACCGCAGGAAGACGGAGCTGGTTGATGGTTCCGTCCCAGGCGCTTGATGGACCCTGAGAGGTTTCTGATGGAGCTTGGGCCGTTTCCTGGGGAATTAGCCCACGGCTTGGCCGAAGAACTGCTCACCGCCTGGGAAGAGGCAGCGGCTGGGGCGTTGGACCATGTCGTGCCTTTGTGGCCTCTGACCTGGCACCGAACTTGACCAATTCCTTGGTATAACGAGGAGCTGAGAGAGATGAAGCGCCGGAAAAGATGCCTAGAGAGTGTTTGGAGGTCCAGTCGCTCCGAATCCAACCAAACACTAGTAAGGTCTTATATTCAGACTTATCTAGTGGCGATAAGAATGGCAAAACCTAACTATTTTTCTGCTTTTATTGCATCGGCAGATAATTGCCCAGCCACCCTGTTTAGGGTGACCCACTCCCTTCTCACGCAGGGGGCTCGGGAGGACCCCTTGCAGGGGCGTGCTGAGGATTTTGTACAGTATCTGTCTGATAAAATTGCTTGGATCTGGGATGGACTGGACGCTGACTGGGTAGATTCAGGCGGGATGACGGGGAGGGGTCTTGTGGATATTACCTGGGCTGAGTTAGATCCTGTGACTCTCGAGGATATGAACAGGTTGTTGGGTAGGCTGAATCCCACCATATGTTTATTGGACCCGTGTCCCTCCTGGTTGGTACTGGCCACATGGGAGGTTACGCGAGGCTGGCTCCTGGGAGTTATCAATGCTTCTTTGTTGGGGGACATTTTCCCCACCGCCTTAAAAGAGGTGGTGGTGAGGCCCCTCCTCAAGAAGCCTTCCCTGGACCCAGCTGTATTGGCAAACTATCGTCCAGTCTCCAACCTTCGCTTTTTGGCGAAGGTTGTTGAGAGTGTGGTGGCATATCAGCTTCCCCAATACCTGGAGGAAACTGTCTATCTAGACCCGTTCCAGTCCGGCTTCAGACCGGGATACAGCATGGAGACGGCTTTGGTCGCATTGGTGGATGATCTCTGGAGGGCTCAGGACAGGGGGTGTTCCTCTGTCCTAGTCCTTTTAGATCTCTCAGCGGCTTTTGATACCATCAACCATGGTATCCTGCTGCGACGGTTGGAGGGATTAGGGGTGGGGGGCATCGTTTATCGGTGGTTCTCCTCCTATCTCTGGGACCGTTCGCAGACGGTGTTGGCAGGGGGGCAGAGATCAACCTCGAGGCGTCTCACTTGTGGGGTGCCACAGGGGTCGGTTCTCTCGCCTCTCCTGTTCAACATCTATATGAAGCCGCTGGGTGAGGTTATCCGTGGTTTCGGGGTGAAGTGCCATCTGTACGCTGATGATACTCAGCTGTACATCTCCACCCCAGGCCACCCCAACGAAGCCGTCGAGGTGATGTCCCGGTGTTTTGAAGCTGTACGGGTCTGGATGGGGAAGAACAGGCTCCAGCTGTTGTTTAAGGCTTCCTTGAACAAATTGGTGAGATCTTCTGGTAACGTTAGATCGGTATGTGCTTGGGTACGAGTAATTGCCGGGGCTGCTAACTGTTGCACTGGAGTATAGGTCGTGCTACTTCCTTGCGAGTACTGTTGTACTGAGGTAAACGGGAAAGGGCGTCCGCGAGGAAGTTCTTTCCCCCAGGAATGTATCGCAAGGAAAAATGAAAACGGTTAAAGTATTGGGCCCATCGAGCTTGTTTTGGTGATAGCTTTCTGGGAGTTTTTAGGGCTTCTAAGTTTTTATGATCAGTCCATACTTCAAAAGGGTGTTTGGCCCCCTCCAAGAATTGTCTCCATGTTTGGAGAGCCCAGTGCACTGCGAAAGCCTCCTTTTCCCAGATGGCCCATCTCTGCTCTGTTTCAGTGAGTTTACGAGATGTGTAAGCACATGGTTGTAGCTCACCTTTAGCATTGTTTTGGAGTAAAACTGCTCCGACTGCTACATCGCTAGCATCTGCTTGAACCATGAATGGGGATTCCATGTCAGGGTGCTTGAGGACCGGCTCGGCGGCAAACAATCGCTTCAACTTCTCGAAAGCGGCCTGACACTCAATTGACCACTCCAGTGGTAAGGATGGTTTGGGTTTAATATTTCCTCTTGTTTTGAGGAGATTGGTGATTGGCAGAGCAATGTCAGCAAATGAGGGAATGAACTGACGATAAAAATTAGCAAAACCCAGAAAGCTCTGTAACTGTTTGCGGGTGCGCGGAGGTGCCCACTCTAGTACTGCTTGGACTTTGGCAGGGTCCATCTCCAATCCATCAGAGGAAATACGGTATCCCAGATAGTCGATTTTTGATTGATGGAATTCACATTTTGACAATTTTGCATAAAGTTCAGCGGCCAGTAATTTTTAAAGTACTGCTCTTACTAGCTTCACATGCTCCTCCATGGTTACAGTATAGATAAGTATGTCATTAAGATAAACAGGGAACTCCTTTAAACAAATGTTCATGGAGAACTTCAATTATTAACTGCATGAAAACTGCTGGGGCCCCTTGCAACCCAAATGGTAAGACTTGGAATTGAAAGCAACCAAGGGGACAATTGAACGCCGTTTTCCATTCATCCCCTTTTTTTATGCGTACTCTGTAATACGCTTCTCGTAAGTCCAGTTTAGTAAAGAAATTTCCTTTGGCCAAGTGGGCGAGCATGTCTTTCATAAGAGGCATTGGGGTATACATTTTCCACGCACACACAGTTCAGGTTTCTATAGTCAACTATCAAGCGGAAGGTGCCATCTTTCTTTTCCCGGAACATGACTGGGGCTGCAACCCGAGGCCTAGCCGGTTGAATGAATCCTCGTTGTAAATTTTTATCTATAAAATTCCGTAATTCCCCCAATTCTTTCTGGGTCATGGGGTAGGATTTTGGTTTCGGGAGTTTCACCCTTGGTAGAATGTCTATTACACAGTCTGTGGGCCTATGGGGAGGCAGCACGTCAGAGGCCTTTTCACTAAAAACCTCTCGTAGGTCCCAGTACTCTTTAGGAATTTTTTCCTCCCCCTCTAGCCGTTCAACCATCGCCCCCAGTTTCTCAGGGTGATCAGGATCAGGGGTTTTTTAAATTATCTTCTCCTTCTTTTGTGCCTTTGTGCGGAGTTGCAACACCCCTGTTCTCCAGTTTATTTTTGGGTTCCATTTTCGGAGCCACGAGAGACCCAGTATGAGAGGCTGGTCCATCCCTGGGGCCACTATGAAGTTTATGATTTCTTTATGGTCTTCTATGGTCATCTCTATGGGTTCTGTCACAAAGTGGGCTGGGCCTCCCCCCGCTATCGATCCATCTAGCTGGCAGAAGGCTATGGGCCTGCTCAATGTTTTTAGTCTTAGTTCCATTTTCTCCACCACCTTGGGGCTTAAGATGCATCGGGTACACCCAGAGTCTAAGAGGGCTAGCATTTCCCCTTGCATTCCTGAGGATGGGACGTGCAATTGTACTGGAACGGTAAGGGGCCCCCCTTTCCAACTCACCAGGAGATCCTCGTCCGATTCCGAAGATGTCTCGCTGTCATCTGACCCGGTAGGAATCCTAAATTCCTCCTTGATGGGAGGAGCGTTCTTGGCGTCTTCTGCTCCCCTCTTTGCAACCTCTCGCGATTTTGGTTCCACCTGCGCCGTTGGCTTTTTGCCACTAGGGGTCGCCTTTGGTGGCAGCTTCGCACGATAATCAGCGGCTTGGTGGCCTTCTTTTCCACATCTGAAACAGCCCGTGGGTTTCTTCTTCCCACTCTCCACTGGAACAGAATCTTTGGTCGGTTCCCTCTGGAACTGAGTTGGGGTTTGCCTCCAACTACGATCACTTCGCAGGCGGTCCTTGGCTAGGTCTATCTCCATTTCTGCTGCCAGGATGTACCAGCCATGCAGGGTAGTCGGGGATGCTCGGGCTCTACACAATTTATATAGATCTCCATTTAGGCTGTCTTTGTATAAGTCCAAAAGAGCCACTTCCGACCACCCTCTCATGAGAGGTACCAGATCGCTGAACTCTTGGTTGTAGTCAGTCACTGGTCTCCTCCCTTGTCTGATGGACCTCATGCGAATCTTGGCCTTTTGCTCTGCCAAGGGGTCCTCAAATCTCATTCTTAGGGCTGCCATAAAATGGTGGTAGTTCCTCAGGAGAGGGGAATTCTCTTGGTACAAGGTCACATACCAGGAAGCCGCCCTACCACTCAAGACTTGAGTCATGCTTCTCACTTTAGAGGCTTCTGACAAATAATCTTCGCCCCATTCTTGCATGTGGCTGTCCACCATAGCCTGGAATAAGCCTAATTCCTTAGGGTCTCCATCAAACTTCCTGGGAATTGGGGGAATTTTAGGTTTTTTCCTTCTGCGAGGTAACGTTTGTGCAGTGGGGATCCCCTGACCCTACCCAGATCTGCAGCCCCTGGAGAATGCAGCTCAGGCTCTCATTCCTCCTGAATCTCTCTGCTGTATGCTGCTCCCCCGGTGGCCATCAAAATTTCTGTTTCCACATCTCCTCTCTCCCCCCAGGGTTTTTGGGTGGGGTCTTCATACCTTTCACGATCTCTTTGTCGCTCTCTCGCCTCACGATACAGTCTGACGGCTTCTGCAATTTGTAATTGATCCTTAATTTGCTGCTCCTGTTGCCAAGCAGAGAGTTTCTTTTTTTGCTTATGTCTAGTAACTCCGGATTGTAGTTCCCCCGGGTCTGGAAAGTTTTTAAAATCCAGTTTGGCCTTCTCCCATCTTTCCTCTATTTGTAGTTCCTCCAGCCACTCTGCAGAAATTCCTGAGTATTTGGGAGGGCCCGATGTGGCTGCCAAGGCTGCTCCTGTCTCCTCCAGCTCATCTTCTGAGGTTGGCTTTCTCCCCAGAAAAGATTCCTTATCACCTCCTCTGTGATAGTCCTGGGATGAGATGTCTGCCAGCTGCTCCTCATCAGGTTCGCATTTGTTCCGACATCGTTAAGGGGAAGAAAAAAAAAGTTTTCAGTCCCCTCGGCTGTGATCCGGGATGACTGATTTTGGGTGAGTTCCAGCTTAATGTCAGCCTGCCCCAGATCAGTGTTTGAGAAAATAAAAACCCAACTCCATCATGTTGAAGAAATTGGTAATTTATATCATACAAGTCTGGATGCGGTAGAAGCAAAGCTGGAACTGGAAGTAAATCAAAACCCCAGAGTCATATTTTCTCCTGAACCCTCCCCCTACTAGAGGTCAATACAGTAATAGTCCAATGTCTTCTTCCTCCTCAGCCACGTGTAGTTTCACTTCCGATATTCTCCCTCTGTCAATCTTCTGGATGGAATGTGGAGTCAGCAGCTGCCGTTACATTCACGCGCCAAAACAATCCAAACATCTATTTTAAAAAGGGCTTTTCCCCTCTCCCACACATGCTATGTCAGCCAACGCTGGGAACAGTGAAAACCTCCCCCCTCCTCCATAAAGCATGTAAGACATTCAGTAGAGCTAACTTTTAACAAGATAATAAAACAGTCAGATAATCTAGTAGGAGAAATACACCAAATTAAAGCGGAGGCCGACACAACCCCTCCAAGACAGAGTGGCTGTGGGTGCCGGCGTCCTGGTACAGTCAGCTTACGCCATCGCTGACTGTTGGGGGTGAATTACTGGCCCCCAGGGGGAGGGTGCGCAACTTCTGGTTCTCCTGGATGACCAGCTGTCCTTAGAGAAACATCTGACGGCCGTCACCAGGGGAGCATTTTATCAGGTTCGCCTGATTCATCAGTTCCTAGACCGGGACTCCTTACACACGGTCACTCACGCCCTCGTCACTTCCCATCTGGACTATTGCAATGCTCTCGACATGGGGCTCCCCTTGAAGAGCACCAGGAGGCTCCAGCTAGTCCAGAAGTGGCTGCGCGGGTGCTAGAGGGAGCACCACGTTGCTCCCATATAACACCTATCCTGTGCGGCCTGCACTGGCTGCCGGTAGCCTTCCAGGTGCAATTCAAGGTGCTAGTTATCACCTTTAAAGCGCTCCATGGCTTAGGACCGGGCTATTTACGAGACCGCCTTCTGCCACCGATAGCCTCCCATCGACCTGTGCGCTCCCACAGGGTGGGCCTTCTCAGGGTGCCGTCGACCAAACAATGTCTTTTGGCGGCCCCCAGGGGGAGACCCTTCTCTGTGGCGGTACTGGCCCTTTGGAATGAGCTGCCTCTGGGGTTGCGCCAACTCCCCGACCTCCGGACCTTCAAACGCGAACTTAAGACCTTATTATTTCATCGTGCGGGACTGGCCTAAGCGAAATTTTAAATGGAAATTTTAAATGGGTTTTATGTCGGTCTATGACCGTTTTAGTTTGATTTGGCCTATTGAAAATATTTGGTTTTAATTTTGCTTTTAAATTTGTTGTTTGTACTTTGTGTTGGTTTTTAATATGGCTGTAAACCGCCCCGAGTCCTTCGGGAGAAAGGCGGTATAGAAATTAAATTATAAATAAATAAATAAATAAGAGGGATAGAATCAAGAGTTAGGGTTAGCAATAGCGCTTAACTTATGCACCGCTTCACACTATTTGTTTTTTGAATCAAGTTTTATTGATTCCCCTCCCCCATATATATTCTATGAACAGAGTATTGACCGAATCACATCTTATACAACTTATCATATCCAAATACACTTTACATAGTTACAGTTTTTGCCAAAATATTTTTCCCTACTTTTTTATCTTATCTTAATACTTCTATACTTATTTATATAAACAGCATCCCTATCTGCCCTCAAATCCTAATTTCTTAGCATTATTTCAATTAGTCGACTTATTTTATCCATTGTTAATCATATGTATTCTCTTTTAACTATCATATTAATTCATTCTTAGTAGTTCTGAACATGTTCGGGGTTGCCCTTCTACCATTTCATCTCCTTTGTTTTACAACAATCCTTCTTCTCCTTCTCCTCTCTTCCCCTTCCCTCCCTTCTTCTATCTCTTTCTACTTTCTTCTTTCCTCCTCTCCTACTCCTTTTCTACTTCCCCTTCCTTCCCCCCTTTCCTTCCTCCCACTCCAACCTTCTCTCCTACTCTTAGTTCCCCTCCCTTTCTTCCTCCCCCTTTCCCTTTCTTCTATTCCTCTCTCTCCTTCCTCTCTTCTCCCCCCCTTTTATTCCTCTTTTCCTCTTTCCATTCTCTCTCCATTGTTGTATTCATTTTCAATTCAATATTTTCCACAATGGTATCCAGGCAGCCCCGATTTCTTTTCCCACTTATTAAATATATTTCTCAAAGTCCCCATCACGTTTTTTGATTATTAACAATGTATTTCATCTTATTCCATTTTTGCTTTAAAATCTTTTAACTTAATTAACCTTCCACTTCTTATTTTCCTTAATTCCTAATTTCTTATTCCATCATCAATTAATTATTTTATTTCATCATTCACTAATATTTCACTTTTTTACCTTAATTTCAATTATTTTCATATTTAAGCCAATCTACACTTCATATTGCATCTGTTGATCCATTTTACAATAAACAATATACTTCTTCTTGCTTACTTTTTACACACAATTTCTACTATTAACACAGTTCTCTTAAATCAACTAATAAATGTTTTTTTTCCCTTCCTTCCCTTCCTTCTATTCATTATTCTTCCCCTTTTAACCATTTTCTTTTGGTCTCTCTAAAATCCCACTTCTTAATATTTCTCTCCCTTTCTCCCTTTCTCCCTTTCTCTTTTTTCTTCCTTTTTTTTATATTTATTGTATCTTTTCCCCTGCATCCTTCCTCTGATTTTTAAGATTATCACCGGATCAAAGAACTGCCTCCAACCCTTCGAGGAACTTGCCTGGTCCTCTTGGTCATCCGAGGTGCCCCTCTTTCTTCACCATCCCTCCAAGACAGTTCCGGTCCAAAGACCCCCTAGCAGCGGTTTGTCTGGCTGGATTTTCACAAGACTCATCGGAGCCTGCTATTTTCCAGCCAGTCTCGCTGCGACGCTTCCAGTTCCTCAACTCTCTTCACACTACTTTTACATCCCTTTCTAAGTGGTTTACAGAGTATATTGCCCCCAATAATCTGGGTCCTCATATTACCCACCTTGGAAGGATGGAAGGCTGAGTCATCCTTGAGCCAGTGAGATTCGAACGGCCAAATTGCAGGCAGCCAGAAGTCGGCAGATGTAGCCTGCAGTAATGCACTCTAACCACTGTGCCACCTTGGCTCTTAGGGTCACATTAAAGGTTAGTACCCCTTTTATAACACCTCAGTAAGATGACACTTGAAATATTGCATCCAATTTTGGTCAATATACAAAAAATGGTTGAAACTCCAGAAAGACTGCAGAGAAGAGCAACAAAGATAATTAGGGGCTGAGAGAATAAAACAAATGAAGAATGGTTGCAGGAATTGGGAATGTCTAATTTAATGAAAAGAATTATTAGGGGTAACATAATAGCAATCTTCCAATATTTGAGGACCTGCCCCAAAGAAGAGGGGGTCAACTTATTTTCCCAAGCACCAGAAGGCAGGATAAGAAACAATGAATGAAAACTAATCAAGGAGAGAAGTAACCTGGAATTAAGGAGAAACTTCCTAACAGTGAGAACAATTAACCAATGGAATTGCTTGCCACCAGATGTTGTGGGAGCTCCATCACAGGAGGTTTTTTAAAAAGAGCCTGGGCAACTGTCTGAAATTGTATAGGATCTCCTGCCGAGGACAGGATGTTGGTCTAGATGACCACCAAGGTCCCCTCAGACCCTATTATTCAATTAAAACTACAGGCACATTAAAAACAATCATTATAAAAATATGGGGGGAAATCATTTTGAAAAGGAAATATAAATATATTAAAATATTCAGAAAACACGGAGACAGCAAAAATATTCACTGCTATAGAAATATCTGAGAATGTGGTGAGTTCTCTGGGACCTCCATGCCTGGTGGTCTAACCAAGTCTTGGAGGGACTTTGACAGAAAGGGCGAGCTCCCATACTGACCTCAGCTCCTGCCAACACAGCAGTTCAAAAGCATGAAAACACGAATAGATAAATAGGTACCACTTAGATGGGAAGATAACAGCGCTTCCTGACGTTTTGCTGGCCACACGACTGCAGAAATGTCTTCGGACAGTGCTGGTTCAATGGCCTTGAAACAGAGATGAGCACCCTCCCCAAGAGTCAGACATGAGTTGTGGGATAAAATCCACAGGGACCCTTTTACCTTCCCCTCCTTTGGGAGTTGAAAAAGACAACTGGGGTCAGGTTGGCTTCATCAGCTGTTGGACTCTTTCCTTTCCTTCGTGTCCTTCCTCACTTCTCTTTTCCTGGACAGGGGTTACGTTGCCGACAGATTACCCTCGACATGTCCAAGGATTCTGTGGATGACCAGTACATTTCCTGCTACCCTAAGAGACTGACAGAGCTGAAGAACTCAGGAAACATTCCCCTGCCAAAAATATATTTTTCAACCTGGAAAACTGCCAAACAGCACTGGGACAACCTTGGCCAAACTGCTGGCAGCTTCGATCCAATTTATGGTACGGCGATTGTGGCCTACACAGTCGGAGATAGCTTGTACCGTGATTTCAATACCGCTGTAAGAGAAGCTGGGAAATCCGAAAACTCTTACAAACAATATGCCTTCAAGGACTTCCACCTCCTCCTAACCAAAGCTCTTCAGGCCAAGAGAACATCTAGGTGCTATGAGGTCTTCCGTGGGATAAAAGGGATCTGTTTCAACACTTCTAACATGGCAAAAGTCCGCTTTGGACAGTTTGCTTCCTCATCGTTGGATGAAAATGTGGCCAAAGGATTTGGTGAGGACACCTTTTTCTCTATCAAAACCTGTTATGGAGTTCCCATTCATGACTTCTCTTACTACAAAGAGCAAAAGGAAGTTCTCATCCCCCCGTATGAGAAGTTCATTGTGACCAACTACACGAAGACCCAAAAGGGGATCTTCATCAAGCTGGTGTCCCTGGAAGTTTTCAGCCGCTTCAACTGTGAAGAACTGAATGGTAAGAGGCTGGAAGGAGGGAGAACCTGGAGTTCAGGGGTCTGAGGGAGCTTCTCGGCCACGTCAGTTCCAGGTGGATTGAATGTCTATGGAGATTCTCAATCATCTATTGTATGGTTGTCCTGTAGGTGTTCTTTTTCCAAAAGGCAATTGGACTTTCGTAGTGTTTTCTTTGAAAATGTTTTGCTTCTCATCCAAGAAGCTTCTTTAGTTTCCTTGGATAAGAAGCAAAACACTTTCAGAGAAAACCCAAAGGAAAAAAAAAACAGGAAAGAAAAAAAAAGCTCTGAGGCTTCCAGATGGACCATGTCTTACCACCAGATGGATTTGTAACTGGTTGACAGACTCTACTCAACAAGTAGTCCTTAACGGTACTACGTCTAATTGGAGGGAAGTAAGCAGTGGAGTACCACAAGGTTCAGTCTTAGGCCCCAGATGCTTCACCATCTTCATAAACTACTTAGATGGGAGAATAAAAGGAGAACTTATCAAATATTCCAATATTTGTGGGACTATCACAGAGAGGAGGGAGTCCAGACAAGGAATAATGGATGAAACTCATAAGGAGAGATTCATTTTAGAAATAAGGAGAAATTTTCTGACAGTGGGAACAATCAAACAATGGAACATAAGTTGCCTTCAGAAGGTATGGGAGCTTCATCGCTGGAGGCTTTCAAGAAGAGATTGGACTGCCCTCTGTCAGAAATGGTGTAGGGTCTTCTGCTTGGGAAGAGGGTTGGACTAGATCAGGGGTCACCAACCTTTTGGACCTCAGGGACCACTAAATTCATAATTTTAAACCCCACGGACCACTAATATGATCTGTATAATAACAGGCTGGGTGGGTGTGGCTAGGTCATGTGACTGGGTGAGCATGGCCAACTTGCTGTCATTCACCTTGAGGGATACCTTGCCGGCCTCTACTCACCCCTCCCCTCCCAGCCACTCCTTGCCTGCCTGCCAAGGCTCCTTAGGGCCCCAACAGGAAGCAGTTGCTTGAGCTAAGCAGTCACCATGAGAGTGACTGCTTAGAGTTGGCAAAACAGCTGGCTCAGTTCAAATTGGATCTGACCAAGAAGGAGGCTCAGCAGAAGCACTTCACTATGGACTAGGAGCATAGGCTTTCCAAGCAGAGGGAAGACCTGCAGGGAGTATAAGGTCAGGTACGAATGCCTGGAGGCTCTGTGGGCTGAGATGGTCAGCCAGTTCCAGGCCATGATGCAGTTCCACTGGAACGAGGCCCTCTGACTCTTCACCACCAACAGGGCTTCCCTCCAGCCTTCGCCCAAAGCCCCACACTAGGAGGCTGAAGCAGACCCCAAATTGGAATTTCTGCCCCCCTCTGCCCCGCACAAAAAGACCCCGAAGGGGAAGACTCTGCAGCAACACAAGCATTCATTACACATATCTGGTCCAGGGGGCGTAGTTTGAGGACTCCTGATTTAGTGCAATATAAAAAATGCAAATAATTTTTCTGCGGAGCACCAAAATTTTCTCACGGACTACCAGTTGGTGACTGATGGTCTAGATGACCTACTTGCTGCCATGTTAACATCTCCACTCCTCACCCCCTTTTTTGTCTCCAGATCTGTAGGCCTTTTAAGTCCTATGTGGATGCCTTTCCTTCTGTGGGGTCTCCTTCTGACCTGGATAGGAAACCTGTGACAACCTGGCCATCTAGGGAGAGAGCATCCCTAGGAAGGATACCAAGTGCAAAATACCTCTGCAAAGTGTTCCCCCCCCCCCGCCCCAGGCAAATATACAGAACTGCTTATCCATAAGAAGCTTGCCCTGCGTCTTGATTTTTGCTTGCTACTTGGAAGACAGAACGGACCTGAACCAATTCTCCTGACAATTTGGCAACCACAAAAGGACTCCAAAACTTAAAATAACATGGTGTTAAAAAGCTAACAATAAAACCTAAAATTTGAAATAACACCCGAGTTTCATTTTTCACCCATCTTCAGCCCAGAAAGAGGAATGGAAGAGGTGTGTGTGTGTGTGACTGGAGAGGGCCTCTTGATCCCTAGGAAGGAAGAGATTCAGAATGCAACTCCCCCGGGAAAAATCAATTCCCACAGTTCTGCCAGGATCCTGTGTGATGTGAGCAAGATGGAGTTTCTGCAATGGAGGTGGGAGATGGGTGTGTATGGGGGGGGGTTTCGAATGAAAGATGGGACACTTTCATAAATATGAATCAGGACTGAATGGGGGAGGGGGGTTGCCGTAGTTGATTGGAAAGTTCTTCTTGAAACAAAAGTGTGATCCAGAAAGCTGAATACTTGGATCCTATACACCCTCTGGGTCTTTAACAGAAAAACTGAGTTAGAAGGGACAATGGAGGTCTTCTAATCTAACTACCAGCGTTCTGAGTAATGCACCCATTGAAAGCAGAACTCCGAGGCAGGTAGATTCCTCAAAGAACATTTTTATTGGATACAGCATATCGGTGAAAACTAACTCTGAAAATTCACGTGGTTTTCATCTAATTGAAAAAATAAAAGTTTCCCTTCCCCGAAGTCATCAGTCACATGGTCCAATAGAGATGCTGGTAGGCTGCTTGGTCACTCCTCTCTTCCTCTACAGCCACCTGCTCAGATGACCTTGGCTCCCAGAGGAAACCTTTTTGTTTTGAAGGCCAAGCAGGTCTATCTACTTTCCCACTCCCTTCCCCGTCTCAGGACTTGTGGCAACTATGAGGTAGCAAAAGATGGTCTCAGACAGGTTCGCTTCAGAGTTGACAGCCCGACATTCGCCCTTAACTTGAGAGAAGTTCCTGGAAGAAGTTCCTGGAAAAATGGAAGTCAATTAGTGTTCAAACAACCATCTCTCCATCCTCCCCCCACCTCCCGAGATGCTTTTGGTTTTTGAGGATATTTATCATGAAATTGCTTAGTTAATCTATCGGCCTTTACATCCCAGCTCTTTACCCATGAAGCTTCGGATATCGGGTATCCTTCCCATTGCACTAGGGACTGTAGGCTTCTCTTATACAGTCCGGAACCTAGGATTCTTTTTATTTCGCAATGTGTCTCCCCTTGCACTACAATCGGGTTTGGGGCTGCCCGGTCCACTGGCTTCATTTGGGAATCTATTGCAGCCTTTAACAAGCTGCTGTGGAAGACCGGATGCACTTTTCCTAGCAGGCGGGGAAGCTTCAGCTCCACTGTGACAGGATTAATAACTTCCACAATTGGGAAAAGTCCTATAAAGTTTGGCCCTAACTTTTTGCAAGGGAGTTTCAGCCTCAAGTATTTAGTCGAGAGGTAAACCTTGCTCCCTATTTGGAAGGGCTTTTGGGGGACTGATGTTTACCAGCTTGCACTTTATGGGTCTTTGCCACTTCCTGAAGGGCTCTTTTGGTGTTCTCCCATGCTTTCTTCAGTGACTCCATCCATTCCTTTAAGGTCATGGAGGAGGGTGGCTCCCTAAGGAGTTCAGGCATGGGGAAGAAATCCATGCCACTGGCGATTTGGAGGGGTTAGTCCGGTGCTGCTGCGCACTGCATTAGTGAATGCCACCTTAGCAATTGGGCAGTCTGCCCCATTGAGTTTGTTGATAATTTACGTAGCATCTTAAATACTTTATGTAAAATAATTTGCGTATTACATAAAATAATTTACGTAGGATCTTAAATATTGTTTAAAAACCATCTGTCGTACAGAACCTTCAACCAACCGTCGTTCAACCAACCAACCTCCAACCATCCGTCGTACAGAACTTCCAACCAACTGTCATCCAAAACTAGGTACACACACCTCTTATTTCCTCTACACCAAACACTGCAGATCTTAAATGCAAATTAATAAATGCAAGAAGCATTGTAAACAAATTGCCTGAATTTATCCTCTTGTTAAATACTGGTACATTTGACATTATATTTGTTTGCAAAACATGGCTGAACTCATTCCTCCCTGACTCCATTATTTCAGACAAAGAGTATCATGTTTTTCAGTCAGATCGCGAAACCTGCAGAGGAGGTGGAGTAGCTATCTTTACAAAAAGTCACTGAATCTAAAAAATATTCAAGTTTCACATAAACTTTCTCTTCCTGAGACTATTGTATGTGACCTATCCCTTAACATTACACTTCGATTCTACTATGCTACAGAGCCCCTGACTACGACATCACTCATGCAAACAAGTTAATCACACTACTAACATGGGCTACCTCTTGCCCGTATCCTCTCATCTTCCTGGGTGACCTTAATCTACCTTCTATTAACTGGATAACAAATGAATATACAACTGAACCCATCCATACTACACTATACAACGCTGTTACAAACCTTAGTCTTGAACAACTAGTAACTAACAACACAAGACTCAACAACTGCCTCATCTTCTGCAACAATGCAAACTCAATTTATGGACTACAAATAAAAGAAACCTTTTCCAACAGCGACCACAGCATAATAGACTTTTGTCTCAATATACGCCCTTACAAAAATCTTCGGGCCAGCTGGTGGATGTGGGGAGATGGGTCGATGCCCCCTGCAGCAACCTACTAGCCAAAACATTTTGGCTGGCAGGGTGCCGAAGGAGGCCGTACCTGCGCCACCTTTTCGCTGGCAGAGGTACCACCAGAGGCTATTTTCAGGCAACCCCTGCGGGCTGGTTTTGAGCACCCCATGGACCGGATCTGGCCTGCGGGCCTTGAATTTGACACCCCTGGTCTAAATGCTATTGCTATTGTGCAGTTTAACCTCCAGACCGCCTATCCTCTGTCATTCTTCTCTGCACCTAGAAAAAAATTACGGAACTTTGTTTTCACAAAAGTCAACTATAGTGAGATTATTACATGCACAAAAGGGAGGGGGATTCCTCATATAGGCCTATATGAGGGGAATTTTATTAGATATGAATAATAAATATAGAAATAGATTACACAAAAGGCAAAAAGAACTAGAAGAGGAAATTAAAAGGAAGGAGCAGTTATTGATATGTAATCCAGGAGATAGTAAAATAAAAGAGTCAATAGATATATTAAGAGGTCAATTTAATATGTTAATGGCAGATCAGGTGGCGACTAATTTACAATATGCAAAACACAATTTGTTTAATAAATCTAATAAACCTGGAAGGTGGTTAGCATATTTATTAAGAAAGAAACAGAAACAACGTATAATTGATAAAATAGAATATAGAGGTAAGGAAGTATATCAGCAAAATTTGATTAAAAAAGCTTTTTTAGAATATTATATTAAGTTATATTCTAGTAACGTGATTAATGATAAAGATATAGATAGATATTTACAAGACCAAGGTGTTAAGTTCGGGAAGTAACGAGGCTGGAGACCAGGGTAGTGACAACAGCTCTTTAATATATGGTGAACCCCAGCGACCAGGCTGGGGAAAAACCTCTCCTTATATACAGTTCAACCTGACTTTAACCAATCAGCAACGTGCTTGTTTCCAAAACATTTAAAGATACATTACACTCCTTCCTCCCAGAAAACACTTTACCCTATTTACATGATATTTACATATTATTTTTCAACGTAATCACGCAAATAGACTGGGCGTCTCCTGACTCTTTTCGGACCTCGCGGTACATTCCTGGGAGTGGGTCGAGCTGACCGGAGGGGCTGTTTGCTCCTCTCAGCTCCTTCTCTAGGCCATCCGGCCCTGGATTATTAGCAGAGTCGTCCCTGCTGTTTTCTACTGGAACCTGTGGGCGTCGCTGGACCTCCGGAAACTCAGATAAGTCCTGCGATTTTTCCAGGTTTGAGTCAGCTGTGGAATCAAACATTGTATAGTCAGGGCCCGTTTCGACTAGTTCAGATTGTTCGGCTATGCGTTTTCGTATTTGGTCTATGTGGCGCCTCCATACTGCCGTCTTAACTCCACCAAGTATGAATTTGGACCTGTTCTGTTTAAGATTTGTCCTGCTATCCAGGTTGGGCCTTCACCATAGTTGTGTGCCCACACTCGGTCTCCTATGTCCATTTCTCTTGTTTTTCCGATTTCCCCCTCGTAACCCTCCGGCGTATAGTTTGGATCTAAACGGTCTAGGGGGCACCTGAGCTTCGCCCATTAATAATTGGGGCTTCTGGCGGTTGTGACACAGGGGTTCTGTGTTGGACCAGGAAAACATCGATTTTTGTTTGCCAGTCACCTGGCTTAAGTCTGGACAATGCCTCTTTGCACTCCGGACGGAACGCTCTGCAAGGCCATTCGTGGGTGGAAAGGCGCCGAGAGGGCATGTCGGATGCCCTCTTCTGCCAAGTACTCCTCAAATTGGGTTGCCGTGAATTGCGGGCGTTATCGGAAACTAGCATGTCGGGCAACCCATGGGTTACAAATAGGTGCCGTGGGACTGAGATCACGGCCTCGGCTGTCATGGATCTCATGAGAATGATTTCCAGCCATTTGGAGTAGGCATCTACTACTACCAGGAAGGTTTGGCCGTGGAAGGGCCGGCAAAATCAATGTGTATTCTAGACCAGGGCCCTGGGGTCTCTCCCATTCGGACCGGGGCCGTTGGGGTAGCGGTCTGGACTCCTGGCAGGCCTGGCATTTCCCTACCCTTTCAGCAATTTCTGAGTCCATTAAGGGCCACCACATAGCTTCTCACTAGCCCTTCATCCTTACGATCCCTGGGTGCCCCTCGTGGAGAGATCCAACACCCTTTTCCTCAATTTCTCTGGGATCACCACTCGATCCCCCATAGCAGGCACCCCTTGAGCCGAAGTTCCCCACGTTTCTTTACAAACTCTTTAAAACGCTCGCCCGGCGCGGGCCACCCTCTTTGTACCCAACCAAGTACAGTTCTCAGAATAATGTCCCGGTATGACGCCCGAGCCACCTCCTTAGATGTGACTGGGCCAGAGTCCAGAAAGTCAATCAACAGTATGGGCGTCCCCGGGGTGGGGTCCTCGATCGCCCCTGGTAGTGGGCATCTGCTTAATGCGTCCGCATGCCCCAACTCTTTTCCCGGTCGATGCCACAGTTTGTAGGAGTAGGCGGCTAAAAAGATAGTCCATCGGGTCAATCGGGGCGAAAGTTCCACGGGCGTTGGGCGGTCCCCCGCCAGTAACCCTAACAGTGGTCTATGGTCCGTAACAATTTCAAAGTCTCTCCCAAAAACGTATTCGTGAAACTTTTTTACCCCTGACACTATAGCGAGAGCTTCCTTATCCAACTGACTGTAGTTCCTCTCTGTCGAGGACATCGTTCTGGAATAGAAGGCTATTGGGGCTTCTGTGCCATTTGGAAGCCTGTGGCTGAGCACAGCCCCCACCCCGTAAGGGGAAGCATCGCAAACTAATACCAATGGCATTGTGCTATGATACTGGATCAGTGAGCTATCGCTGATAGTAGATGTTTTACTGCTTGAAGCCCTAGCTTCCGTCTTTCCCCAAGACCAAGCAGTATTCTTTCCCAGTAACTTATGTAGCGGCTCCGGTTGCCTTATTTTTAAAAAGACCGCGTAAAAATTCACTAGACCCAGGAATGCCTGTAGCTCTGCTTTGTTTTTAGGCGCTGGAGCCTTTCTTATTGCCTTGACCTTGCTTTCAGTGGGGTGGATTCCTTCCTTGTCTATTCTGTAGCCTAAGAACTCTACAGATTCTACCCCTATTTGGCATTTGTTCACTTTAACCTTTAGACCGGCTGACCGGAAAATGCCCAGAACTTTTCTCAAACGTTCCCCCAATTCTTCTAAATTTTCGGCTGATACCAATACATCATCGAAATAGGGGACTACCCCCGGGAGCCCTTGCAGAAGTCGCTCCATTAAATTTTGAAATAGACCAGGAGCCACACTCACCCCAAACTGTAACCGGGTACACTTGAAAGCACCTCTGTGAGTCACAATTGTCTGGGCTTCGGCTGTGTTGGCGTCTACGGGCAGTTGTTGATAGGCTTGGGCCAAATCTAACTTGGCAAAAACGTGCCCTTGCCCCAGCGAGTGCAGCAAGTGTTGCACCACGGGGACCGGGTAAGCGCTTTTTTGCAAGGCTTTGTTTAACGTCGCCTTGTAGTCAGCGCAGATTCTAACTGACCCATCTGGTTTCACTGGGGTGACGATTGGCGTCTCCCACTTTGCGTGATCGACTGGCACCAGAATCCCCTGACTGATGAGCTTGTCTATCTCCTTGTCAATCTTGGGTTTAAGGGCAAAAGGGACTCTCCTTGCCTTTAACCGAATGGGGGCTACCTGGGGGTCTAAATTGAAGGAAATAGGGGTCCCCTTGTACTTGCCCAGGCAGTCCTTGAAGACATCTTCGAACTCGTTCATGAGTGTGTCTTTTAGGTTAAAGTCACTTCTGTAGATGCCAGTCACTCCCATGCCCAATGCACGGAACCAGTCTAGTCCCAACAAACTTGGCAGGGTCCCCTCGACTATCGTGATGGGCAGGGTCTTCTTGTGTGGTCCGTACTCGGCGAGACGGAGGTGGTCCCTCGAACAGGGATGCGATTTCCTAGCAGGCGGGGAAGCTTCAGCTCCACTGTGACAGGATTAATAACTTCCACAATTGGGAAAAGTCCTATAAAGTTTGGCCCTAACTTTTTGCAAGGGAGTTTCAGCCTCAAGTATTTAGTCGAGAGGTAAACCTTGCTCCCTATTTGGAAGGGCTTTCGGGGGACTGATGTTTACCAGCTTGCACTTTATGGGTCTTTGCCACTTCCTGAAGGGCTCTTTTGGTGTTCTCCCATGCTTTCTTCAGTGATTCCATCCATTCCTTTAAGGTCATGGAGGAGGGTGGCTCCCTAAGGAGTTCAGGCATGGGGAAGAAATCCATGCCACTGGCGATTTGGAGGGGTTAGTCCGGTGCTGCTGCGCACTGCATTAGTGAATGCCACCTTAGCAATTGGGCAGTCTGCCCCATTGAGTTTGTTGATAATTTACGTAGCATCTTAAATACTTTACGTAAAATAATTTAGAAGAGAATTTTATTTTTATTGGCCAAGTGTGATTGGACACACAAGGAATTGGTCTTGGTGCATATGCTCTCAGTGTACATAAAAGAAAAGATACGTTCATCAAGGTCCAACATTTACAACACAATTGATGGTCAATATATCAATATAAATCATAAGGATTGCCAGCAACAAGTTATAGTCATACAGTCATAAGTGGAAAGAGATTGGTGATGGGAATTATGAAACGATTAATAGTAGTACAGATTCAGTAAATAGTCTGACAGTGTTGATGGAATTATTTGTTTAGCAGAATGATGGCCTTTGGGAAAAAACTGTTCTTGTGTCTAGTTGTTCTGGTGTGCAGTGCTCTATAGCGTCGTTTTGAGGGTAGGAGTTGAAACAGTTTATCTCCAGGATGCGAGTGATCTGCAAATATTTTCACGGCCCTCTTCTTGATTCGTGCAGTATACAGGTCCTCAATGGAAGGCAGGTTGGTACAATTATTTTTTCTGCAGTTCTAATTATCCTCTGAAGTCTGTGTTTTTCTTGTTGGGTTGCAGAACCGAACCAGACAGTTATAGAGGTGCAAATGACAGACTCAATAATTCCTCTGTAGAATTGGATCAGCAGCTCCTTGGGCAGTTTGAGCTTACTGAGTTGGTGCAGAAAGAACATTCTTTGTTGTCCTTTTTTAATGATGTTTTTGATGTTAGCTGTCCATTTGAGATCTTGCGATATGATAGAACCCAGAAATTTGAAGGTTTCTACTGTTGATACTGTGTTGTCAAGTATTGTGAGAGGTGGAAGTATGGAAGGGTTTTTCCTAAAGTCTACCACCATTTCTACGGTTTTGAGTGTGTTCAGTTCCAGATTGTTTTGGTTGCACCACAAGGCTAGTCGTTCGACCTCTCGTCTATATGCGGATTCGTCATTGTCTCGAATGAGACCAATCACTGTTGTGTCATCTGCGAACTTCAGTAGCTTAACAGATGGATCATTGGAGATGCAGTCATTGGTATACAGAGAGAAGAGAAGTGGGAGAGCACACAGCTTTGGGGCGCCCTGTGCTAATTGTACAGGTATTTGATGTGATCTTGCTTAGCTTCACCTGCTGCTTCCTGTTTGTTAGGAAGCTTGTGATCCACTTACAAGTCTGTTCCGGTACCTGTAGCTGGTTTAGCTTAGTTAGAAGAATGTCTGGAATGATGGTATTGAATGCTGAACTAAAGTCTACAAAAGGACCCTTGCATAGGTCTTTGGAGACTCAAGATGTTGTAGGATGTAGTGCAGAGCCATATTAACAGCATCATCTGTTGATCTATTTGCTCGGTATGCAAATTGCAAGGGTCTAACAGCGGATCCGTGATGGTTTTCAGGTAGGAAAGCACTAGCCTTTCAAAGGTTTTCATGACTACAGATGTTAAAGCAACTGGTCTGTAGTCATTCAGTTCCTTGATGGTGGGCTTCTTCGGCACTGGGATGATGGTAGAGCGTTTGAAGCAAGAAGGAACATAACACATCTCTAGTGATTTATTGAAAATATGGGTGAAGATGGGGCCCAATTGGTCAGCACAGACTTTTAAGCAAGAAGGAGTTATCTTGTCTGGGCCTGGAGCTTTTCCTGGCTTTTGTCTGTGAAATAGGTCCTGCACTTCCTTTTCTGTGATCACTAGGGGTTGTGAACCCAATGAAATGGGGTCAGTTGTAGGAGGCTTGGCTGTTGTTGGTGTGTCTGAGATGGGGTTGTGGAGATAGGTGGCTGTAGTTTCCTTTCAAACCTGCAGTAAAACTCATTCAGGTCATCTGCCAGTTGTTGATTACCTTCAGCCTGGGAAGGAGGGTTGCCATAGCCGGTGATATTTTTAAGAGTTTTCCACATGTTTGCTGGTTCATTTGCTGAAAACTGATTCTTTAGCTTTTCAGAGTAGCTTCTTTTTGCTGCTCTGATCTCCCTTGTTAGTGCATTTCTGGTCTGATTGTACAGCATTTTATCACCTTTTCTGTAGGCTTCCTCTTTGGAATGTCGTAGCTGCTTAAGTTTAGGTTGAACCAAGGTTTGTTGTTACTGTGTATTCGCAAGTTCCTTGTAGATACACATAGGTCTTCACAGAAGCTGACATATGATGTTACAGTATCTGTGAGTTCATCCAGGTCTGCAGAGGTATCTTTAAAAATATTCCAATCAGTGCAGTCAAAACATGCCTGTAGCTTTAATTTTGATTCCTCCATCCAGGTCTTTACTGATTTAATTATTGGTTTTGTGGCTTTAAGTCTTTGCCTGTAAGCAGGTACAAGGCGAATCATGCAATGATCAGAGTGTCCTACAGCTGCACGTGGTAAAGACCGATAGGCATGTTTTAGTGTTGTGTAGCAATGGTCTAGAGTATTCTTGCCTCTGGTGGGACAATTGACATGCTGAAAGTATTTTGGTAGCTCTTTCCTTAAGTTTGCCTTGTTTAGATCTCCCAAAACAATGGCCAGTGAATCAGGGTGTTTGGCTTCAGCCTCCATGATTTGGTCAGGTAGAGTTTGTAATGCCTTGTTTACACAGGCTTGTGGTGGGACATAAACAGCAATTAGAAGAAATGAGGAAAATTCACGAGGCGAATAGTAAGGTTTGCAGTTGATAATTAGAGTCTCTAAATTGTTGTCACAAAATTTGTAAATTATATTAAAATCTTGACACCAGTTTCTATTAATATATAGGCATAAGCCTCCTCCTTTCTTTTTACCAGATGTTTCTGGAATCCTGTCTGATCGTTCAATCTGAAACCCTGGAATGTTCAGGCTGTTATTTTCAATTGATTCATTTAACCAGGTTTCAGAGAAGCATAGGACTGCTGAATTGCAAAAATCAGAATAGTATTTGTTTAAGAGGAGTATTTCATCCATCTTATTTGCAAGTGAGCATATATTTGTTAGGAAAATTGAAGGCAGAGGAGTTTTAATGCAAGTTCTTAGCCTGATTAAGATCCCAGATCGCTAACCTCTCTTCCTTCGTTTCCGTCGTTTGGTTTTTTTAGTAATCCATGGCTCCGTGGGAATTACCTCCTCCTGTGTTAGAATCTCCTCCGTGTTTGTAAAGATAGGCAGGGGTGAGATTAAAGAAAGCTGCTCCTTAAAGAAATGTTCCTTAATTTTTAGCAGATGGTCTCGTGAGTAGGAAATCCGTAGTGAGTCACAGAGAACAATTAGAAATAAAGAAACAATTAGAGAGCATTTTACCAAGGCAGCCTTCGTCGGCGCCATCTTGGAAGGGTATTACATAAAATAATTTACGTAGGATCTTAAATATTGTTTAAAAACCATCCGTTGTACAGAACCTTCAACCAACCATCGTTCAACCAACCAACCTCCAACCATCCATCGTACAGAACTTCCAACCAACTGTCATCCAAAACTAGGTACACACACCTCTTATTTCCTCTACACCAAACACTGCAGATCTTAAATGCAAATTGATAAATGCAAGAAGCATTGTAAACAAATTGCCTGAATTTATCCTCTTGTTAAATACTGGTACATTTGACATTATATTTGTTTGCAAAACATGGCTGAACTCATCCCTCCCTGACTCCATTATTTCAGACAAAGAGTATCATGTTTTTGGGTCAAATCGCGAAACCTGCAGAGGAGGTGGAGTGGCTATCTTTTACAAACAGTCACTGAATCTAAAAAAATATTCAAGTTGCACATAAACTTTCTCTTCCTGAGACTATTGTATGCAACCTGTCCCTTAACATCACACTTTGATTCTTACTATGCTACAGAGCCCCTGACTACGACATCGCTCATGCACAAGTTAATCACACTACTAACATGGGCTACCTCTTGCCCGTATCCTCTCACCTTCCTGAGTGACCTCAATCTGCCTCTTATTAACTGGATAACAAATGAATGTACAACTGAATCCATCCATACTACCCTATACAACGCTGTTACAAACCTTAGTCTAGAACAACTAGTAACTAACAATACAAGACTCAACAACTGCCTTGACTTCATCTTCTGCAACAATGCAAACTCAATTTATGGACTACAAATAAAAGAACCCTTTTCCAACAGCAACCACAGCATGATAAACTTTTGTCTCAATTTTTGTCTTACAAAAATCTTCAGGCCAGCTGGTGGATGTGGGGAAATGGGTCGATGCCCCCTGCAGCAACCTACTAGCCAAAACATTTTGGCTGGCAGGGTGCCGAAGGAGGCCGTACCTGTGCCACCTTTTCGCTGGCAGAGGCACCACCAGAGGCTATTTTCAGGCAGCCCCTGCAGGCTGGTTTTGAGCACCCCATGGACCGGATCTGGCCTGCGGGCCTTGAATTTGACACCCCTGGTCTAAATGCTATTGCTATTGTGCAGTTTAACCTCCAGACTGCCTATCCTCTGTCATTCTTCTCTGCACCTAGAAAAAAATTATGGAACTTTGTTTTCACAAAAGTCAACTCTAGTGAGATTATTATATGCACAAAAGGGAGGGGGATTCAAAGGTGCTTTTTCAAGAGGCAATTGGACCCTCTGTTTTTTCTTGGAAGATGTTTCGCTTTTCCCCCAAGAAGCTCCTTCTAAGTTGAAGAAGTTTCTTCCAAGTTGAAGAAGCTTCTTGAAGAAGCAAAATGTCAGAAAAAACAGTTGCCTCTTGGAAAAAAAAAACATCTTTGGGACAACCATGATAATAATAATAATAATAATAACAGAGTTGGAAGGGACCTTGGAGGCCTTCTAGTCCAACTCCCTGCCCAGGCAGGAAACCCTACACCATCTCAGACAGATGGTTATCCAACATTTTCTTAAACACTTCCAGTGTTGGAGCATTCACAACTTCTGAAGGCAAGTCGTTCCACTGATTAATTGTTCTAACTGTCAGGAAATTTCTCCTTAGTTCTAAGTTGCTTCTTTCCTTGATCAGTTTCCACCCATTGCTTCTTCTCCTGCCCTCAGAACAGCCCGACTCCCTCTTCTTTGGGGCAACCCTTGACCTGAAGGACTGAGCATCTCTGTAGACTGCAGGGGTCAAACTCGCCACTTCGTGACTTTTTCCCCTTCGTGGAGCTGGGATGGGCCTGGCCTGCACGAGACACATCTGGCTGTGGGCTGCCTGTTTGACACACCTGTCCTAGAGACAAGGGGGAAGATCTGACTTCATCCACAATGGGGAACATGACGGGGCTTGCTGGGCATCTTCACATCTTGACTTTTGATTTGGATCGAAGCGCTCTCTTTTATTCTCCACTTCCTTTTTTCACAATGAACTGCAATTTTTTTTTTAATGGGGGAAAAAATAACCCGCTGTGGTTTTCTAGACATTCTACCTCTCTATTTTCTTTTTCTCTGCTTGATTTGAAAGGGGGGCCCTTCCTCCCCCAGCCCAGAGTTGGAGAAGTTCCACCACAATTGCTTGCTTGCTCCATCCTTCTCCTGCCCACTGTCAATTTTCTTCTTGAATGGTGCCCATCACGCCCCAATGACACCCCAAAGTTGTTCCTCAATCATTGGCGGCCACTCAGTTGGGGAGGAGCCATCGAAACATCTCTTAGCAGCCACTTCGCGGGAGGTGACCACAATCCTGAAGACCGCAAGGGCGTCGCACAACATCCCACTCGGCATCCCACCCACATCGTAAGTCAGAGACCGGGGTGGGCTAGGGTGGAACTCACATGAGAAATGTCTGTTTGAACTCTGTTTTTTTTAATCTGTGCTTTGATTCAAGGGTTTTTATGGCTTTATTACTCTGTCACAAACTGCGCAGAGTTGCTTAGGTGAGATGGGTGATAAGTAATTGAATGAAGTCATAAATAAAATTGGGAAAGTTGCCCCCTCCCTTTCATTTAAGACAGGGATAAAAATTCAGAAATGGAAAGGAAGGAGAGAGAGAGAGAGAGAGAGAGAGAGAGAATGAGTCAATTGGAATTTGGGGCTTATATGAACTGCCTGCCACCAGAGGTTGTGGGTGCTCCAACGCTGGAGGTTTTAAAGAAGAGACTAGACAGCCATTTGTCCGGAACGCTTTGGGATCTCTTCCTGCAGCAGGGGGTTGGACTAGAAGACCTCGGAAGTCCCTTCCAACTCAGTTGTTCTGTAATTCTGTTCATTTGCACAGAGCTCCTTCAGAGGGAAGTGAGCCACAGAGGAGAAGATTAGTCTCCTGTGCTAAACACAAGCCTCTCTTTGTTTTTAAGACAATAATGCTTCAGGATTTTCAGGCCTGTCCTCGACCATTTCAGACCATCTCCTGGAATGGTCGAGGGCAGCCATTTTTCTGAAATGGTTTAGAGTCTCCTGCTTGAGCAGGGGGGTTGGACTAGAAGGCCTCCGAGGTCCCATCCAACTCGGTTGTTCTGTAATCCTGTCATTCTGCTCCTTTGTACAAGGTTCCTTCAGAGGAACGTGAGCCACGGAGGAGAAGATATGCCTTCTGTGCGAAGCACCGTCTCCTCCTCATTGTTGAGACAGTAACGGATTCCCATTTTGTTTTATTTCCATTGTACACAACGGCCAAGCTCTTATCCTGAACAGCCGTTCACAATACTAAAATTAATGGGAGTATGTTACTTCCCCCCTCCTGCCCCGGTTTTTTCCCCCCCTAAGGAACTTTTAAGAAAGTGCCAGCGATTATTGCTGTATCCTGGTATTTAGTAGCTAATTAATAAAACAGATGGAAATGGCACGGATATAACTATTGATGGTGAAATCTGAACCGGTTTGCTACCAGTTCACTGGTTGCGCATGTGCGCCACGTATGCACTGCGCAGTTCACACCAAATGCACGACACCAAAAGGAGGCTTCAGATTGAAGGTAAGTAGAACAGCTGTGGCACGCGATCTTGCGAACCTTTTTTTTTTTAAAAACTTTTTAAGCATTTTCTTTACTGCCGGTTTGAGCAAATAGGTAGTAAAAAAATGCTTTAAAAAGGTTTTTTAAAAGGCTCAGAATATCACAGCTGTGCCACACAATCGTTGAAGCCTTTTTATTTACTTTTTAAAAGCATTTTTAACTACCAGTTCCAGAGAACCAGTAGTAAAAAAAATGCTTAAAAAGTTAAAAAAAAAGTTCCGACAATCGCACATCACTCAGCTGATCGTTGGAACTTTTTTTTTTACATTTTTTTACTACCAGTTCAGCAAACCAGTAGCATTTTTTACTACCGGTTCGGGCGAATCAGCCTTGAACCGGTAGCATTTCACCCCGGATGAGCCCTAAGGGTTAAAAGATACAATTGGCATTTAATGATCTCTCGAGCTTTTCCTAATATTAGCACAAGGGGACTCCCCAACAGGATAGGGCAGAAATAAGACAGAAAAATAAACAGCGAATAAGTGAATATTCAAGACAGTCTACTTTGGGGGCCACAAATTTGTATGTCCGGCCCATAAGGCTACCTCACAAATACAGGCTGAAAGGTTTCACACTAGCATATCTTGCAGGTCTGTTCTTTGGGGAAGGAAAGAATTTTTTTTTATATCGCCTGGACCAATTTCATGTAGGGATGAGGAAATGTTATCAGTATTAGATGAGAGTGGGATTTGCAGGGAGGAGGAGGAGGAGGAGGAGGAGGACTGCGGGGTCCTTAGTGCTCTCTGAGCTGGGTGGTTTTCTTGCAGACATTTCATGACCCAACTAGGAAACATCATCAGTGCTAGAAGGGAGGGGGTTGTCCTTCTCCACCACCACCTCCTCCTCCTCCCCTTCCTTCTCCACAATTCCACCCTTCCTTCTAGCACTGATGATGTTCCCTAGAATATATAATAATAATATAGAATAGAATTTTATTTTTATTGGCCAAGTGTGATTGGACACACAAGGAATTTGTCTTGGTGCATATGCTCTCAGTGTACATAAAAGAAAAGATACGTTCATCAAGGTACAACATTTACAACACAATTGATCAATATATCAATATAAATCATAAGATTGCCAGCAACAAGTTATAGTCATACAGTCATAAGTGGAAAGAGATGGGTGATGGGAACTATGAGAAGATTAATAGTAGTGCAGATTCAGTAAATAGTCTGACAGTGTTGAGGGAATTATTTGTTTAGCAGAGTGATGGCTTTGGGAAAAAACTGTTCTTGTGTCTAGTTGTTCTGGTGTGCAGTGCTCTATAGCGTCCTTTTGAGGGTAGGAGTTGAAACAGTTTATCTCCAGGATGCGAGGGGTCTGTAAATATTTTCACGGCCCTTTTCTTGATTCGTGCAGTATACAGGTCCTCAATGGAAGGCAGTTGGTAGCAATTATTTTTTCTGCAGTTCTAATTATCCTCTGAAGTCTGTGTTTTTCTTGTTGGGTTGCAGAACCGAACCAGACAGTTATAGAGGTGCAAATGACAGACTCAATAATTCCTCTGTAGAATTGGATCAGCAGCTCCTTGGGCAGTTTGAGCTTTCTGAGTTGGCGCAGAAAGAACATTCTTTGTTGTCCTTTTTTATTTATTTATTTATTTATTATTTAAATTTGTATACCGCCCTTCTCCCGAAGGACTCAGGGCGGTTCACAGCCAAGTAAAAATACATAATACACTATAAATACAATTAAAATACTATTAAAAAACTTATTAAATTGGCCAGAATTAAAATTTAGAAATAAAACCCATTAAAAACCCATAAACTTAAAAAACTAACCCAGTCCAGCGCAGATGAATAAGTGAGTTTTAAGCTCACGGCGAAAGGTTCGGAGGTCCGGAAGTTGACGGAGTCCTGGGGGGAGTTCATTCCAGAGGGCGGGAGCCCCCACAGAGAAGGCCCTTCCCCTGGGCGTCGCCAGACGACACTGTCGCGCCGATGGCACCCTGAGGAGTCCCTCTCTGTGAGAGCGCACGGGTCGGTGAGAGGTATTCGGTAGCAGCAGGCGGTCCCGTAAGTAACCCGGCCCTATGCCATGGAGCGCTTTAAAGACGTTCACCAACACCTTGAAGCGCACCCGGAAGGCCACAGGTAGCCAGTGCAGCCTGCGCAGGATAGGTGTCACTCGGGAGCCACGAGGGGCTCCCTCTATCACCCGCGCAGCTGCATTCTGGACTAACTGTAGCCTCCGGATGCCCCTCAAGGGGAGCCCCATGTAGAGAGCATTGCAGTAGTCCAGACGAGACGTCACAAGGGCGTGAGTGACTGTGCACAAGGCATCCCGGTCTAGAAAGGGGCGCAACTGGCGCACCAGGCAAACCTGGTGGAAAGCTCTCCTGGAGACGGCCGTCAAGTGGTCTTCAAAAGACAGCCGTTCATCCAGGAGAACGCCCAAATTGCGTACCCTCTCCATCGGGGCCAATGACTCGCTCCCGACAGTCAGCCGCGGACTCAGCTGACTGTACCGGGATGCCGGCATCCACAGCCACTCCGTCTTGGAGGGATTGAGCTTGAGCCTGTTTCTCCCATCCAGACCAGACGGCTTCCAAACACCGGACAGCACTGATAGCTTCATTGGGGTGGCCCGTGGAAAAGTACAGCTGGGTGTCATCAGCGTACAGCTGGTACCTCACACCAAGCCACTGATGATCTCACCCAGCGGCTTCATATAGATGTTGAACAGAAGGCGAAGAATCGACCCCCGCGGCACCCCACAAGTGAGGCGCGGGTGACCTCTGCCCCCGTCAACACCGTCTGCGACCGGTCGGAGAGATAGGAGGAGAACCACCGATAAACGGTGCCTCCCACTCCCAATCCTCCAACCGGTGCAGCAGGATACCATGGTCGATGGTATCGAAAGCCGCTGAGAGGTCTAATAGGACCAGGGCAGAGGAACAACCCCTATCCCTGGCCCTCCAGAGATCATCCACCAATTGACCAAAGCCGCCTCAGTGCTGTAACCGGCCGAAGCCGGACTGGAACGGGTCCAGATAGACAGTTTCCTCCAGGTGCAAGGAAACTGATATGCCACCATATTTCTACAACCTTCGCCCGGCGGGTTGGAGACCGGACGATAATTACCTAAAACAGCCGGGTCCAGGAAGGCTTCTTGAGGAGGGCCTCACCACCGCCTCTTTCAAGGCGGCCGGAAAGACTCCTCCAACAAGGAAGCACTCGTAATCCCTGGAGCCAGCCTCGTGTCACCTCCTGAGTGGCCAGCACCAGCCAGGAGGGGCACGGGTCCAGTAAACACGTGGTGGCATTCAATCTACCCAGCAACCTGTCCATGTCCTCGGAGTCACAGGGTCAAACTCATCCCAAACAACATCACCAAGACCGCCTCAGATGCCCCGTCCGAATCGCCACAATTTTGGTCCAGGCCCCTGTTGAACGATTTTATCGTATAGATAACCGTTAAACTCCTCAGCACGCCCCTGCAACGGGTCATCCTCCCCTGGTGAAGGAGGGAGCGGGTCACCAAACAGGGCAGCTGGGCGGTTATCTGCCGACGCAATGAGGGAGGAGGCGAGCAACGCTTCCCTCAGTGCCACTAGGTAGGTCCTAGTATAGGATCTAACTAGTGTCCGATCAGCCTCTGAGCGGCTGGACCTCCAGGAACTCTCTAGGCATCTTCTCCGGCGTTTCATCCCCCTCAGCTCCTCGGAGAACCAAGGAGCCGGTTGGGATCTGCGCCGGGTCAGAGGCCGCAGAGGCATGACACGGTCTAAAGCCCCAGCCGCAGCCCGTTCCCAGGCTGCGGCTAGTTCCTCTGCCGTGCCGTGAGCCAGACCCTCAGGGAATGGCCCAAGCTCCGTCCGAAACCTCTCTGGGTCCATCAGGTGCCTGGGACGGTACCAACGTAGTGATGTTTTTGATGTTAGCTGTCCATTTGAGATCTTGCGATATGATAGAACCTAGAAATTTGAAGGTTTCTACTGTTGATACTGTGTTGTCTAGTATTGTGAGAGGTGGAAGTATGGAAGGGTTTTTCCTAAAGTCTACCACCATTTCTACGGTTTTGAGTGGGTTCAGTTCCAGATTGTTTTGGTTGCACCACAAGGCTAGTCGTTCGACCTCTTGTCTATATGCGGATTCGTCATTGTCTCGAATGAGACCAATCACTGTTGTGTCATCTGCGAACTTCAGTAGCTTAACTGATGGATCATTGGAGATGCAGTCATTGGTATACAGAGAGAAGAGAAGTGGGGAGAGCACACAGCCTTGGGGGCCCCCTGTGCTAATTGTACAGGTATTTGATGTGATCTTGC
This sequence comes from Ahaetulla prasina, assembly GCF_028640845.1. Classification (NCBI taxonomy): domain Eukaryota; kingdom Metazoa; phylum Chordata; class Lepidosauria; order Squamata; family Colubridae; genus Ahaetulla; species Ahaetulla prasina. Next base: position 149,743,885 of record NC_080542.1, on the reverse strand, counting down.
TTAGTTTCACCTGCTGCTTCCTGTTTGTTAGGAAGCTTGTGATCCACTTACAAGCCTGTTCCGGTACCTGTAGCTGGTTTAGCTTAGTTCGAAGAATGTCTGGAATGATGGTATTGAGTCATGAATATAGTTGGGTCATGAAACGTCTGCAAGAAAACCTCTCAGCTCAGAGAGCACCGAGGACCCCTCATTTCAACCCCAAGCTACAAAGATTCTCCTTTATTGGTAGGACTTAAATTGATCCACAATTTATCAAGATCCTGGGTGGGGTTTCACACCCAACTGTATTTTCTTTTTTCTTTTTTTCCTTTTCTTTTCTCAGTAGTCACCATGAAGACACCAACCACCCAGATGGTCCTGGCTTTGTGCCTGATCGGATTCTTCACAGGACTTTTGCAGGTACAAACAGAGCAGCTTCAACCCCAAAGGTGTCCGCCTCTTTAAATGGGGAGGGATTGCCGGCAATCCTCTCCTTCCTCACTCAGCAAAATAGTCACTTCCTGCTGTTAAGATTTTCTGACCTGTCAAACACTTTTAGAAACCTCTAATTAGAAACCATCCTTGACTCCATTTGTTGAGTAAGGTGTAGCTTTATTCAAAGTCAATTGCAGAACTGAGAAGCACACGCCCAAATCCCCAATTTCCCCTCTGGAACTGCCTCCCCCATGATTCAGCAAGAAGTTTTCAGACCAGCCGTTTCAAGCATAGGTTGGTAAGCAGCTTCATTCTTCACCCTTTCATCTCCCAGCCGTACAACCTTGAAGCAGCATTTCGGGGAGATACCATATCTAGTTTTGCTTTCCCCCAAACATTCCCCCTCCCATCTACCACCACCCCTCACAGTTCATGGCACATTTTCACCACATGGTAATGAAGAATTCAAGCAAGCACAAGGTGGCAGTAGAGAAAGATCTTGGTGAGTAAACAGTGAGAACCCATGGAACAGCTTGCCACGAGAAATTGTGGGAGCTTCATCACTGGAAGCTTTCCAGAAGAGACTGAACTGCCATCTGTCAGAAATGATGAAGGATCTACTGCTTGGGTCTGGGGTTGGACTAGATGACCTACAAGGTCCCTTCCAACTCTGTTATTCTATTATTTCTCATCTAAGAAGTTTCTTCAGTTCTGACTGAATGATGCAGGACAGAAGAATTTATATTCCTTTCAATATCAGGTTGTTAGTGCTCTTTCTGAGAATCGTTGAAGCCACTTGAGGGTTCATCTGTGACTTCAGGAACACCTGAATAATGCAAATGAGTGTGGAGCCTTCTTCAGACTGCTGAAAGGACCTGTTGTAAACAGGAGATGGGTGGTCTCATATCCCTTCCCCTCTGTTCACAGCGGGTTGACCAGTCTGAATGTAGACGGCCTCTTTGACCCCTCTTTCAAACCAGAATGTGGACTTTGCTGTCTTCAAAAGGGTGACCTTTGTCTTACAAATGCAGATGGACTCCTGAATCTTGTCCTGATGGGTTTGTTCTCCTATGTTGTGCCATGCGTTTGTGAAGTGGTTGTTTTGTTTCTCCACTGTACAGCTCTGTACATGTCTCACTACATTGTACTACATTGTACATCACACTGCTTCTCTGTTGTAAGTTCATAACCCAATATTTATCACAAAAGGGGACATTTTCATGGACAGGACCAATGGTCAAGCCTATCAAGACCTTGGGCTCTTTTCTCTCTTTCATGTCCTTCCACATTTTCTCTTTTCTTGGACAGGTCTTGTGTCTCCAAAAGATTCCACTCGACATGGCCAAGAATTCTGTGGATGACCCATATCTTGGCTGCGTCACCTTGAGAGAGCTGAAACTGCAGAAGCCGGGATATATTCCCCTGCTGAAAAAATACATTACAACCTGGACAATGGCCATCTCGCACGTGGCCAAACTCAGCTACAGTCTCGGCTATTTCAATCTGATGTACGGCACTGCAATTATAGCCTACACCATTGGAGACCACCTGTAATGTGATTTCAATGCCGCCGTACGCAAAGCTGGGGGATCCAAACACTCTTACCTTCAATTTCCCTTCAAGGACTACTTCTTACTCCTAAATAGAGCTCTTCAGGCCAAGAAGACCGTTCCTGGTTGTTATGAAGTCTTCCGTGGGATTAAAGGCAGCCGTTTCACCTTCTCCGGTAAGGTGCTGCGCTTCAGACAGTTTGCTTCCTCGTCCATGATCAAAAAAGTGGCCCAAGGGTTTGGCGAGGACACTTTCTTCTCCATCTGGACCTGTTACGGCGTGCCCATCTCTGAGTTCTCACTGCGCCTGTACCAAATGGAAGTCATCATCCCATCCTAGGAGATGTTTACCGTGACCAACCACCATAACACCCCAAAGGGGGTCTTCATCAGGCTGGAGTTCCGAGGTGTTTCCAACTGTTTTAACTGTGAAGTTCTGAAAGGTAACAAACTGGAAGAACAGAGAACCTGGGGTTTAGAGGACCATTTCTAGGGCTGCTGGAGAACCAAAACCGTCTCTGATGGACCAAATGTCTACGGAGATGCTCAATCATCCAAGTCATGGTTGTCCCAACAGTGTTCTTTTTTTTCTCCAAAAGGCAACTGGACCTTCTTGGTGTTTTCTTTGAAAACATTTCACTTCGCACCCAAGACATTTCTTCACTTCTCTTGAATGAGAAGCAAAACATTATCAAAGAAAAGACCAAGAAAGTCCTTTGTATGTGAGGGGGGAAACAAAACAGCTTCCAGTGGACTTGCCTCTCTGGGGCAGGCTGAGCCATCATCCCGATGCTCTTGGGCCGACCAGAATTAGAAGCTGGGCAGTGTATTAGAGAAGATCGCAGGGTCTTCAGCAGAAGAGATGATGGGGCCATTTTGTCCCAGAGGGGGAAACAAGGAGCAGAACATAAGAATGGAGGCTAAAGCACATGAAGGACAGCTGCAGGAACTGGGTATGTCCAGTTTAATGAAAATATTCCAAGTGTGGTAAGGCCACACTTGGAATATTGCATCCAGTTTTGGTCGCCACGATGTAAAAAAGATGCTGAGACTCTAGAAAGAGTGCAGAGAAGAGCAACAAAGATGATTAGGGGACTGGAGGCTAAAACATATGAAGAACGGTTGCAGGAACTGGGTATGTCTAGTTTAATGAGAAGGACTAGGGGAGACATGATAGCAGTCTTCCAATATCTCAGGGGCTGCCACAAAGAAGAGGGAGTCAAGCTATTCTCCAAAGCACCTGAGGGTAGAACAAGAAGCAATGGATGGAAACTGATCAAGGAGAGAAGCAACTTAGAACTAAGGAGAAATTTCCTGACAGTTAGAACAATTAATAAGTGGAACGACTTGCCTGCAGAAGTTGTGAATGCTCCAACACTGGAAATTTTAAAGAAAATGTTGGATAACCATCTGACTGAGATGGTGTAGGGTTTCCTGCCTGGGCAGGGGGTTGGACTAGAAGGCCTCCAAGGTCCCTTCCAACTCTGTTGTTATATATATAAAAGAAGGTCTTGGGGTGACATGGTAGCAGCCTTCCAATATCTGAGCAGCTACCACAAAGAATAGGAGATTGGGACACAACTTATTCTCCAAAGCACTTGGAGGCAGGACAAGAAGCAACGAATGGAAACTCATCAATGAAAAGCAACCTGGAACTAAGTAGAAATTTCCTGACAGTGAGGACAATTTATCAGTGGAACAACTTGCCTCCAGAAGTTGTGGTGTTCCGTCACTGGAGGCTTTCAAGGTGAGATTGGACAACCATTTGTCCAAGATGGTATGAGGACAGCTGCCTTGGGCTGGGGGAGGTTGGACTAGAAGACCTCCATGATCCATTCCAGCCCTAGAAGTCTATGATTTGATGACCCCTAGAGCTGCTTTGGCTTCCCCAGGGGATTCTGGGCCAGTTGGAATCCAGAAGAAGCACGTTGCCTTCTCTCCTTTCAGGGCAAGTGCCTTCAACCTGTGGCTCCAGAGCCACATGTGGCTCTTTCATCCCCCTGCTGTGGCTCCCTGTCGGCTGAACCCACCACTGGCTGGCCCAGTCCCTCGCCCTCCCCTCCCATCACTCCTGGCCTGGGCTGAGAAGGTCAGGGCAATGGCAGGGCGATGGAGACTCGCTCCATATTCCAGAATGGGAATGAAGCACCCATGTACTTGCTGTGTCTTGCAGGCGCTTCTTTCAGCCCTTACTGGTGTTGTGCGCACCTCGGTCGCTCGGGGAGATTCGCGACTTACTCTCCTCCCTGAGACACTGGCCCAGCCAGTCTGCGGCCGATGCTTTGCATCATAATGGGATCCAGAAGGAGGAGGGGACACCGACTCCCCCATTATGAGGCACGTAAATTTAACTGGGCTGCGCAAGCCTGTGAGAGCAATGGGCAGGTTATGGAGGTGGCAACAGTAGCGGTGTCAGCCACAGCCAGGCTGAACCAGGGTGGAGAGCAAGTCACCATCTCCTCAAGCAACTAAGGTATGCGCAGCATCAACAAGGGCCGGAAGAAGCACCTGCGAGATAAGGCAAGTACATGGGTGCTTCCCCCCCCCCTCCCCGCTCTGGAGTATGGAGCGAGTCTTCTCAGCCAGGCGTGGAGTGACTGGGAGGGGAGGGCGAGGGGCTGGGCCAGCCAGTGGTGGGTTCAGCCGACAGGGAGCCACAGCAGGGGGATGAAAGAGCTTCATTTATCTGGGAACCTGAAATGACTCTTGATTGAAATATGGTAAAAGCACCCAAAGAAGAAGAAACAACAACAACAGCAAAAAAGCAAAACAAAACAAAACAAAACACCAACCGTCGATTGTTTTTGGAAATGATTCAAGAGGGAACACACACACACACACACACGAGACAGAGAGAGATGGGGGACAGAGAAAAAAAGAGGGGCAGAGAGAGACAGAGAGACATACCTATTTCCCACAGAAAAGAAAACACCAGAAGCCACAAAACCTGGCTGTGCGTCATGTGAATGGGTGGGCGTGAGTGATGTCAAGTTGGCCACGCCCAGCCAGGTTTTCTTTCCTGTGGGAAACGGGCCCAAGTGGCTCTTTGAGTGTTTAAGGTTGCAGACCCCTGTTCCAGGGGTTTGTGAACTTCCTGGCCAGCTTCCACCTCTGAGATTTCCTGATGCTTCTCTCCTGCTTAAGTTTTTCAAACCGGGTTTCCAGGCCAAGCTAATTTCAAAAAAAAAAAATGTCTCGCCATCCTTTACAATGGCCTGCAAGGAACCTCCTCATCTTTTTTGGGTTCCTCTCTCTTTCCGTCTCTCTCTCCATCCCTCCTTCTGTCCTTCCCTCCCTGTCTCTCTCTCTCATTTAACTCTTGCTTTCCCTCATGTCCTTCTCTCCCTCCATCCCTCCTTCCATCTCTCCCTCATTTCTTCCCTCCCTGTCTCTCTTTCTCTCCCCCTCCCCCCTCTCTTCCCCTCAGTCTCCCTCCCTCCCTCTCCCCCTGTTCTTCCTTCCCTCTCTCTCTTGTCTCTCTCTCTCTCTCCACCTTTTCTCTCTCCCACACACACATACATACAATTTTCCATTCCCAGATGAGGCATCTTGGCAAAAGATAGAAGAGAATATGAATAAATATTTCACTTGCCACCACATTAACTTCTCTGCCCTTCATCCTTTTTTGTTTCCACAGGTCACTAAACTCCCATGGGGAGTTTTCCTTCTGTGGGGTCTCTGTCAACCTGGCCATTTTGGAAAAGAGCATTCGGAGGAAGGAGACTGGGTGCAACATGCAAAATTCCTTTGAAAAGTAGTTTTTTTCTGCCCTCCTGAAGAAAAGCAAGAATTTTAGGCAACTCAAAAATAATTCAAGGAGGGTGAAGCCTTTCTCTAGGGTGCACACAGGTCATATATCTTTTAATTTTTAGGGCATATCTATAATTATAACAGTGCAATTTTCATTTGCTTTATTAATTAGTTACTAAATACCAGGATACAGGAATAATTGCAGAGCTTCCTTAGAAGTTCCCAGGAAGAAAAAGGGGGTGGCGGGGGAGGGGAGTGACATTCTCCCAAGCTCCTGACAAGATGAAAAGCAAGAATTTCAGGCAACTGAAAAAAGCTATTTATTTGGGGAGGGTGAAGTCTTTCTGTATGATGCAAAGATCAAGGATTGGGTGTATGTTATATGGATTGATTGTATCTGAAATCAACAAATAGGGTTTCCTGCCTGGGCAGGGGGTTGGACTAGAAGGCCTCCAAGGTCCCTTCCAACTCTGATGTTATGTTATGTTATGTTATGTTATGTTATGTTAAATCAAGCAATTGCAATGCTCTCTACATGGGGCTCCCCTTGAAGAGCACCCGGAGGCTTCAGTTGGTCCAGAATGCGGCTGCGCGGATAATAGAGGGAGCGGTTCGGAGCTCCCACGTAACACCCATCCTGCGCAGACTGCACTGGCTGCCTGTTGTCTTCCGGGTGCGCTTCAAGGTATTGGTGACTACCTTTAAAGCGCTCCATGGCTTAGGACTGGGTTACTTACGGGACCGTCTGCCGCCATCTTCTATCTCCCAGCGACCTGTGCGTTCTCACAGAGAGGGACTCCTTAGGGTGCCGTCAGCCAAACAATGTCGACTGGTGGCCCCCAGGGGAGGGCCTTCTCTGTGGGGGCTCCTACCCTGTGGAACGAACTTTCCCCTGGACTTCGACAACTACCTGACCTTCGGACCTTTCGCCGTGAACTTAAGACTTATTTATTCCGTCTTGCTGGACTGGCTTGATTTTTTAAAAAATTTTTAGATGATTTTATGGGTTTGTAATCTTTATTAATTTTAAAGGGTTGTTCGTATTTTAATATTCGGCCAAATTGAATAAGTTTTTTAATGTTTGTTTTTAATACTGTATGTGTTGTTTTTGTATTTTATTCTGGCTGTAAACCGCCCTGAGTCCTTCGGGAGAAGGGCGGTATACAAATTAAAATATTATATTATTATTATTAATAATAATAAAAGTCTTTGATTTGCAATGAAAGCTTTGTTTTATTACATGGGAGAAAAGACAAACACACACACACACACCCTCCTGCTATAGGTTGTATCGTCTCCTCTCCTACCCAGCTTTGCTTCTTTCTGGACGCTTTGCAGCTTTAACCGGGGAGTTCCGGAAGGCAGCCCTGTTGTTTGGTTGATGAAAAGGCTAGTTTGGTCCCACTGAAGGAAATGGCTCTGACTCAAAGGGAAAAATACTGTAAAAGGAACCCACTCCCCAGAATAAAATATTTCCCCAAGGCAGTTGCGGGTTGCTACTGGTTCTCCCTGGTTCTTGCAAACTGGTAGTAAACATTTTGAGTAGTCCAGAGAACAGGTAAATGCCACCTCTGCCTGGCCCCACCCCCAATCTATTCGCTGCCTCCGGACTTCCAGCTGATCAGCTAGAAGGAAAAAATCAGGACTCACTTGATAAGAGCTTTGGAAAATACATTGCCCCCCCCCTCCTTCTTTCTGGCAGCCCCTTAAAAGCCTATCACACTCTTGGGCAAAGCATGTGAACTATTTCCTCCTTTCAGTGGTCTATGAAAGTGCATCTATAGCAGGAGTCTCCAACCTTGGCCACTTTAAGACTTGTGGACTTCAAGTCCCAGAATTCATCAGCCAGCAAAGCTGGGAGTTGAAGCCCACAAGTCTTAAAGTGGCCAAGTTTGGAGACCCCGATCTATAGTATGTAGATAATAAAGCTGAAAAAAGGTGAACAACATTTTTGCAGAACTATAGATACGTTGAGGCTGGGTGTGACAAGGAATGGCTGGGAGAGGAGGGGTCAGGTGAGGCACTCCTTGATGTGAGTGACATTGAGTTGGCCATGCCTACTCAGTCACATGACCATCAAGCCACACCCACAAAATAAGCCACGCCCACAGAACCAGTAGTAAAAATATTTAGAACCCTCCCCTGTCCCAAGGATTATCTCCCAAAAGAGAAGAAAAGATAAACCCCTTAAGAATAGGCAGGAAATCTCAGCCATCTTTCCTCCCCCATGGGCATAGTTTAGTGAAACTCTGTCTCATTCAAAATATACAGTGTTGCCCATTCATTAAATCGGACTCCCATTCAAAAAACGCTGCATAACAAAGCAATCTCCGAAAAGTTGGGCTGACTAGATGAATGACTGAAACTATACTTCAGCAGCACTTATTTTTTTGGATGCAGAGAAAGCCTTTGATCGATTGCATTGGGATTTTTTATTTAAATTAATAGAGAAAATGCAATTTGGAGATTGTTTTGTTAGAATAATCAAAGCGATTTATGGAGAGCAAACAGCACAGATTATAATAAATGGTAGCTTGACAGAAGTTATTAAGATTGCGAAAGGAACGAGACAGGGATGTCCCTTATCACCACTATTGTTTGTTTTGACTCTGGAACCATTATTAGATAAAATACGAGAATTAACGAAAATAGAGGGAATTAAGATTAGACAATATGAGTATAAAGTTAGAGCTTTTGCAGATGATGTAGTGGTTACTTTAACAAATCCTATAAATTCAAGTAGATTTTTGTTGGAAGTAATTGATAAATATGGAAAGGTATCAGGATTTAAAATAAATCAGAATAAAACAAAAGTGATAATTAAAAATATGTCTATACAACAGAAACAAAAACTAGAGGAAATGACAGGATTTGAGGTAGTAAAAAAGGTTAAATACTTAGGGGTTTATATTAGCTCATCGAACAAGAAACTTTATAAGAATAATTATGACTTGCTATGGCAAAAAGTTCAGAATGATATGAGTGTTTGGAAAAAATTGCAGTTATCGCTATTGGGAAGGATTATTAAAATGAATGTGTTACCTAGATTTTTGTTTCTGTTCCAGATGATACCAATAATTAAAAAGGATAAAAATTTGGAAGATTGGCAGATTGGGATTAACAAATTTATATGGCAGGGTAAAAAGGCGAGGGTTAAAATGAAAATAATACAGGACTCACGGGAAAGAGGTGGTTTAAGAATGCCTAACTTTAAACTATATTATGAAGCAGTAGCCCTTTCAGTAATAAGTGACTGGTTTAACTTAACAGAGGAAAGAATTTTGAATATAGAAGGTTATGACTTGTTATATGGATGGCATGCGTACTTATTTTATGAAAAAAAAGTGGATAGGGCTTTTAAGAATCATGTGTTGAGAAGTGCTCTTTTGCGGGTCTGGAAAAAATATTCCTATAAATTAGATTACAAGATTCCTATATGGGCGAGCCTAGACATGCAATAGAGAATATAAATATAGAACAGAAACAGGAAATGATTACCGTATATACTCGAGTATAAGCTGACCCGAATATAAGCCAAGGCACCTAATTTTACCACAAAAAACTGGGAAAAACTATTGACTCGAGTATAAGCCGAGGGTGGGAAATGAGGCAGCTACTGGTCAATGTAAAAAATAAAGATAGAGCCAAGTAAAATAACATGAATATTTATTTGAACGAAAAACAATAAAAGTGCAAAAGGGGGAAGGAGGATTCCCAGCTCTAAACAAAGGGAAATCCCGGAATGCCAGCGCGAAAGGCGGTGCTCGCGTTCCTCCTCCCTTGCTCAAAAGCCCCAACATGATATTGGAATTGGATGCCATTATATACCTGCTGAGGGGATAATTTGAATAACTTGAAAGATATAAAAGCTCTAAACATATTTGTTTAAAAATCTAAAATCTATACTTAAAATAAATGAATATAAAGTAATAAAGTTCTTTAAAGTTGTAATTCACTTTGCTGCTGAAAAAGAAAAGAAGCTTAACACCTTAAATGGTATTTATTAACTGAAATATCATCAAATCAAATATATAATGAGGTATATTATAATGACCTTTGTTTTCAGAAAGAAGCATGATGGAAGTTTTTCAATAAAGGGGGAAATATAGAAAAAACTTAGTGTCATGCTCATATATCATCTTTACAGATGTTGTTAACACTATACTATGGCAGCATATGATGGTACAATGTTTCAATCAATTTCAGGATGAAAAACTCATCAATGAGGAGGAGGAGTATAATTTATTAACCTTGTATGATATCAGTTTCTCAAGGACTCTAGAAGGACCCGAGGAAGAAATCTCTGCCCCCTCCCCACTTTCCCTTTCCAACCCAGCCTTCCAAGGGGAACCGAGAGGAAGAAATCTCTGCCCCTCCCACTTTCCCTTTCCAACCCAGCCTTCCAAGGGGACCTTTGAGGAGAAATCTCTGCCCCTCCCCACTTTCCCTTTCCAAGGCAGCCTTCCAAGAGGACCTCTCGAAAAGAGCGAAAGCTTTCTCCTGGCCGTTTTACCACCACCATACCCTCCACGCCGGCCATCCTAGGCTGGGTTAGAAACAAGGAGGGGGAAGTTCAAGGACCACATCGATGGCACGAGCTCAGATTGCCGGCTGGGGATGATGGGCGCTGCAGTGCGATCTCGGGAGAGACTAGGGGGGAAGAAAGAATGACTGTTTCCCCACACCCTAGGATTGGGGAAAACATTGACCCCCCCCCCTTAGTTGCGGGAGAAGGGTTGCGCTTCAAAGCGGTCGCCTCCATCCATCAATCCATCCTTCCTTCCTTCCTTCCATCCATCCATCCATCCTTTTTTTTTTCCCAGCGAGCGGTGCGTGTGTGTGACATGCAAGCAAGACGTCTCATGGGGCATGTGAACTGGGTATGTCTAGTTTAGGGGTGACATGATAGCAGTGTTCCAATATCTCAGGGGCTGCCACAAAGAAGGGGGAATCAAACTATTCTCCAAAGCACCTGAGGGCAGGACAAGAAGCATGGGTGGAAACTAATCAAGGAGAGAAGCAACCTAGAACTAAGGAGAAATTTCCTGACAGTTAGAACAATTAACCAGTGGAACAACTTGCCTCCAGAAGTTGTGAATGCTCTAACACTGGAAGTTTTTAAGAAGATATTGGATAAGCATTTGAAGTGGTATAAGGTTTCATGTAAGCAGGGTTAGACTAGAAGACCTCCAAGGTCCCTTCCAACTCTATTATTCTGTTTTTTTGTTCTGTTTTCTTTCTAATCTATCTATCTATCTATCTATCTATCTATCTATCTATCTATCTATCTATCTATCTATCTATCTATCTATCTATCTATCTATCTATCTATCTATCTATCTATCTATCTATCTATCTATCTAATTAGCTAGCTAGCTAGCTATCATTATCTCGCTTCAAAAGACAAAACTTAAACACGAAGTTGTAGCTGAATAGCCCTACATAATTTAGCTTTTTCCAAGCTGGTGATTTCCAAAGGCTTTGAAATGCGACTTTCCTCATCCTCTGCCAGGATAAGCTGATGTGCTCAGAAGGCTGGGAATGGTGGCATTTCCCTACATTTCTTGTGGGCAGAAGGTGGACCCCTATGTTTCCTTGAAAACACCTCCCAATATTTATTAGAGTGACTTCTCTCCCCAGAAGAAAGGTGCGAGCGCTGTTTAACAATCCCGTCAGCTAAATCCTATCGAGTCAAAGGGGCCAGTCAATGGGGCTAGGATGAAATCTGGGTCACCAGGGACCCTTTTTTTGTGCCCGTTCCCCAACCAGGGCGGGCCAAGCAGCCGCTCCTTTTGCGGCTCTGGGATGGATGTTGAGGTAACCCAAGAGGCAGCCTCTTTTCAACTCCCCGCCTTTTTTAAACGCGTCCTGCCGGGCGGCGACAGGACGCGAACACCAAAAGCGGCCCCCCGTTCTTCTCCGCTCTTTTATTTTATTTTAGTATTCAATCGGCAGCAGAGGCTCGAGCCTTCTGGGGCGCCGGGAAAAGGAGCCGAGGAGCTGCAGCAACGTTGCAAGAGAGCAGAAAAGAGTGGGTGGGGGGAGAGAAGCAAAAAAGAAGAAGAAGCAGCAAGCTTTCCAGCCGACTTCGGTGTGGCGCGAGAATCCGATCCACCGCCTCCTTCCCCCGGCCGACAGGGCTGAACTGCCGCGCTGCACCACCACTTCCCAAAACAGATTTCCAGACTTGGAAGCAGCCCGCCACGAAAGGAGGAGGAGGAGGAAGAGGAAGCGAAGGCGAGCGCCGGCTGCTCCTGCTGCTGTTTCGTGCTCTCCGCCCCCTTCCAGCGCCTTGACGCAGAGCTAGAGAGAGTAGAGAAAGGAACCGCGCCGTCCGACCGGCTGTGTGTGTGTTTGTGGTGGGGGTCTCGTCCCAGCCACCCACCCACTCGCTCCCTTTCCCTCTTCGGAGCGTGGGCTGATCTTAAGCAGCTGTCCCCGGGCGTCGCCTCCTCCTCTTCCTCCACGCCGCTCCTCTTGCACGCCTCAACCCCCATCCCCACCCTCTCCGCGGGTGAAGGTCCCCTCCCCCCTCTTCCAGGCGGCGGCGGGGGCGGCCCCGAGCGGAGCGCCACAGCCGGCAGCTCCGCTTCCCTCCCACCTTCCTCCTTGCTAAAGGGCCAAAGTCGGCTCCCCGCCCGCCGCTGGGACCGAGCCAAGCGGTCCCAGTCCAGCCGAACGGTGAAAGCGACATGCCGGCGCCGCTCCGCTTTCACCGCTCGGCTGGACTGGGACCGCTTGGCTCGTCCGCAGTAACTCCCGCCAGGCTGTGCCGCGAAGAAACCATTTAAAAGCCCAACTTCTGAAGCACGGAGGAGAAGAAAAGCCCTGGCGGGCTTTTAAATGGTTTCTTCGCGCACAGCCTGGCGGAGTTACTGCGGACCCGAGCCAAGCGGTCCCAGTCAGCGAGCGGTGAAAGCGGAGCGCGCCGCATGTCGCTTTCACCGCTCGGCTGGACTGGGACCGCTTGGCTCGTCCGCAGTAACTCCCGCCAGGCTGTGCCGCCAAGAAACCATTTAAAAGCCCAACTTCTGAAGCACGGAGGAGAAGAAAGAAAAGCCCTGGCGGGCTTTTAAATGGTTTCTTCGCACAGCCTGGCGGAGTTATTGGACAGCCGGTCCCAGTCCAGCCGAACGGGGAAAGCGGAGCGGCGCTCGGCATGTCGCTTTCACCGTTCGGCTGGACTGGGACCGGCTTTGGCTCAGGTCCGCGCGGCGAACTGCTCAGCCTTGGGCAAATCCCGCCGGACGATCTCGCCGCCTCTTTGGCGTCTCCTGTGCGGGGTTCCCGAAGTACATCGAGATGTAGACTCGAGTATAAGCCGAGGGGGCGCTTTTCAGCACAAAAAACGTGCTGAAAAACTCGGCTTATACTCGAGTATATACGGTACTTATAAAGAACTTTTGTATGCTGAAGGAGGTAGATTGCAATTAAAATCATTACAGGTATTAAATGAAGAAGGGAGGAATTATACTTGGTTTCAATATGGGCAAATAAGTGCTAGATGGAAAGAAGATCAAAAAATTGGTATAATGCAAAGGGAGGAAAATTTAATAAAGCAAATTAGAAATCAGACCCAGGAGCATATAAAGAGATTGTATAATGTGTTGCTTGAAATAGATTCGGAAAAGGATTTGGTAAAGGATTGTATGATAAAATGGGCACAGAATATTCAGGAACCAATAATGTTGGAAACATGGGAGAAAATTTGGGTTAGAAATGTTAAGTTTACACAAGCACAGAATTTAAGGGAAAATTTTTATAAGATGTTTTATAGATGGCACTTAGATCCCAAAAAATTATCATGTATGTATCCTAATATCCAAGCGAAATGTTGGAGGTGTGATTGTGATGATGCTACATATTTTCATATTTGGTGGACTTGCAAGAAAATTAAGGTCTTTTGGATAAGAATTTGGTGGATTATTCAAAATGTACTGAAGAAGAAGATAAAGTTCCTGCCACAATTTTTCCTTTTGGGAATTATAACGGATTGTACAGGGATTGAGACTAAATTGATTCTGAATTTAATAACAGCAGCAAGACTGTTGATTGGACAATACTGGAAGAAAGAAGAGATACCTACAATAGAAGAATGGATATTGAAAGTTATTAATTTGGCTGAGATGGCTAAAATCTCAGCTTTTTAAAAGACAATACGCAGGAAAGATATTTAATTGAATGGAAAAATGGATTGATTATCTACAAAACAGATATCAGATTAAGAAATATCAGATTGCCTTTGAATAATTAGAAAGTTATTTTATGTAATGGGAGGGGTTGGGAGATGAAAAGCTTTGGATGTGGTTATTTGGATTGAAGGAAAATGTTATTCTATGTTTGGTTTATGTATAACAATACCCTGTGATTGACCCGGGAAGCCGGGGGGGGGGGAGGGGGGAAGGGGGTTTTTTGGGAGGGAGGGGGGAAAAAAAGGGGGGGAAATGTTTTTGTTTTTTAAAACTCTTTCAATAAAAAAAAAAATGACTGAAACTGATTTTGCAGGCTAGAGCCAAATTAGAATACCAAAAGCATTTATACTTATATTTCCCTTAACCCCAAGGATCAGACACAATATCATATGCAAGAAAAGGAAAACCTATAACCGCAATTAGAGTATTATCTCCTGCTCAAAGAACATGGAAAAAACATATATTCACACATCGATAACAGAGAACTCAGAAACATATAAAAACTCACCAACAAACCTAATTTGCTAGCTGCCTCCAAGAACAGCCTTGTTGCTGTTATTGGGAAATAAACGGAACCTCCTTTCTACAAGCGGCTTCCCTCGCAACTTTATTTTTGCTCGCTGCTTGTCTCCCGACTTGGGAGAAAGAACAAATGCCAACCAATTCTCTTGACAGTTTGGCAACCACAAAGGGACTCCAAAGCTTACCTGAGCTACCAACCTGACCCAGGTAAACTGACTTACCAGGTGACAAACTGCTTTTGTCTGTGGGTGGGTTTTCTGGACCTTGCCCGTTCAGAGGAAAGGTAGTGAAGGGAGTTTTGAGTCTTGCACTCCACGGTTGTTGGGAAAGGAGGTGAGTACCTCCAAATTTTGATATTTTACGTTCGAGGAAGGGAGGGAAACGTATGTGTGTGTGCGTGTGTGAACAAAAAGGAAAATCCTCTTCCCCCCACTGCAGCTGGATCTTCTCCCCACCCCCCACAAACTGATTCTCTCAGCAATTTTTTCCTAATCTTCAAAAGGAGGCATAGGCACCATGCTAAAAGGCTAACAGTAAAACCTACAATTTGACGTAACGCACATGTTTGATTTCCGACCCATCCTCAGCCCAGAAAGAGGAAGGGAACAGGTGGGGATGTGTGACTGGAGAGGGCCTCTTCATCCCGGAAGAACGTCAGAATCAACAAGCACAGCTCTGCCTGGGCCCTGCCTTAGCATGAAGGGGCTCCTGCCATGAAGAAGCCTTTGGCAGCTTCAACAGAAAGATGCAACACCTTCCTAAACATTAATCAGTTCTGAATGGGGGAGGGGGGTTGTCCTTGTTGGTAGGAAGTTTCTTTTTCAAAGAAAAGCAGGTCCCAAAAAGATGGGTCCTTCATCCCACCCAACCTCGGGGCCTTTAACTCTTGGGACTACCATCCTGAGCTTCAGGGTTGCTGAGATGACCCAGGGCAAGGCAGGGAGGCAACACGATCACCTGATAGTTCAAACTCCCCTTTATTGCTCCCACATTTACGGCAAGTCCCGGAGCAAAGCGCTCACACATACACCTCCAGCAGTCTGTGAGTAGTCCGGCAAAACGGTGTTAGCACAACGGCTTCGAGGCAAGAAGTCCAGCAAACTCCAGATGTCAGCAACAGCACACAAAACTCCATAAATTCAGTGCTTGTTCCCTCTCCACAGTGTCTCCTTAAGTCTCATTCCCCAAGTGTGCCTTGTGAAGGGGGCGGGGCATTCTCCTCCTGAGCTGTCAGGTCGGCCTGCCCTGCTCCCACCTGCTCTCCACTCTCCATACTCGGGGATCAGGAGGGGGGGGTCCTTGCTTGTCACCTGATCTCATCTCCACTACCTGCCCTCTCTTCCCCCCTCTCTCAGTCGTCCGGCCTCCATTCTTCTCTGCTGACAAATTGTCCTAAGCTGAAGGGAGCCGGGCCTGCGTCCTCCTGTTCTTCCCCACATTCCTCCGAAGCCAACAACGTTGCCCCTTCGACCTCCATGAGCCTCATATGCTGTTGGTTCATATTTAGTTGGTTGTCCACTAAGACTCCAAGATCCCTCTCACAGTTACTGCTATTAAGCCTGGTTTCACCCAGTCTATATATGTCCTTTGGGTTTTTCTTACCTAAGTGTAGGACTTTACTTTTCTCTACATTGAATTTCATTTTGTTAGATAGGGCCCAGGGTTCAAGTCTGTCAAGATCCTTCTGTATCTTAAATTTATCTTCTGGAGTGTTGGTTATTCCTGCCAGCTTAGTATCATCTGTAAATTTGATGCGTTCTCCTTCTATTCCCTCATCTAAGTCATTTATGAAGATATTGAAGAGTACTGGACCTAAGACGGAACCTTGTGGCACCCCACTGCTTCCTTCCTTCCTTCCATGTAGATGAGGGCCCATGTAACCTTCCATGTACCATCTAGCAGGGGGGAAGAAGGGGAAATGGAAATTTAACTGGGGAACCTTTGCATACAAACTTTTCATTCTGGCTTTGCTGTACTGGAACCATTTGGCTATACCTTTCACACACATGGAGTCAAGAGTCTTTCTTTCCTAGGAACCCAAGTTGGGGCAGGTGTAACAGTAATAGAACAATAGAATTGGAAGTCTTTCAAGAGGCAACTGGACTTTCTGATTTTTCTTTGAAGATGTTTCACGTCTCATGCAAGACGCTTCTTCAGTTCTGACTGAAAGGTACTGCATGGAAGGATTTATAATCCTTGCCGATAGCTGGTCATTTGCATTCTTTCTGTGAGTCATTAAGGTCATCTGGAGGTTCATATGTGTCCTCAGGGTCACACCTGAGTGATGCAAATTGGTGTGCAGCCTTCTTGAAATTGTTGAGGGAAGTATGTTGTAGATTGGAGGTAGACGATGTTGTATTCCTCCCCCTCTGTTGAGAGAGGGGTGTTGGGTTTTGACATAGATGGCCTCTTTGACCCCCCTCTTTCCAACCAGCAATCGTGTCTGTCCAAAATATGCGCTTTGTTGTCTTCAAAAGAATGGCCGGTGTCCCAGAACTGAAGAAGCTTCTTGGATGAGAAGAGAAACACCTTCAAAGAAAAAACCAGAAAGCCCAGTTGCCTCTTGAAAAAAGCACCTTTGGGACAACCAGGACCTGGATGACTAAGGCTCTCCGTGGACAATAGGATTGGAAGGGATATGGAAGTCTTCTAGTCCAACCCCCTACTCAAGCAGGAGACCCTATACCAGGGGTGTCAAACTCAAGGCCCGGGGCCCAGATCTGCCCTGTGGGGTACTTAGATCTGCCCCACGGGACCGCTCTGGAAACAGCGAAGGACCGGCCTGCACTGCTTCTGCCAGCAAAAATGCAGCTCGGGAGCCCGTTTTCACTGGCAGAGCATTCGAGGCACCACAGACGCCCCCGACACGAGTGACATGGAACTGGCCACGCCCATCCTTCCCCCCCCCCCCAAGTTCAAACACAATCCTGATGCGGCCCTCAATGCAATTGAGCCTGACACTCCTGCCCTACAGCATTATGGGGAAATGGCTCACCAATTGCTTGTTGAAGACTTCCAGTGGTGGAGTCCCCACAGCATCCGGAGGGAAGCCGTTCCACTGGTGAATTGTTCTTACTGTCAGGAAATTTCTCCTTCATTCCAGGTTGCTTCTCTCTCTGATGGGCCTTCACGTATTACTTCTTCTCTTGCTTTCAGGCGCTTTGGACAAAACGTTGACACCTCCTCCCCACTAGGACAGCCCCACGAGTACTGCAAAGCTGCTGTTATATCACCTATACACAATCCGTTTTGCAGCATAGGTTTGTAAGAAGAAATGTTTTAATGTACACCTTTGGTTTTTTTAAAAAATCAAGGCCCATTGACCTGCACTATCACGTATATTAAGGGCTGGAGGCCCTGAAATAAAATCAGTGCTAATCTGTGTGCTGACCTTGTGATCTTGTGGTTTGCAACACTGGCAACTGCTTAGCTTGCAAGATGTTGTGGGCAAAGGGGAAGCATGCATTGACAGTTCCCATACAAATAACCATGTTGTAACATTGTGGTTATAGAATGGCAAACCACCCTTGTTTCTAGGAAACATTGGCAGAATCTTGAAACTCATAAGCATTATGGTTTTAAGGTATATGATGAAATGCTGGACAGGGAATCAGGGTCAATCGCTCTCAAGCTGACTCCTTGATCGCTTGTCCAACTGATCCTCATTGCAACGTGATCTAAGTACCTTATAGCCTAGGCCTGGTGTTTCCTACACTTTAAATTCTAATACAACTTTGGTTCATAAAGTGAGACTTTAAGGTGTGCTGTCTTTTCCATTTTTCTTCAAAGGCAGCTTTGCTCTTAATCCGATTCTCCCCCACCCCCCGCGAGAGGTTTACTGCCTGAGCAGAGAGTTGGACTAGAAGACCTCCAAGGTTCCTTCACATTCTGTGATTCTGTAATTCTGTCTCCTACCTGAACAGGGGTCGGAGTAGAAGGTCCAAGGTCCTTTCCAACTGTTCTTCGGCTCTTCTGTTACAGTTTCTCTTCTCATTCAAGAAGCTTCTTCAGCTCTGACAGGATAGTGGTGAATGGAAGGATTTATATTCCTTGCAGTCACCTGGTCATTTGCAATCCTTCCAGAGTAGGGCTGTCAAACTCACGGCGTCACATTGTCGTCATGTGACACGTCATGACTTTTTTCTGCCATCGCTAAATCGGAGGTGGGCATGACCAGCACGCAACGTATCCGGCCCGTTGACACTCCTGTTTTAGAGGGCCGTTGAAGCACGTGAAGGTTTATTGGTGTCCTCAGGATCCCCTTAGTGGTGCTCCTATTTCCTGTAGTCTGCAATTTTTTTCCTCTGGAAATTCATTCCTCCTCCCACACTGTTCAAAGGGTGTCCATCCCAAATTGTCTAGCTAAAAGCCTGTAGAGATTCTCAGTCATCCAGGTCATGGTTGTCCCAAAGGTGCTTTTTCAGGAGGCAACTGGACTTTCTTGGGTTTTTTTGTCTTTTGAAGATGTTTCTTCAAAAGATTTTCAATTTTTCTGCAAACTAGGAGCACCACTCAGGTGACCCTGAGGACACAGAGAAACCTCCAAGTGCTTCAATGACCCTCTAAAAGATGCAGATGACCAGCTGTCTGCAAGGAATATAAATCCTTCCATTCCCCACTATCCTTTCAGAGCTGAAGAAGCTTCTTGGTTGAGAAGCGAAACGCCTTCAAAAGAAAACAACATCCAGTTGCCTCCTGAAAAAGCCCCTCTGGGACAACCATGACCTGGAGGACTGAGGATCTCTACCCACTTCCATTGCGTGACTTACCTGCAATCTTCTGAATGCTATTCATGGGGAATGTGCTAACTTGCACGAACCCTGTGTTGATGCTATGAGCTTTTACCGAATGTTGATTGGTCACCTGTGGTGGTGCCTCCTCATGAGAGCTATGATTCTGAGTAACTGTGCTGTCTATCCTTTTATTCTGTGTGTGTGTCTGTGTTAGTTCTGTTTTTGTGATTTGTGGACACCACCGTCCCCTTAGATAAGGGTCAGCTTGTTTGCTGGGCTCGCGTATCCTTATTATTGCTACTCAACAGGGAATTGGTCTTTTCCATATATAAGGGCTGCCTCTTCCGAGCCATGCCCTTCCACCAGTGCTGTACTCACCCCATTGTCAGCTATGCTTCAGAGCGACTGATTGGACACCACCCGGCCATTACATGGCCCGGAACAGCTGATCATCGGCCTGCTATATCGACCAGCTGATTGTCGGCCTGTCTCTGGAGCTCCGAAGCCTGTCAGGCCGCTTGCCTCATGCCGTGCCACCTCCCCACTGCACAGCTGATCCACGTCTCGCTCTCCACCAACCAGCTGGACCTTGGCATTCATCGGCATGCTGCTGCAGTCTCTGGATCTCTACAGCCCCCATCACCAGTGTAGGGGCTCCTTCCCTGCCCCAGTATGGCAAACCCCAGGGCTGCCTTAGGGGTTGACACGCTCTCTGCTTGACCCATTAACTCTTCTGGCTGATGTCCAGTTTATCAGTGTTGGTCACCACACTATAAGAAAAGAGAAGCAGCAAAATTCACTCTGCAACCTTGATTGTTTGAGTGTCTGTTGAGATGGACTAAGATATGAAGCGAGTGGGGAGACCCGAACTGCATTTCTGTCACCCTCAAGGGAAGCAGCCAGCAACAGACGAAGCAACTGGTTATGAACTGCATGCTTGGTTGTGGCGAATCACTGTTAACCACAAGCATTTACTCCCAACTGCCTTTTCATATATAAGGCAGGGCCTTTTCCATTGGCCTGCAGTCCCCAGTAATGTTTATTATATTTCCGGTGTGTGTTGACTTCAATGTGTGTAATTTTTTTTCATCTTCCCTCTTTGCCGAATATCCTTGCTGTTGCAATAGGAGCTCTGGGTCTAGGATGAAGGATGCCCCAAATATGGGTAGTCCGGCCTGGTATATACATGTCCACAAGGGACCCAGATTTTGTTGACACCCAAAGTACCAGTATGCTCCTAACTGCACAAGATCTGCAGCATCAGCAGCTAGACTTAAAGTAGTGGGAAACAGATAGGCAGTGGTTAGGGCCCCCAATTACAATTTTGATCAGAATCACTCCTTGACATTTGCCACTACTTTGAGAACAAGTCACAGGTTGACCAAGGAAAGAAAAAATGGAAATTTAAAGGGACAAACTCCCCAGAGGTCTGGATAGATTATTTTAATGGTATGTGTGTCTGTGTGCGGTCATTTGCAAGACCCAAGGGAGGAGGAAACTCTCTAATAACAATACACAAAATGATACTAAGCTGGCAGGAATAGCCAACATCCTAGATCAGGGGTGTGAAACTAAAGGCCTGCAGCCTGCATCCAGCTCACAGGCTGCTTAGATCTGACCTGTGGGGCCACCCTGAAAACAGCAAAGGACTATCCCATTGTGCCCCTTCTGGCTCTCCCAGGCTTCGTTTTCACTGACCGGGGGGCTGCAGGATGTCAATCTGGCCATGCCTACCCTGGCCACGCCCACCTGAGCCATGCTCACTCCCCCCCCCCCAGGTCAAACACAACCCTGATGTGGCCCTCAATGAAACTGAGTTTGACACCCCTGCCCTAGATGATAGGCTCAAGATCCAGAGGGATCTTGACAGATTTGAACAGTGGGCCCTAGCTAACAAAATTCAATGCAGAGAAAAGTAAACTCTTACATTTAGGCAAGAAAAGCCAAAAGTACACATATAGACTGGGTGAAACCAGGTTTAATAGCAGTAACTGTGAGAAAAAGCTTAGAGTCTTAGTTTAGATTCAAGTAAATATGAGCCAAAAGTGTGTGTCGGCAGCCAAAAATACCAATGCAATCCTAAATTGCATTAACAGAGGGATTCAATCAAGATCAAGTGAGGTACTAATACCACTCTATAAAGCCCTAGTAAGGCCACACTTGGACTATTGCATCCAGTTTTGGTCACCATACTACGAATTTCACCAACAGCTGCAGTGCAAAGGCGAACAAATTTGTTCTTACATCGCCGCCCTGTGAAAGGCAGCCACCTAATGTGAATATTGGGACTTGGATGACGTGCTCCTCGAGCAGCTAATCTGCGGGGTACGAGATCTATGACTTCAGAGGCGACTCCTCTCGAAGTCCAATCTCATGTTGCAGGTCGCGATTGACGAAGCCAAGGGACATGAACTATCCAGCAAGGCTGCCGAGACCCTACAGCGACCAGGCATGATGGGCGCTCCGACAAACACGGCACCCATGCACCATGGGGACACGAGAATCGAGAGCGAGGATGAGGAAATTGAGGAAGAAGCCGTTTTCCAAACTGACTGGGCCGATCGTGACAACGAAGATGAGTGCACCAGTTGCAGTGGCAACCACCATCGGAACAGCAATCTTCCGCCGATGTGAAAGAAGGGGACACTTGGCTCAAGTGTGCAGGGCAAACTAGCCTTCCTGCCAAAACAACCGCGCGGAAGGGAAGCCAATCAGCCAGCAGCCATCTTCACGCAGGCGCAATCAAAATGGCCACCAAAGAGAAGGCACGAAATTGAACCAAGTTTGAATCGGCCAAGCCAACACCAACCCGGAAGACAAAACATTCACGACAGTCAACATCAATGGGCAGCCGATCGAGATGGAGATAGACACTGGATCATCCATCACGATCATGTCCTGGGAGACTGTCAAGACATCACTACTGCAGATTCGCAAAGAGCAGCTGGAGCACCAACAACTTCGGGTTTGAGACTATCAGGGGAAACGTATCCCCATGGTAGGCATCGCCATGGTTGACGTCACCTACAAACCATACAGGAAGAAGCTGCCGGTCACCATCGTCCACGGGAGCCTCCTGGGATGGGACAGGATCAGAGCCTTAGGCATGGGGCTCTACAGAGTCAGAGAGATCCACACCACCCTCCAGAGCCTGAAGGATGACCTTCTGCACGAGTTCCAGGACATATTCTCTGGAGCCCTCAGCAAGTATGTGAGGATCCCCATCTCCTTTAACCTCAACCCCGGGATTTCCCCCATTAAGTTGAAATGCAGGACTGCAACTAAAGCTCGAGAAATGGAAAATCGGGGTCCCATCAGTCAAGTTCCTGGGCTATTGCATTGACCAAGCAGGCATCACCCCACCGAATCTAAGATCAGAACCATCAGGAAAGCACCCATCCTGCGGGACAAAATGGAATTACAAGCCTTCCTGGGACTTTTACATTTCTTCGCGGTCTTTTTGAAACATAAGGCTACAGTAGCTGAACCACTCCGTAGACTTTTGGCAAAGAAAACACCCTGGGTCTGGGGGAAATCCGAAGAAACGGTGTTCGCAGCAGTAAAGAAACTTCTCACAGAGGACAGCCTACTTATCCAGTACAATGGCACCCTCCCACAAGTACTTGTCTGTGACTCATCCCCTTTCGGAGTGGGCACAGTCCTCAGCCACCGATTGCCCAACGGCTCCAAAGCACCTATTGCCTGCTTCTCCCGAACCCTGTCCAGGGCTGAGAGAAACTACAGCCAGCTGGACAGGGAAGCCCGGCCGGAGTCCAAAAATTTCATGAGTACCTGTATGGGAGGACATTTACACTTGTCACCGACCACCGCCCCTTATTAGGACTGTAAGCAGAGGACCGGCCCACTTCCATCCCCGTGTCACCAAGACTGACACGTTGGACACTTTTCCTGGCAGCCTACAATTATACACTGGTCCACCGCCCCGGCAAGGACTTGGGCCATGCTGATGCTCTCAGCAGATGCCCACTGCCGAAGTTGGTGGAAGACTCAACCCCGGGGAAGCCGGCCCTGCTTATTGACTTTCTATGCTCAGGACCTCTGACATCGGCGGAAGTCACAAGGGCATCGAAAAGAGACTTTACCATGAAAACTGTTATGGGTTGGGTCCAGAGGGGTTGGCCAAAAGAACAAGTGGCGGGAGAATTTAAATCGTTCAAAACAAAGCAACTAGAACTGTCTACGCAAGGGGGGTATTTGTTGTGGGGCGATTGGATCGTTGTACCAACTGCATTGCATGAAAGGGTTTTGGAATTGTTATATGAAGGGCACCCAGGGATAATGAGGATGAAGGGTCTGGCCAGAAGCTACATTTGTGGCCACAAATGGATACCAACATCACCAACTGGGTAGCGAAATGCCGGCAATGCCAAGAATCCAGGCCCTACCCCCCCACACAGCCCCAGTCAGGGAATGGGAATGCCCCCGTGGCCCATAGTCCTGCATCTACATATTCTTTGTGGGATCCTTCCATGGGAAAAACTTCCTAATCGTAGTCGACGCTTTTTTGAACTGGTTGGAAGTAGAAATAATGAAGTCCACCACTGCAGAAACAGTCATAAGTGTCCTACGGAAACTATTCTCCACCCACAGGCTACCTGACATGCTAGTCTCAGATAATGGGCCCCAGTTCACCACAACCAACTTTGAGGGATACCTGGCAGAGATGGGCATCCGCCATGCCCTCTTGGCCCCTTACCACCCAGCATCTAATGGATTGGCAGAGAGATTTGTGAGGTCAACCAAGGAGGCCTTGCCACACCTCGGACCTGGGGACTGGCAGGAAAGAATTGACGTCTTCCTGACAGCCCAACATGGGACACCCTGCTCTGCCACCGGGCTCAGCCCAGCCGAGCTCCTAATGGGTCGAAAACTACATTGCACCCTGGATAGACTTAATCCCAATTAACCTCCCCCCTGGATGGTTATCAGGGGGAAGGGGATGGCACAAGAGAATTCCAGATAGGGACACCGGTGTTCGCCAGAAACTACGCCGAGGGCCCCTCATGGGTAGCCGGCAGGGTGACAGGGATCACAAGCCCAAAGTCTTACACAGTAGACATGGGGAATGGAAAGATAGAACACAAACACATAGACCAGTTTAGGAAAGGAGTTGAGTAAACAATAAATAATCCAGTCCCTAACTGCCTACAAAATTCACCAACAGCTAGCTGAAGCCGGGAGAAATTGGAGGACTTACCTGAGGACTTCGGCGTCCAGCGCTGGTCTCAATCGCCAATAAAATCCACAAACGAAGAACCAGCCATTAATCCAAAAGAGAGCAAAGAAAAAGTCGCCAGTAATCCAACACCACAGGCCCCAATAGAACAGCTGGGAGAAATGGAAAGCACCTCCGACCAGCATGCTTCCCCCGCCAAAACTGAATTGTGCAGGTCCAGTAGATATAGGGAACGCCCTGGCTACCTGTGTAATTACATATGCCAAATATGCAAAAAGGAGTCGAAGTGCCTTCTGGGAGTGGAGGAGTGTTGTGTATAATCCTACTGGTGGGTTTTGAGGCGGGAAAATAAAGGTTTCTGATTGGCTGGTGCCACAGCCAGATGTGTATATAAAGGGCACCTCGCCTGGTGCCCTTTGCTGAAGTCTCACACTACATTAAACAGCTGTTGTCACTCACTTGGTCTCGTGCCTCCTCAATTGCCCGATCTAACAGTCTCATCTGCTGGTTGTTCCTTTTTTTTCTTTTGCTCAAACACTTTCCGCCTTGAAAGAGAGAGAAAGAGAGATGGAAATGGGAATGGAGACGGAGATGGAGATGGAGACAGAGAGACAGACTGACCGACCGAGAGAGACAGAGAGAGACAGAGAGAGACAGAGACACATACAGAGAGAGAAAGCAACAGAGAGACAGGCAGACAGACAGAAACAGAGACAGAGAGAGAAAGGGAGGGAGGGAGGGAGGGAGGGGAAAGGTGCGGTTCTTCTGTTCCTTTTAACCATTTTTGTTTTCTGCTTATTAAAATGTGGAGAAAAGCAAAGCTTTACATTTAGGCAGGAAAAATCAAAGGTGTAGTAAGTACAGATTAGGCGAGACCTGGCTCAAAAACAGGAACTGAGAGAGGGATCTTGGCATCCTAGTGGATGACCATTTAAACCTGAGCCAGCCGTGTGCAGCAGCAGCCAAAAAAGCTAACACAATCCTGGGCTGCATAAACAGAGGCATAGAATCAAGATCACATGAGGTGTTAATGCCACTTTATAATGTCTTGGTAAGGCCACCCCTGGACTAATGCAACCAATTTTGCAACCACACTACCGAAAACTATGTTGAGATTTGGGAAAAAAATCAGAGAAGAGCAACTAAGATGATCAAAGGCCTGGAGACTAAACCATAGGAAGAACGGCTGCAGGTTTTGGGTTTGGATAGTCTAAAGAAAAGAAGAATTAGGGGGGACATGATAGCAGTATTTCAGTATTTGAGAGGCTGCTCCAAAGAAGCGGGGGTCAAATTATTCTCCTAAACACCAGAGGGCAGCACAAGAAATAATGGTTGGAAACTATAATGACTTGGTAAGGCCACACTTGGAATATTGCATTCAGTTTTGGTCGCCACGATGTAAAAAAGATGCTGAAACTCTAGAAAGAGTGCAGAGAAGAGCAACAAAGATGATTAGGGGACTGGAGGCTAAAACATATGAAGAATGGTTGCAGGAACTGGGTATGTCTAGTTTAATAAAAAGAAGGACTAGGGGAGACATGATAGCAGTGTTCCAATATCTCAGGGGCTGCCACAGAGAAGTGGGAGTTGGGCTGTTCTCCAGAGCACCTGAGGGTAGAACAAGAAGCAATGGGTGGAAACTGATCAAGGAAAGAAGCAACTTAGAACTAAGGAAAAATTTCCTGACAGTTAGAACAATTAATAAGTAGAACGACTTGCCTGCAGAAGTTGTGAATGCTCCAACACTGGAAATTTTTAAGAAAATGTTGGATAACCAGCTGTCTGAGATGGTGTAGAGTTTCCTGCCTGGGCAAGGGGTTGGACTAGAAGATCTCCAAGGTCCCTTCCAACTCTGTTGTTGTTATTGTTGTTGTTGTTATTATTATTAAACTAATCGAAGAGAGAAGCAATCTGGAATTAAGTACAAGCTTCCTAACAGGGAGGACAATGAACCAGTGGAACAGCTTGCCACCAAAAATTGTGGGCACTCTATCACTGGAGGTTTTTAAGAAGCGACTGGGCAGTCACTTGTCTGAGATGGTATAGGTTCTCCTGCTTGGGCAGGGGGCTGAAATAGAAGACCTCCAAGGTCCCGTCCAGCTCTATTCTATTCTATTCTATTCTATTCTATTCTATTCTATTCTATTCTATTCTATTCTATTCTATTCTATTCTATTCTGGGGTGGGCTAGAGTGGAGTGGGGTGGGGTGCAGTGGTGGGTTGCTACAGGTCGGACCGGTTATCAAGAACCTTTGGCAAAAATCTGCCCAAGTTCGCAGAACCGGTAAGGATGCCCAGCTGGCCACTCCCCTGAACCAGTTCCCTTGGCCGAAGATATTGTAAAAACAAAAGCTTTTAAAAGACTCCTCTGGCAATCCCAGCTGAATTGCCTGATCACCAGAACCTTTAAAAAACATGTTTTCTACAAGCTCTTCAGCCGAAGAGGTTGTTAAAACAATCCCTTTAAGAGGTTCTGGGCTGCAAGGAGGCAAATTCAGCTGGGATTATCAAAGGAACCTTTTAAAACCTTTTTTTCCTCTGGCATCCCAGTTGAGTTTCCTGATCATCACGGGCTTTTAAAATCACTTTTTTACGACCTCTTACAACAGTCCCCACCCATGCCCACCCAATCTCCCCTCCTCACTTACCTATAATCGCTGCTCCTTTTGGGCTCGCAAAGCCATGGCTTCTGCAATCAGTTTCATCAGCTAGCAACTGAATCTGCCTGCCTCAATTGGGTAAGTAAACTATTAAAAAATAGTTAATTGAGTTTTTTTTAAGCAGTTGGGTTTTTTGACAGCAATTTAAAGTTAAGGAAGTTTTAAATTTAGCTGCTTTTATCTAAAACAGGGGTCTCCAACCTTAGTAACTTTAAGGCTTGAGGACTTAAACTCCCAGAGTTCCTCAGCCAACTTTCCTGGCTGAGGAATTCTGGGAGTTGAAGTCCACAAGCCTTAAAGTTACTAAGGTTGGAGACCCCTGATCTAAAAAATATAAATAAAATAAAATAATAAATGGGATGGGGTGGGGTGGGGTGGGATAGAACAGAATAATTTTTAATCAAGGCCTATTTAGAATAGAATAGAATAGAATAGAATTTTTATTGGCCAAGTGTGATTGGACACACAAGGAATTTGTCTTGGTGCATATGCTCTCAGTGTACATAAAAGAAAAGATACGTTCATCAAGGTACAACATTTACAACACAATTGATGGTCAATATATCAATATAAATCATAAGGATTGCCAGCAACAAGTTATAGTCATACAGTCATAAGTGGAAAGAGATTGGTGATGGGAACTATGAAACGATTAATAGTAGTGCAGATTCAGTAAATAGTCTGACAGTGTTGAGGGAATTATTTGTTTAGCAGAGTGATGGCCTTCGGGAAAAAACTGTTCTTGTGTCTAGTTGTTCTGGTGTGCAGTGCTCTGTAGCGTCGTTTTGAGGGTAGGAGTTGAAACAGTTTATGTCCAGGATGCGAGGGATCTGCAAATATTTTCACGGCCCTCTTCTTGATTCGTGCAGTATACAGGTCCTCAATGGAAGGCAAGTTGGTAGCAATTATTTTTCTGCAGTTCTAATTATCCTCTGAAGTCTGTGTTTTCTTGTTGGGTTGCAGAACCGAACCAGACAGTTATAGAGGTGCAAATGACAGACTCAATAATTCCTCTGTAGAATTGGATCAGCAGCTCCTTGGGCAGTTTGAGCTTACTCAGTTGGCGCAGAAAGAACATTCTTTGTTGTCCTTTTTTAATGATGTTTTTGATGTTAGCTGTCCATTTGAGATCTTGCGATATGATAGAACCCAGAAATTTGAAGGTTTCTACTGTTGATACTGTGTTGTCAAGTATTGTGAGAGGTGGAAGTATGGAAGGGTTTTTCCTAAAGTCTACCACCATTTCTACGGTTTTGTGTGTGTTCAGTTCCAGATTGTTTTGGTTGCACCACAAGGCTAGTCGTTCAACCTCTCGTCTATATGCGGATTCGTCATTGTCTCGAATGAGACCAATCACTGTTGTGTCATCTGCGAACTTCAGTAGTTTAACAGATGGATCATTGGAGATGCAGTCATTGGTATACAGAGAGAAGAGAAGTGGGGAGAGCACACAGCCTTGGGGGGCCCCTGTGCTAATTGTACAGGTATTTGATGCGATCTTGCTTAGCTTCACCTGCTGCTTCCTGTTTGTTAGGAAGCTTGTGATCCACTTATAAGTCTGTTCCGGTACCTGTAGCTGGTTTAGCTTAGTTAGAAGAATGTCTGGAATGATGGTATTGAATGCTGAACTAAAGTCTACAAAAAGGACCCTTGCATAGGTCTTTGGAGACTCAAGATGTTGTAGGATGTAGTGTATTTACCTGCACTATTGTGTATATTAAGGGCTGAGGGGCCTGAAAATAAAATCAAGGCTAAACTGTATACTGATCTTGTGACATTTCAGTAGGTCAACAATTGCTTAGCTTGCAAGACGTTGTGGGCAAAGGGGAAGCGTGCAGTGAAAGTTCCCATAAAAATAACCGTGTTGTAACATTGTGGTTATAGAATGGCAAACCACCCTTGTTTCTAGGAAACATTGGCAGAATCTTGAAACTCATAAGCATTATGGTTTAAGGTATATGATGAAATGCTGGACAGGGAATCAGGGTCAATCGCCCTCAAGCTTGTCCAATTGACTGCAATGTGATGTGAGTGCCTTGTAGCCCAGGCCTGGTGGTTGCTACATTTTAAATTCTAATACACCTTTGATTTCATATAGTGAGACTTTAAGGTGTGCTGTCCTTTCCATTTTTCAACATAAAAAACCATCTCAATCAGATGTTTTCCCCGCCCTCTGACAGGTTTCCATGATTTTGCAGGTGACGCAACATAAAGAGATTGGTCTGTAACTTTCAACTAGGCTGGGGTCTCCCTTTTTGAAGATAGGGATGACTGTGGCTGGTGACCATTTGTAGGGCAAGGAGCTGGTACTGAAAGATTTTTCAAAAATTATGCTTAGAGGTTCTGCGATTGTAGTGGAAAGCTTTTTTAAGAAGTATGCACACAGTCCACTATGTCCAATAGATAGAGATGGTTTTAGATTGCGTAGAGCCTTTTCAATGTTGTCTTCTGTAAAATTGATATGGATAAGATCACCGTAGTGGTTGTAATTGTCTGTAGTATGATTGGGAAATATTAGGTATGTGTTGTTGTTCTTTACAAAGACTGAACCGAAGAACGTATTAAAGAGATTGGCTTTAACAGTTTCATCAATATAGTCTTCATCATTTGGTCCTTTTAGGGGTGGGATGAATCTCAAGTCTTTAAGTTTGTTGTTTACAAAATTATAGAAGGTATGGGTGGATTTTGTGCGTAGAAGTTTTTCCTCTTGCTTGATGTGATAATTGGTGCATTCAGTCTTTATTTGTTGGCATAAGTTTTTGTAGCAGTTTTTGAATTAGATGCATAGTTTTGTTTCTTTGCCAAAGAGATTTTTTTCTGGATTGTAGTTTTCTTATTGTTATTGGAAGTTTATTTTTTATGGTTTTGGGGGATATTAGTGGTACATAAAGTTTAATAATTCTTTTGACTTCAACAAGAAAATGTTATAATGGTCATCAGCAGTATTACAGCCAGAGAATAGAATTTGCCAATCAAGAGATGAGAATTCATTGTTTATGAGATCGTAGTTGGCTTTTTCAGACTAGACTAGACTAGACTAGACTAGACTAGACTAGACTAGACTAGACTAGACTAGAATAGAATAGAATAGAATAGAATAGAATAGAATAGAATAGAATAGAATAGAATAGAATATAATTTTTTATTGGCCAAGTGTGATTGGACACACAAGGAATTTGTCTTGGTGCATATGCTCTCAGTGTACATAAGAAAAGATCATTAAGAATTCTAAGGTAGAACACAAACAAACAATCAGGAAACAATCAATATAAATATAAATCTTAAGGATACAAGCAACAAAGTTACAGTCATACAGTCATAAGTGGAACAAGATGAGCGATGGCAACAATGAGAAGATTAATAGTAGTGCAGATTCAGTAAATAGCTTGAAAGTGTTGAGGGAATTATTTGTTTAGCAGAATGATGGCATTCGGGAAGAAACTGTTCTTGTGTATAGTTGTTCCGGTGCGCAGTGCTCTGTAGAATAGAATAGAATAGAATAGAATAGAATAGAATAGAATAGAATAGAATAGAATAGAATAGAATAGAATTTTTTATTGGCCAACTGTGATTGGACACACAAGGAATTTGTCTTGGTGCATATGCTCTTAGTCTACATAAAAGTGTCGTTTTGAGGGTAGCAGTTGAAACAGTTTATGTCTAGGATGGGGGGTGGTCTGTAAATATTTTCACAGCCCTCTTTTTGACTCATGCAGTATACAGGTCCTCAATGGAAGGCAGGTTGGTACCCATTGTTTTTTCTGCAATTCTAATTATCCTGTGAAGTCTATGTCTTTCTTGTTGGGTTGCAGAACCAAACCAGACAGTTATAGAGGTGCAAATGACAGACTCAATAATTCCTCTATAGAACTGGATCAGCAGCTCCTTGGACTGTTGAGCTTTCTGAGTTGGCACAGGAAGAACATTCTTTGTTTTGCTTTTTTTGATGATGTTTGTGATGTTAGCTGTCCATTTTAGATCTTGCGATATGGTAGAACCTAGAAATTTGAAGATTTCTACTGTTGATACTGTGTTGTCTAGTATTGTGAGAGGTGGATGTATGGAAGGGTTTCTCCTAAAGTCTACCACCATTTCTACAGTTTTGAGTGTGTTCAGTTCCAGATTGTTCCGGTCACACCACAAGGCTAGTCGTTCAACCTCCTGTCTGTATGCGGATTCATCATTGTCTCAAATGAGACCGATCACTGTTATATCATCTGCAAACTTCAGTAGTTTAACAGATGGATCATTGGAGATGCAGTCATTGGTATACAGAGGGAAGAGAAGTGGGGAGAGTACACAGCCTTGGGGGGCCCCTGTGCTAATTGTACAGGTATCTGATGTGATTCTGCTTAGCTTCACCTGCTGCTTCCTGTTTGTTAGGAAGCTTATGATCCACTTACAAGTCTGTTCAGGTACCTGTAGCTGGTTTAGCTTAGTTAGAAGAATGTCTGGAATGATGGTATTGAATGCTGAGCAATAGTCTACAAAGAGGACCCTTGCGTAGGTCTTTGGAGACTCAAGATGTTGTAGGATGTAGTGCAGAACCATATTAACAGCATCATCTGTTGATCTATTTGCTCAGTATGCAAATTGCAAGGGGTCTAACAGTGGATCTGTGATGGTTTTCATGTAGGAAAGCACTAGCCTTTCAAAGGTTTTCATGACTACAGATGTTAGAGCAACTGGTCTGTAGTCATTCAGTGTCTTGATGGTGGGCTTCTTCGGCACTGGGATGATGGTAGAGCATTTGAAGCAAGAAGGTTTAAAGTTATAACAGGGAATCTCATCATTATGATGATTTTTGTGAGGGCATAAGAATAGAATAGCCTATCATCTAGGGTCTTATCTATTGTTGCCAGTTTAGTATCATCTGCAAATTTGATGAGTTCCCCATCTATCCCCTCGTCCAAATCATTGATGAAGATGTTGAAGATACTGGCCTAAAACAGAGTCTTGTGGTTCCTCACTGCTTAGTTCCCTCCATGTGGATGTAGTTCCATTAAGGGCTACTTGTTGAGTACAATTTACAAATTGTAGCCAGTTACAAATCCATCTGGTGGTGATACCATCTATCCCACATTTTTCTAGCTTATCAAGAAGAAGGTTGTGGTCAGTATCCATTCTTCTATTGTAGGTATCTCTTCTTTCTTCCAGTATTGTCCAATCAACAGTCTTATTAATTTGGCTGAGATGGCTAAAATCTCAGCTTTTTTAAAAGACAATACGCAGGAAAGATATTTAATTGAATGGAAAAAATGGATTGATTATCTACAAAATAGATATCAGATTAAGAAATATCAGATTGCCTTTGAATAATTAGAAAGTTATTTTATGTAATGGGGAGGGGGTTGGGAGATGAAAAGCTTTGGATGTGGTTAATTGGATTGGAAGGGAAAATTTTATTCTATGTTTGGTTTATGTATAACAATACCTTGTGACTGACCCGGGAAGCCGGGGGGGGGGGAGGGAGGGGGGAAGGGGTTTTTTGGGAGGGAGGGGGGGAAAAAGGGGGAAAAATGTTTTTGTTTTTTAAAACTCTTTCAAAAAAAAAAAAAGAAGAAGGTTGTGGTCTACTTTGTCAAATGCCTTGCTGAAGTCTAAGTATATTATGTCCACAGTATTTCACTGGTCTACTTATTTAGTCATTGTGTCAAAGAATGAAATAAGATTAGCTTGATATGATCTGTTTTCAACAAACCCATGCTGACTTGTAGTTATTACTTTACTTGTTTCCAAGTATTGGCAGATCTGTGTTTTTACTTTCTTTCCCAGTATCTTCTCGGGTATTGACGTTAGGCTGATTGGTCTGTAGTTTACTGGGTCTCCTTCTCTCTCTCTCTCTCTTTTTTGAAGATGGGAACCCCATTGGCTCTTTTCCAGTTCCCCGGTGCTCCAGGATCTTTGAAAGATGAGCTCCGTTTTCACCGGCAGAGCGCTTGGGCCTCCATGGGTACCCCCAACATGAGTGATGTTGAGCTGACCACACCCAACACACCCACGTCCCATGGCTCCCCAGGGTCAAACACAACCCTGATGCGGCCTTCCATGAAATCGAGTTTGAGACCCCTGCTTTGGGCAGCGGTTCACTTCTACAATCTTTTGTTCTCTTCCTGGGTGTTGACCATTCGTGAGCAGGACAGATGAAAAAACTACTTGTGCACCTAACTCCTTGCCTGGCTGCTCATCTGTCATTTTTTGTGGCAATCGTCCCTACACATAGTAGTAGAAAAGGGTCATAATCTGTGGGTTTTATTATTATGGTTAGGTTGTCAAGCCACATCTTTGGTTTTCGCTCCAGAGAGGCAGTATGCCTGCCTCCCCCTCAGCCCAGGGGTTTCCCAACAGAATTGGAGAGATCCCACCAGAATTAATACCAATTAACAGAGTTGGAAGGGACCTTGTAGGTCATCTAGTCCAATCCCCGCCACCCTGCTGAAGCAGGAGACCTTACATCATTTCTGACAAATGGCAGTCCAATCTCTTCTTGAAAGCCTCCAGGGATGAAGCTCCTACAATTGCTTGCTTGTTTCCTCCATCTTCCTGCTGCTCCCCCAACATCTCCCCCCAAGTCACATCTCTTCTTGGACGGTGCCCCATCCTTCCCCAGATGGCATCACCCAGGTTGCCCTTCAACCATTGGCAGCCACTCAGCCAGGGAGGGGCCACCGAAACAACTCTTAGCAAGCCACTTCGCCTGAAGTGACCACAACCCTACAAGGGACTTATGCAACGTTCAACTCAACAACCCCACATCCTGGTAAGTTGATGAACTGGGTGGGGTGGGCAAAATGTACCAAGAAATGTCAGTTTCAGATCTGTTTTGTTTTTTTTTTAATTCTGCTTGGATTCAGCTGTTTCTATTGCTTTATCACGCCGTTGCAAACAGACCAGAGCCGCATAGGTGAGTTGGGTGCTGTAGAAATTTATAACTAAAATTGGGAAAGTAGCCCCCTTCCCTTTTCTCAAGGTGGGTGACAAAAAGTCAGAAATGGAGAGGAAGCAGAAACGGTCATGGCTGGAATTTGGGGTTCCCCAAGGCTTGTAGGAAGGCTGCTCCTGAGCTCAGGAAGGGAACTCATCAAGGAGAGAAGCAACCTGGAACTAAGGAGAAATTTTCCTGACAGAGAGAACAGTTAACCTGCGGAACTGCTGGCCACCAGAGGTTGTGGGTGCTCCATCACTGGAGGCTTTCAAGAAGAGCCTGGGCAGCCACCTGTCTGAAATGGGGTAGAGTCTCCTACTTCAGCAGCGGGTTGGAGTAGATGCACTCCAAGGTCCCTTCCAACTCTGTGATTCTGCAAGCATTTCCTGCTCGAGCAGGGGTTTAGACTAGATGCCCTCTGAGGTTCCTTCCGATTCTGTGATTCTGTCATTCTGTAAGGGTCTCCTGTTTGAGCAGAGTGTTGGACTAGATGCCCTCTGAGGTTCCTTCTGATTCTGTGATTCTCTGGCTCTGTAAGGGTCTCCTGCTTGAGAGGGTTGGACTAGATGTGCTCTGAGGTCCCTTCCAGCTCTGTCATTCTATAATTCTGTAAGGGTCTCCTGCTCGAGCAGGGGGTTGGACTAGAAGACCTCCAAGGTCCCTCTGAGCCTTCTATTCTAAATTTCCACAAACCCCTCTTCCTTCTCACCCTGATGATGTTCCCTAGTTGGGTCGGGAAACATCAGCAAGAAAACCACCCAGCTCAGAGAGCACCAAGGACCCCACAGTTCAACCCTGAGCTGCAACGCTTCCCCTTCCAAGATGGCCGGGGAAGCATCTGAGTTTTAGAATAGGATAGAGCAGAAAGGGCCCTTGGAGGTCCTCTAGTCCAGCCCCCTGCTCAAGCAGGAGAACCTGTACTATTGCAGATAAGTGACTGTCTAATCTCTTTCCTTCCCCAAGGAACACCAAGGATTTCTAAGGGGGACAGTGTCAAACCTTTAAGTATTTGTGGGGTAACCTTATGGATCCGACGTCCAAAGGTGTGGCCCAAGAGTAGATGTGAATATTCACTTTTTAAAAAAATTTCTGTCTAATTTTGCCTCCTGTTGGGCACTTCATTGATGCCCAACAGGAGGCACAAATATTTGCAACCGCTCCAGAGCTTATTAAACACCCCTCGTATCTTTTAACTCTTAGGACGTATCAATAATTATATCCATGCACTTTCCATCTGCTTTTATTAATTGGTTACTTAATACTAGGAGACAGGAATAATTCTGGGAGCTTCCTTAGAAGTTCCCAGGAACCCTATCCAATTTGTTAATCTCTAATCTTTTATTCAAATTTCTTTTCTAACCAATCATGAAAACGTTCCCATGTTTTAAAATACACCGATTCCTCTTTATCTTTTATTCTTAATGTTAATCTGAGAAACAAAAAGACAAAAAAGGAATAGAAACCCAGATGACACCTGAGTAAATGAAAAAGTGTCACTATACAAATGTACGTTAAGGATGACATATGCGTAACCAGCAAAATAGAAAAGAAATTGAAAGGATAATGTATGTAAATACAGAATCGGGGTTTCTCGAATACCATCTTGAAAATATATTGAATTGAAAATAAACACAACAACGGAGAGGGAATGGAGGGAGGAGTAGAGGGACAGAAAGGAAGAAGAGGGGAGGAAAGGAGAGAGAGGGATAGAAGGAAGGGAAAAGGAGAGGAAGAAAGGGAGGGGAAATAAAGAGTAGGAGAGATGGTTAGAAAGGGAGGAAGAGGGGAGGAGTGGGGGAAAAAGAGGGGAAGGAGAGAAGGGGAAGATGAGGAGGAAAGAAGAAAGTGGAAAAGGATAGAAGAAGGGAGGGAAGGGAAAGAGGGGAGAAGGAGAGGAAGTTGTTGTGAAATAAGGGAGATATGGAATGGTAGAAGAGCAACCCCGAGTAACTTTAAATTTTTAGGATGAAGAATGAATATGAAAGTCAAAAGATAATATGTATGATTAATAATAACTAAGAGATTGTACATTTATGTATGTTTATGAGAATTTTTTTAAAAAAAACTTAAAAAAGAAGAAGTTCCCAGGAAGAAAATGTGTGTGTGAGTGAACAGACTCCCAATTTTAGTACTGGGAGCCACTCTTAAGGATAACAGTTTGACTGTTGGGTACAGCGTAAATAAACTAAACGGGGAAATTTATCTGAAAATGAGTGTGATTGTCTCAAAGACGAAGAGAAGATGGGGTTTAGCTCAAGGGGCATTTTTACTCCATGGCTCACTTTCCTCCAAAGGAGTTGGAAGGGACCTTGGAGGTCTTGTAGTCCAACCCGCTCCTCAAGCAGGAGACCAGAGGTGGTATTCAGCCGGTTCGCACCGGTTCACATGAACTGTTGGCGGAAATTTGGCCAAGGTTGCCGAAATGGTAGTGATGGCCAGCTGGCCACGCCCCTGAACCGGTCCCCCAGTCGTCACTCGCTCACCCTGCCCGCCATGTTCGTCGCTGCCAAGGTCTTTGCGCACGTGCATCCCACTGCCTTGCAAGTCCAATGGGATGTGCACGCGTGAAGAACACAGCTGCGATGGGGGAAGCTTTTTCCGCGACCTCCAGTACTTTTCGGTGACCTGCGTCCAGCCGCTGCAGCCACAAAGCGGCTCTCAAAGAGGCAGCGGGTGGGAAGTTTCTTTGCCAGCCACTTTCCAGAAGTGGCGGCTGGCTGGGGGCTGCCAAAAACTCTGGTCAGTTTGCCTTCTGGGCTCTGAATCGGATGCCGTGTAAGGTTAGCAGCCCAAACAAAGAGGTGGTCGTCGGGGAGGAAGTGGGGCTACGGCCGGGGCTGCTAAAGGAGGGGAAACAGGGCCGACTGGCAAAGGGAGGGCAGGGGTAGAGAGGTGGAAATTCCAAAAATTTTCCTACCTTTTCCTGTGGGCGTGGCTAGGTGAGGGGATCATGTGACTGAATGGGCATGGGTGTGAGTGACATCAAGTTGGCCATGCCCAGTCACATGCCCCCCCATACCTAGCCACACCCACTGAACTAGTAGCAAAAAAATTTGAAACCCATCACTGCAGGAGACCCTATACCATTCTAGACAAAGGGTTGACCAGTCTCTTCTTGAAAATCTCCACTGTTGGAGCACCTACAACTTCTAGTGGCAAGCTGTTCCACTGGTCCTCACTATTAGGAAGTTTCTTCTCAATTCCAAGTTGCTCCTCTCCTTGATGAGTTTCCATCCATTCCTGTTGTGGTCTGTCAGCAGCCTACGGAGCTGGCAACGGAGTTGGACAGCGATGAGGCTGAAGTGGGGCCAGGGCCATCGGGAAGTGAGGTGCGGACTCCAGAGCCTCCAGAGACTGATAGTAGTTAGGCAGAGGAACAGGAGGAGCCTGTTCCTAATGCACGCATGAGAAGAGCTGCCAGAAGGCAAGAGCAGCTCAAGCAGAGAGGACAACTTGGGAGTAAGGCCAAGAGATGATTGGCCCCTCCCATAAGGCTTAAAACAGACCAGGCACAGGTGTTTCAGCTTGCCAGAAAATGACGTTGTAGCTGCTTCCTCTGCTTGTATGTCTTTGTTTTTGTGGCTTCTGGACATTTGCCAGGAAGGGCCTTTGACAGTTTGCTTAATTGGACTAAGGTTTGTGAGATAACTGAGGAATTTGTGCTGGGAGTCATTTGTTTTACTTTGAGTTGAAGGACGCTGGGAATGAAGTAATTCCCAGCTGTTCGAATAAAGTTTGTTTTTCCATGGACTAAGTTTATTACTACTTACTTGGGCCTGGGTCACAACAATTCCTTCCTGTCCTGCCTTGAGGTATTTTGGAGAATAGGTCTTTTCTTTGTAGGAGCACCTCAAATACTCGAAGGCTACTATCCTGTCCCCCCCAGTCCTTCTTCTCTCTGGATTGGCCAAACCCAAATCCTGCAACTGTTCTTCATAATGTTTTAGTCTCCAAGTCTTTAATTATCTTAGCTGCTCTTCTCTGAACTTTTTCCAAAGTCCCAACATTGTTTTTTTTTGTAATGTGGGGACCAAAACTGGATGCCTGTATTCCAGCTGTGGCCATACTAAGGTTTTATAAAGCAGTATTAATACTTCACATGATCTTGATTCTATGTCTTTGTTTATACAACCCAGGATTGTATTAGCTTTTTTGGCTAATATTCTGGCTCATATTCTAATGATTGTCCACTAGAACACCAAGGTCCCTCTCACAGTTACTGGTTTTGACCAGGTCTCACCTAATCTGTACTTGTCCCTTGGTTTTTCCTGCCCAAGTGTAAAAATCTTGCTTTTCTCCACATTACATTTCACATTGTTGGAGAGCGCCTGTTGTTCAAGTCTGTCAAGATCTTTTTGGATCCTGAGGTTGTCGTCTGGGGCGTTGGCTATTCCTGCCACTTCAGTGTCATCTGCAGATTTGATGAGTTCCCCTTCTATTCCCTCATCTGAGTCCTTAATGAAGATATTGAAGAGTCCTGGGTCTAAGATGGAATCTTGTGGTACTTCACCTTTCCTTCCCTCCATGTAGTACCATGTAGTACTCCATGTAGTACTCCATGTAGTACCATTAAGGACGACTCGTTGAGTACGGTTTGTCAGCCATTTACAAATCCACTGATGGTGATGCTGTCTATCCCTGTCTTTTCTAGCTTACCAAGAAGTAGGTTGTGGTCTACTTTGTCAAATGACTTGCTGAAGTTTAAATTATCTCCACAGTATTTCACTGGTCCATTAATTTTATCAAAGAATGAAATAAGATTGATGTGACCTGTGTTGGCTTCTAATACAAGTAGATTGTGGTCTACTCTGTCGAATGCCTTACTGAAGTCTTAGTATACTACATCCATGGCATTTCACTGGTCCACTAATTTACTCACTGTCAAAGAATGAAATAAGATTGGTTTCTCATGATCTGTTTTCAACAAACCCATGCTGGCTTCTAGTTATAACTAGGGAGGGAAGAAGAGAGTAGGTTTGTAGAGGAGGAGGTGGTGATGGTGGTGGAGAGAGGGTTTCTCAGTGCACTCTGAGCTAGGTTGCTTTGTTGAAGATGTTTCATGACCCAACATAGGAACATTTTCAATGCGAGAAGGGAGTTGGGTTTGTGGAAAGGGAGGGAGGAAGGAGGAGGAAGCCAACAACAATGGGGCCTTGTTGTTCTCTGAGCTTGGCGGTTTTCTTGCAGATGTTTCATGACCCAACTAGGGAACATCATCAGTGCTAAAAGTGAGTTGGGTTGTGGAGATGAGGAAAAGGAGGAGGAGGATGGCCCTCCCCTTTCTTCTAGCACTGATGCTGTTCCCCAGTTGGGTGATGAAACATCTGCAAGGAAACCACCCAGCTCAGAGCGCCCCAAGGACACTCATTTCTACCCTGAGCTTCAAAGATTCTCCTTTATTGGTAGAACTTAAACTGATCAATGTTTTATTAAGATCCTGGGTGGGTTTCATATGCCACAGTGGTTCCTTCTTGCTTTTCTTTTCTCAGGAGTTGCCATGAAGACGCCAATCATCCAGATGGCCCTGGCCTTGTGCCTGATCGGATTCTTCACAGGACCTTTGCAGGTAAAAGTGTTTTAAACGTGTTTTTCCCGAAGGCCATCACTCTGCTAAACAAATAATCCCCTCAACACTGTCAAACTATTCACTAAATCTGCACTACTATTAATCTTCTCATCGTTCCCATCACCAATCTCTTTCCACTTATGACTGTATGACTATAACTTGTTGCTGGCAATCCTTATGATTTATATTGATATATTGACCATCAATTGTGTTGTAAATGTTGTACCTTGATGAACGTATCTTTTCTTTTATGTACACTGAGAGCATATGCACCAAGACAAATTCCTTGTGTGTCCAATCACACTTGGCCAATAAAAATTCTATTCTATTCTATTCTATTATAAATGGGGAGGGATTGCTGGACAGACAGGCCACAGTCCCCCCCCCATCTCCCTGCTTTGCAAAAAAAGCCATTTCCCGCTATTAAGATCTTAGTTGTGTTGAAAAAAAGGAGAGGTGGTGAAGAAGAAAATCTCCCACATGGGCCATTGTGAGGCCATCTAAACTAGGCCGAGGCCAGGGAGTGGGGGGGTCCCTCCAGAACCATGGAGACCAAAAAGTCTTGAGGCCTTCTTCCTTTTTGTCATTGTCCCAAAGGTGCTTTTTCAAAAGATCGGTTTTGTTTTTCCTTGAATATGTCTTGCTTCTCATCCAAGCTGTTCTGACTGAACAGCGGGTGATGGAAGGATTTATAATCCTTGCAATCATCTGATCATTGCTATCTTTTAGAGAGTGGATGAGGCCCCTTGGAGGTCACCCGAGTATTAAAAACAGGTGTGGAGCCTTCTTGGAACTGCAGAAAGTACCAGGAGATAGGTGTGTGGTATTCTTCCCCCTCTGTTAAGTTGCGGCTGTTTAATCTTAAAGGAGATGGCCTCTTTGACCCCTCCTCTGAACCAATGGTCCTCTCTGTCCAGAATGTGGACTTTGCTCACTTCAAAAGAGTGATTTTTGTCTTTCAAATGCAGATGGACTGCTGAATCTTGTCCTGATTGGTTTCTTCTCCTATGTTGTGCCATGTGTTTGTGAAGTGATTGTTTTGTTTCTCCACTGTACAGCTCTGTACATGTCTCACTACATTGTACTACATTGTACATCACACTGCTTCTCTGTTGTAAGTTCAGAACCCAATATTTATCACAAAAGGGGACATTTTCATGGACAGGACCAATGGTCAAGCCTATCAAGACCTTGGGCTCTTTTCTCTCCTTCATGTCCTTCCACATTTTCTCTTTTCTCGGGCAGGTCTTGTCTCTCCAAAAGATTCCGCTCGACATGGCCAAGAATTCTGTGGATGACCAGTACCTTGGCTGCAACCCCATGAGAGAGCTGAAGCTGCAGCAGCCAGGATATCTTCCCATACCCCAAGAATATAGGGCAACCTGGGAAAAGGCCCAATGGCACTGGGCCAAACTTAGCCAAACCATCGGCTACTTAAATCCAGTCTATGGCACTGCAGTTGTGGCTTACACAATGGCTAGCAGCCTGTACAGTGATTTCAACTGGGCGGTACACAAAGCCGGGAAATCCCAATACTCATACAACCAATTTGCCTTCAAGGACTTCCACTTCCTCCTCACGAAGGTAGTAAAAGCCAGGAAGATTCCGGGCAAGTGCTACAATGTCTTCCGCGGGGTAAAAGGCATTCGTTTCAACGTCCGCTTCAGACAGATTGTCCGCTTCGGGCAGTTTGCTTCCACATCTCTGGTCAAAGATGTGGCCCAAAAATTTGGCGAGGATACCTTCTTCTCCATCAAGACCTGCCACGGAGTGCCCATTCACGACCTCTCATACTACCCATCCGAAATGGAAGTTCTTATCCCGCCCTATGAGAAGTTCGTCGTGATCTACCACGGGAAGGGCCATAAGGGGGTTACCATCCAATTGGAATCCCGAGGCGTGTACAGTCACATCAACTGTGAAGTCCTGCAAGGTAATTGAGGTGTTACTGCCGCTTTATACGGCCTTGGTAAGCACCACATGTGGACTACGGCAGGGGTGTCAAACTCCAGGCCCAGGAGCCGGATCTGGCCCACAGGGTGATTAGATCTGGCCTTCTCCTCCTCTGATTCGGCTGCAGGAGGGACCAGCGGCTGACAGGCTGCTATTCTGTCTCAGTGATGGTCCAGTTTTGTTTTGTTTTTACTTGCCTTCCTTTCCTCTCTCTTGGTGGGTCTGAGAGTCCTTTGTGCAACCATACTGGGGGTTTTCTCGTTTTTTTTTCTTTTTTGCTGGTATTGAACAAAACCATTCAGATCACGGACAAGGCACCTTGGAAAACGACAAAAATAAAAGATGAATACATAAATAATAGGACTCAATCTTTCACTTGCTGCCATGTTAACCTCTCTGCCTTTCACCCTCTTTTTGTCTCCACATGTGCAGGTCACTAATCTCCTATGGGGAGGCCGTTCCTCCTGTGGGGTCTCCTTCTGACCTGGAGCACCCTTGGCCATCTAGGAAGAGAGCATCCCCAGGAAGGAGAAACGCGCGACGTGCAAAATATCTTTGAAAAGTGCCTCTTTTTTTGGTCCTCCTGATAAGATTTCAGGCAGCTCAAAAAAGGCAACGACAGCTAGTCCTCGGCTTACAACCATTCGGTTAGTGATCGTTCAAACTTTCAATGGCTCTGAAAAATGTGACTTGGACCGTTTTTCAGTTTCACACCCTTTGCAGCATGCCCGGAGTCACGTGATCAAAATTCAAATACTTGACAACTGACTTATAGTTATGACGGTCGTGGTGTCCCAGGGTCACGTGATCCCCTTTTCCAATCTTCTGACAAGCCAGATTCACTTAACAACCATGTTACTCATTTAAGAACCGCAGGGATTCCCTTAACAAATGCGGCAAGAAAGGTTGTAAAATGGGGAGGGGGTCTCACTCCACATGTGTCACATTGAACAATAGAAATTTTGGGCTCCATGATGGTCATAAGTTGAGGACTACCTGTATTCGGGGAGGGTAAAGTCTTTCTCTAGGGTGTAGAAATCAAGGCTTGGGTATAGGTGATTTGGGATGATTGTATCAGAAACCAATCAATAAAATAATTTGGTGTGCAATGAAAGCTTTGTTTTATTACATGGGAGAATAGAAACACACACACTGTCAGGCTGCCTCTGATTATATCTAGGAAAGAATATACCTTGACTTCATTTGCAAATAA
This sequence comes from Ahaetulla prasina, assembly GCF_028640845.1. NCBI lineage: Eukaryota > Metazoa > Chordata > Lepidosauria > Squamata > Colubridae > Ahaetulla > Ahaetulla prasina. The sequence continues at coordinate 149,701,210 of NC_080542.1, read as the reverse complement.
AGAAAAGTACTTTTACTAGATACATCTTGACTGCAGCAGTATAAAGTTGGATCTGAGACAAAATATGGCTAACATTCCATATCCCCCCATTTGTCCCTCCTCTCCCCAGGAAGTCAGGCTGGTCTGGTCCAATGCAAGCTCCTTCTGGCCCCCCCCCCTCTTCTTCCGCCGGTCTCTAGCTGTTAATCATCTCAGGAATGCAGTCTCTGTTGAAAAAGCCTGGCGCTCTAACATTCAGCCGTTAATCACCCCTCCCCTTCTGTTATGTCAGCCGACACTCTTAAAGGGGCCTCTTCCCTTACCCTGTATAGGGCAGTGATACATCTTAAACTATTTTACATTACAGAAAGAACCCATTACATTCTAACTACTGAATATAAATTGTACAAAAAATATGTGAGGACTGGGGTGGAGGCTCTCTCTCTCTCTCTCTCTCTCTCTCTCTCTCACACACACACACACACACACACAGAGTAGGTTGTATCTGCTCCTCTCGCACCCAGGTTTGCGTCTTTCTGGACGCTTTGCAGCTTTAATCGGAGAGTTCAGAAGGCAGCCCTATTGCCTGGTTGATGAAAAGGCTAGTTTGGGCCCACTGAAAGAAACAACATGGACTCAAAGGGGGGAAATCCCATTTCCTGACCTCCAAAAGGAAGCATTGGAGCCCGCTATGTGTGCCAGCAGCCAACAAAGCTAACACAATCCTTGGTTACTTAAACAGAGACATATGTGTGAAGTGTTAGTACCACTTTGTAAAACCTTAGTAAGGCCAAACCTGGAATGCTGCATCCAGTTGTGGTTGCCGCATTACAAAAAACATGTTGAGAGTTTGGGAAAAGCACAAAGAAGAGCAATTAAGATGATTAGAGGCCTGGAGGCAAAAACATACGAAAAACCATTGCAGGATTTGGGTTTGGCCAGTTTAGAGAAAAGAAGGACTTGGGGGGGCATGATAGCAGTGTCCCAATATTTGAGGGACTGCCCCAAAAAAGAGGGGGGTCAACTTATTTTCCAAAGCAGGAGATGGCAGAACGAGAAACCATGGATGGAAACTAATCAAGGAGAGAAGCAACATGGAATTAAAGAGAAACTTCCTAATAGTGAAGACAATTAACCAATGGAACTGCTTGCTACCAGAAGTTGTAGGTGTTCCATCACTGGGAGACCGGACAGCCATTTGTCTGGGACGGCCATGGGTCTCCTGCTTGAGCAGAGGGTTGGACTAGAACGGGGGTCTGCAAACTTGGCTTTTTTAAGACCTGTGGACTTCAAAAAAAGTTGAAAAGTTGAAGTCCACAAGTCTTAAAAGTCTTTAAAAGGCCAAGTTTTCAGACCCCTGGACTAGAAGACCTCCAAGGTCCCTTCCAGCTCAGTTCTGATTAATTAAGCCTAAAATTTGAAGAAATACTTGGCATTTGATCTCCCACTCATTTTCGCTCCAGAAAAAGGAGTAGAACGGGTGTGGTGGGGGGATAGCAAGAGGCCTTGCAAGAGGAAGGGGTTTCTGCAATGGAGGGGGGCGGGATTTTCGACTCTAAGATGGGACGTCCTCTGAAATAGGAATCAGATTTGAATGGGTGAGGGGGGGTTGCGCTTGGAGATTTGGAACTTTCTTTCTCAAAGAAAAACGAGACATGGAAAGTTGGAAAGGAAAGGAAAGGAATAAAAAGAAAAAAAGAGGGAGGGGAGGGAAGAAGGGAAGGGAAAAAGAAAGAAAAAGAAAGAGCGAGCGAGCCACGGCTGACCCCCGGCTGTTCCCTCGCCTTTGATATATGGGACCCCCTCCATTCCCACCCCCGGCAGCCTTCCCCTCCCCGTTGCTCTTCCGCTGCCCCGCCCGGCCGCCACTCCTTCCTCTCCATTTTCACTTTCGGCTCGGGAGTCACGTGCTCCCCGCGAATCGTCCAGCTGTGGGGCGTGGGGCGTGGGGCGTGGCGGGGGAGAGGCTCTTGAGCAATCGAGCCTTCCGTCGTCCGCCTGCTCGATCCGCTGCGCGATCTCCGGTCAGGGCAAAGCGCCTCTCTCGCTCTCTCCTGGATCTGGTAGGAAGCCCCTCAGGGCTGACATGGGTCTGGGGGCGGCTCAACCGGAAGACAACGGGAGGGGGAGGGAGAAGAGGACCCCGCCCAGCTCCCCCCTATTCCCAGGGCTCCCCGGCGCAGCCGCTTTTCCGGAGCCGAAGCTGGACCTCGGGGAAGGGGGCTGGAGGAGCGAGGTATATTGGGTGGGGGTCTTCTCCTCCCCAAGGAGGGGAGTCCTGGGAGCCTGGCGCATCCCGCTGCCCTGCGCTGGATTTCCTCTGAAGCATCCCGTAGCTGCTTTGCAAAGGGGGCTGTGGTGGGGGTCCGGAAGATCGGCAGGGCAGGGAAATGGGTCTGGGGTCTCTAAGGTGGAGGGTGCTAGAGACGGAGTCTGCTGGGCTCTGGGTCTCGCTCCTTCAAAGGGAGCCCGGCAGAGCGGCTTTGGGGGTCACCGAGGGAGGCTTGGCTCTGTGGCTGACTGTTCACAGGTGGAAGGGCGGACCCCACCAAACCCTCCTCTGGTGCCCATTACTCAAGTAGGAAAAGAGAGAGAGAGAGAGAGAAATCGCTTTGGGTTCTGCTTTCTCTCCACAGGAATTTTGAGGAGTGAGAGAACTGAAGTGATCTTGGAGGAGGGATGGACACCCAGAGAGGTAAAATCCTGGATATTTTTTGGGAAACCTGGGAGAAGGGGAAAAGGTAGGAAAGGGAAGAGAAAGGAGAAAGAGGAAGGAAGGAAGGAAGGAAGGAAGGAAGGAAGGAAGGAAGGAAGGAAGGAAGGTCAAGAGAACAATGGAGGGAGGGGGAAAGAAAGGAGGAAAAGGAGAAAAGAAGGAGGGGAGGAAGGAAGGAAGAAAAAGGAGAAAGGAGAAAAATAAGAAAAAGGAGGGGAGGGAGAAGAGGACCCCGCCCAGCTCTCCCCTATTCCCAGGGCTCCCCGGCTCCCCGGCGCAGCCGCTTTTCCGGAGCCGAAGCTGGACCTCGGGGAAGGGGGCTGGAGGAGCGAGGTATATTGGGTGGGGGTCTTCTCCTCCCCAAGGAGGGGAGTCCTGGGAGCCTGGCGCATCCCGCTGCCCTGCGCTGGATTTCCTCTGAAGCATCCCGTAGCTGCTTTGCAAAGGGGGCTGTGGTGGGGGTCCGGAAGATCGGCAGGGCAGGGAAATGGGTCTGGGGTCTCTAAGGTGGAGGGTGCTAGAGACGGAGTCTGCTGGGCTCTGGGTCTCGCTCCTTCAAAGGGAGCCCGGCAGAGCGGCTTTGGGGGTCACCGAGGGAGGCTTGGCTCTGTGGCTGACTGTTCACAGGTGGAAGGGCGGACCCCACCAAACCCTCCTCTGGTGCCCATTACTCAAGTAGGAAAAGAGAGAGAGAGAGAGAGAAATCGCTTTGGGTTCTGCTTTCTCTCCACAGGAATTTTGAGGAGTGAGAGAACTGAAGTGATCTTGGAAGAGGGATGGACACCGAGAGAGGTAAAATCCTGGATATTTTTTGGGAAACCTGGGAGAAGGGGAAAAGGTAGGAAAGGGAAGAGAAAGGAGAAAGAGGAAGGAAGGAAGGTCAAGAGAACAATGGAGGGAGGGGGAAAGAAAGGAGGAAAAAGGAGAAAAAGAAGGAGGGGGAGGAAAGAAGGAAGGAAAGAAAGGAGAAAGGAGAAAAATAAGAAAGGAGGGGAGGGAGGAGGAGGAGAAAAACAAAAAGGAAGGAGGGAAAGGAAGAAAAAGGGAGGGAAGGAAGAAAAAAGAAGGAAGAAAAAGGAGAGAGGGAGGGGGAGGAAAGAGAAAAAGGAAGGAAGAAAAGAAAGATGGGAAGAAAAGGGGGAAAAAAGAAAAAAGGAGGGAGGGAAGGAAGGAAGAAAAACAAAGAAAAAGGGAGGGAAGGAAGGAGAAAAGGAAGGAAGGACGGAAGGAAGGACAGTGCAAGTCAACCCTTTCTCACCCCTCATTAATTTTTATTTAATTTATAGCCTGCCTTAATCATTCTGATAACTCAAGGTGATGAAGATATCAAACAAACCTTCCTCCTCTTAATTGCCCCAAAACAACCCTGTGAGGTGGGCTGGGCTGAGAGGGAGGGAGGGGTATGTAGGTCCAAAGTCACCCAGCTGGCTTTCATGCCTAAGGCAGGACTACAATTCACTGCCACCCAGTGAATTCCAAACTAGCTTTCGTGGCTAACATCAGAACTGAACTCAGGCTATCTTGGTTTGATTATTCCAGGGCAATTTTCCCTGTTTACCTCATTTTCTGAGTTCCAAAAGAACTATTCCTGCTCTCCCCACACTCCCAGCCTGCCCCCCAACCCTTTCCTTCACTAATCCTGGGCCAGGGTTGGGTTTCACTTACCTTTGCTACAGGTTCGCTCACACAGATCGTATTTGATAATGTCTGGGCAGGTGGGTGGAGCCTCCCGCCGCCACTGCTACGAGTTTGCCTAAACTGGGATGAACCTCTAGCAACCCACCACTGTACTGACCCCTCCTTAATTACCATGAGTAAATATGGAGGAAACCGATGGCCCAATCCTGTTCAGCCAGGAGTGGCTCCTCCTTCAATCTGTTACAGATCCACCCAGTAACACCCTGAAAACAGAAATGGTCTACAGAAAGCCCTCAACTTATAACAGTTCATTTAGTGACTGAAAAAAACGGATGTAACCGCGGTCACCAAAATTCAGGTGCTTGGCAGCGGACTTGTATTCATGACGGTAGCAGAGTCCCAGGGTTACATGATCCTTGTTTGTGACCTTTGGACAAGCAAAGTCAGTGGGCAAGCCAGATTCACTTAAGAACTGTGTCACTAACTTAACAACCGCAGTGATTCACTTAACAACCAGGGCAAGGAATGTTGTAAAGTGGGGCAAAAGGTCACTTAACTGTCTCGCTTAGCAACACAGATCTGGAGCTTAATTGTAGTCATAAATTGAGGACTAGCTGAGTAGTGTGATGGAGGGAGGGTGGAAGGAAGGAACAACAGCACTCCAGGGTTACAATGGATGTCAGCATTTCTGTAACATTGTTTTCCAAACTCGCAGGGGCGGATGCTGAACTCCGGCTGGTCCTGGTTGGAAAGTCCGGAGGCGGGAGGAGTGCCACGGGCAACACTATCCTTGGCCGGAAAGTGTTCGAATCGGCTGCAAAAACCACCACCCTGAAGTGCCAAAGGGAGCGGGGAACCTGGCAGGGCATGAAGCTCTCCGTGGTCGACACACCCGCCATGTTTGATGTTGACAACTACACGGAGATTGTGCGACGTGAGATCATGGCTTGCATTCAGCTCTCCTGTCCCGGCCCCCACGCCTTCATCTTGGTAACCCAGGTGGGACGCTTCACCGCCAAAGACACAGCCGCCTTGAAGTGTGTCCGGGATATCTTTGGGGCTAAGTGCATCAGGCATATGATTGTCCTCTTCACCTGCGTGGAGGATTTGGATGGGGCCCCCCTGCAGGAGTACGTCCGTATGTCCGGCAACAGGAATCTGCGTGACCTGATCTGGCGGTGCAGGAAACGCTTCTGCGGGTTCAACAACAAGGCTACAGCAGCCGAGCGGGTGAGGCAGGTCTCGGAGCTGATGGTGATGGTGCAGAAAACCCTTTTCCAGAACAGCGGGAGATACTATGTCAACCGGCTGTATCTCGAGCCCAACTTACGAGTTGAGCACATCCGGATGTTCATTGAGCAGAACCGAAAGCCATCCCGAAGCATCATCCACATCCTCTTGGTCTTCTTCCTTCCACTCTGGTTGGCCTTTTGTGTTGGTGGACAGGTTTTTTCCTTCCTGAGAAATGTATTTGTCGCATTATTTGAATACTTCTTCTCTTAAGTGTTCGAATCCCAACTTTCTTTTGCCTCCAAGTCACAAAAATGATGGACAGCTAGTCCTTGATTTATGACCGCAGTGGAGCCCCAAATTTCTGTGGCTAATGGGCACATTTCTGAACGGAGCTTGGCCCCAGTTTTACGACCTTTCTGGTCACCGTTGTTTGGCGAGTCGAATCGCCATCATTGTCAAAACAGTTCTGAAGTGAATCGGGCTTCCCTGTTGATTTTGCTTTTCAGCAAAGGAGGGAATCACTTGACATAAATGTGAGTCAGTTGCCGAGGTCTGAATTTTGAGCATGGGAATGCTGCAACGGTCGTCAGGCTGGATGGACCCAAGTCACACTTTTTTCTGCACCGTTGTAGCTTTGTACCTGTTGTAAGTTGAGGACTACTTATATTTTTTATTCCCCTTTATTCAAACCATTGCAGATGTGCAGGAATACGTTTTCATTCTGGTGTCCTTGGCGCCTCTCCTTTTTCCTTGGCCTGCCAAAACGGGCCTGGAGGTATCAGCCGAGGGTCTTGGTCACCTTTCCTGAAAGCCGATGAGAGAAGCAGGTTCTCATTTTTGAAGATCTTCCTCCATCTTTCCCACGGGCAGCAGAATTGTGTCCCCACCCCCGTTTCACCAGAGTTCCCCAACATTTCCAGCAGATTGCAGATTGGCAGCGGAGGGAGAGTGGATGTTCCGCGTGAGTGGCCGGCATGCGTACGCAGCATTTGTGTGACCAGTATGTGTACGCCTGCCGCTTGCTTCAATGGAGGGTGTGCATGTGTGCTGTTTCCACAGCCTGGTTTCAAACCCCTCACAGCCCACTCTTTTCCTTTGTAAATGGCACTGGAAATGATAAGATAAAAAAAGATTCAGATAAGATAATAAAAGAAGATACACGGTGGACACGAGATAGAAAGAGATGGTGAGATATGAGGAGGATATGAGATAGGATAAGATAAGATATGAGATAGGGCAGGGGTCCCCAACCTTTCTGGGTTGGCAGGGGAGGATGAAAAGGTGATTTTGTGGGGCAGGAAAGCACAGGAGGCTGCAGGCACCCATGACGAGGCTAGCATGAGGGGGCACAAGGGTCTGGGACGAGGCTCGCACGAGGGGGGCTGTGCATGTGAGCAGAGGCGTGCACAGTGCCCGGCCACTCACACAGCCTGGGTGCAATTAGCTTGTAGCATTTTAAAGACTTCTTGTCTAATTCACGGAGATCTTTGTCATCCTCCAGAGAGAAAGAAGACCCGTTAGTCAGGCACCCGGGCACACCCTGAGGTAAAATCCAACTGCCTACAGAAGACAGGAGAAGAAAAAGGCGGGAAAGCAGTCCCTATTGCAGGTAGTCCTCTGCTTATGACAGTTCATTTAGCGACCTCTCAAAGTTACCACGGCACGGGGGAAAATGTGACTGAGCACCATTTTTCACAGTTATGACCTTTGCAGCATTCCCCTCGTTCACAGATGCTTGACCGGGGACTCACATTTATGACGGGGGCAGTGGCCCGTGTGTGTCACACAATCCCTTTTTGCGATCTTCCAATGAGGCAAAGTCCACAAGGAAACTGGATTCGCTTAACGACCGGGGGGGGGGGAACGAATTGAACGACCAGGGGGGGGGGATTTAGTGAACAACGGTGAGGAGAAATGTAAAAGGGGGAGACAAGCTCACCTAAGAAACGTCCCACTCAGCAACGCAAATTGGGGGCTCAGTTGTGGCTGTAAGTTGAGGACTATCTGTATGGCATTCTAGGTAACATGTTTCATTTTGGGTAACGGATTTCCTATGCAAAGAGAAGGATGTGTTTCTCCTACCCAATCTCGACTTTTCTTTTGAATTTTCTTTTGATATAGAAGATTTCTTCTTCTTATAGAAGAAAATGGAAGTGGATGTCCAGAGTTCTGTCTGTGAAGAAACAGACTGTTATCAGACCCTTCTGAATAAATTGGAGTAAAATGGAATTCTTGTCTTGGGATTTGCTTAATTGGGATCTGTGGATGCCGGGCATGAGCCAAGGGGGGGGGAGGAGGGGGAGGATGAGGAAGAAGAGGAGAAGCAAAAGGGGAAGGAGAGGGGATGAGGAAGGCCAGGGAGGAAGAGAAAGTTGAGGAGGGGGAAGAGAGCAGGAAAGGGAGGAGGAGATGAAGAGGGAGGGGAAGGAAGAACAGAAAGAAAGAGGAAGGGGAGGAGGCAGAGGAGGGGGAGTTAGAAGGGGATGACAAGGGGGAGGGGAGCTGGAGAGTATACATAAGATAGAGTTATAAATGGGAAAGGGAAAGTAGACAACATAGTAATGATAGTGTTTTTATAGCCTTTTAAATTAAAATGAATTTTTAATTGTTATATTGTAGTAGTGGAAAGAGAGAAGAAGCATAGGACAGACATACTGCGATGCTAGCTCAGGGGTCTGCAACCTTAAACACTCAAAGAGCCATTTGAAAAACACCCGGAGCCACAAAACCCTTCCCGTGCCTATTTCCTGTGCAGCCACAGAACTAGCATATGTAGTTGAGTTAGTCTAATTCAACTACACACAGGAGACCCTTACAGAATCACAGAGTTGAAAGGGACCTCGGAGGTCTTCTAGTTCAACCCCCTTTTTAAACAAAAAACCAGCGGAATCCTTTGAGAAACCGGGACGGCCCCTCCTCCCCCTCCCCACCCCCGACTCTTCTCTCTTCCTGCTTCGTCGTTGGTGGCGGTGGGGTCTCCCCAAAACATCCCGCCCAAAGAAAGGAGGGACCGGCCATCCTCCCAACCTCAGATGCCCGCGAAAGCTCCAGACGCTGCGGCAACCCAACCTGGAACGAGGACAAAGCGGCTGGAAGCGGTTCCCCAAGACCTCCCCCCCCCCCACATCGCATCTTCCAGATCGACCCAACGCCCCTCTGTGGGAGGGGGAGGACGGGCACCCCACCCCATTCCAACACACAGACACACACGCTTCTTTCCCCCCATCCTCCCCGGTTGGCGAACACACCTACATCGGGGGAGAGCCGGTCGGATGCCTCGTTGCCTCTCTCCTGGCTTGACCGAGCAACCTGAAGAAACGAGGCGCGCTCCCAGTGCTCCTTACTCCGCTCTTTCGGTTTCACTTTGAGCCACGGTCGGAAAAAAGAACACGGGAAACAGGAAGGAGGACAAAAACCAGAAGACGAGAGAGCGCTTCTCATTTCTCCGTCTCCTGGTTTGAGAACCAGGCAGGCCGGGCTGTCAATCGATCAGTCAGAAGAGAGCTAAGGGACCTCGGAAGTCTTCTAGTCGAACCCTCTGCTCAACGAGGAGCCCCTAACAGAATCATACACTTACAGAACCCTTGCAGAATCCTAGAATCTTGCAAGGGACCTTGGAGGTCATCTAGTCCAACCCCCTGCTCGAGCAGGAGCCCCTTACAGAATCCTAGAATAGCAGACTTTGAGGTCATCCAGACCTTGGAGGTCATCTAGTTCAACCCCCTGCTGGAGCAGGAGTCCCTAGACCATTTGTCTGTCCAATCCCTCAAACAGAAATGACCATTTCAGCTGGAGGCACGAACGGTGAAGACAAAAACCCCTCGCCCTGGGGAGGGGCTGGGCTGGATGGCCTCAAGGCTCTGCGCGGATTTCCGTGCTCCGCTTGTCCTCTCCCCAGTCTGTCTCTCAGCCCCTTCTCCCCCACCCCAAACGTCCTCCTTCCCGAGTCTCACCCCTAACCGAATCCGCCGGTATGTGTGTGTGTGTGTGGGGATAGAGATCTTCCCCACCTCACCCCACCCATCCTGCCCTCCAGATTTTATTATTTATTTATTTAAATTGTTATACCGCCTCAGGTATAAAAAGGGCGGTGGACTCAGGGCGGTGTACAGCCAAAGATAAAAACAATAAAGTATACAAAGTTAAAATATCAATTTAAAATACATATTCAATAATGGCCGAATTAAAACCGTCAATTGACCCAACCTAAAATAGCCCATATAAAATTACAAAAGGTTAAAATTTAAATTTTAAAAATTTAAAAATCAGGCCAGTCCCGCTTGGTGATCCAGGCAAGCAGCCAGTAGAAAGCAAAAGCTGGGGGGGGGGGGGGGCTATGTACTTTCCGGCAATCACGTCCAACGAGGGGGGGGGCATTTTTCCAAGAGGGGCATTTCTCCCCTTATCTTTGAACTGCAGAAAGATGGTTGTTTCCGCTTTCCCCTCCCACCCTGCAAAAGCCAGAGCCGCTTTCTCCCTTCCCACCCCAAGCAGTTCAGAAACGCCCCCCCTCCCCACAAGTTGCAGGCGAAGTGGCACATCTGGACTGCCCAGTGGAGAGGGACGGGGGTGCCCATGTTCCACTGCTCACCCCTTTGCCATAAGTAACGGCAGCCCCAGAGTCGGATGTTGTGGGAGGGGGGTCTCCGAGGCTAAGGGGACCCCCCCATCCCTCCTACTTCAAGCACCACGCCCATTAGATGAGAGTCAGTTTGCAATTGACTCGAGTGGGACATTCAGAAGCCCCACCAAGGGCAGCAAATGGGACTAGTCCTCATTGAGGTTTGCTCTCCAGGACACCCCTGCTTTTCACACACAAACACCCACACACCCACACACACCACTTACTCTTTTCCAACTAGTGGAACTGCCTTCAGAAATTGTGGATGCTCCAACTCTGTTATTCTATGATTTTGTAAGGGTCTCCTGCTCAGGCAGGGGCTGGACTAGATGATCTCTGAGGTCACTTCAAGCTCTGTAATTCTATGATTCTGTAAGGGTCTCCAGCCTGAGCAGGAGGCTGGACTTGATGATCTCTGAGGTCCCTTCAAACTCTATTATTCTGTAAGGGTCTCCAGCTTGAGCAGAGGGTGGGACTAGATGACCTACACGGTCCCTTCCAACTCTATTATTCCATGATTCTGTAAGGGTCTCCAGCTTGAGCAGAAGGCTGGACTAGAAGACCTCTGAGGTCCCTTCCAGCTCTTTTCTATTCTAACTATTCTAACTAGGCTGCCATGACACTAGCTAGAAAGGGGCAGCACTGAGTTTGGATGTGAAGGACTTCCACAGCCTGGGTGGGCTTCCAGAGTCCTTTGACCCTCCCCAACCCTTGGCAGCTGACTCAGTTAGGTTATAAACCCTTTTGTGACCTTCCGACAAGCTGAGAAGGAAGCCTTGCTCCCTGTAACAACCATGTTATAAACTTAACAAAGGCCACGATTCTCTTAGCAGTTTGAACAAGGAAGGTTGTAACATGGGGTGAAGCTCACTTCACCGTTGTCTTGCTTAGCGATGGAATGTTTGGACTCCATTGGGGCCGTACGTTGAGGACTACCGATAGGAAGGCGGAAACATGGGGCAAAGTTCTCTGAACCGTTGTCTTGCTTAGCAGCAGAACGTTTGGGCGCCATTTTGGCCATAAGTAGAGGCCTACCAATGTTTTATCTTGCAGGTCCTAACAATGTATCTATCAATCCAATGGCATAAAACAATTCATTGCCTCAATCCCACTCCTTCGAACCCAGAAATCCTCAATTTACGACCGCAGTGGAATCCAAAATTGACGTCGCTAAGTGAGGTGTGTCTCAAGCGAATGACTGCCACCCGATTGTGCCAACAGAGGGAGCCGGATTGGTGTGAAGACGGCATGATTCACTTAATCATCTGACAAGCAAAGTCAATGGTGGAAGCCAGGTTCACTTAACGGCCAGGCGCCAAACTTAAGAACAGCAGGAATTCACTTCACAACGGGGGCAAGCAAGGTCGTTAGATGGGATAAAGCTCATCTAATAAATGTTGCACTTAACAACAGGAAGGTCGGGCTCCATTGTGGTCGTTAAACTCTGAATTACCAGTAATCCTCGTCCCAGTTTAGCTCCGATATTTCGGTTCCTGCAATGATTATTTAGCTTCTTTTGCGACCACAAAGGAGCCTAAATTTTCCCCCGCTGGGGCAGTTATTGAGTTTTGCCCCGTATGACGACCTTTCTGGCTGTGGTGATGAAGTGACTCACTGCCACTGGGAAGACAGAAACCCATTTAAATGAATCCGGCTTTCCCATTGCCAATAAGTCAGTTGTCAGGAGCCCAAATCTTGATCGCATGACCGTGGGGATGCTATAATGGTCGTTATGTATGAAAAATGGTTGTAAATCACTTTTTCGACACTGTTGTAACTATGAACGGTCACTAAATGAACGGTTGTAAATTGAGGATTACCTGTAGGGCTGTCCAGGCCTGTCAAACTGGCACCCCGCAGGCTGGATATGGCTCAGCAAAGGCAAAAAATGTTGCGATATGACCCACAACACGATCGAGTTTCACACTATGCTGTATATCAATGGTCCCCAACCTTTTGGACACCACCTTTGTAGAAGACAATTGTTCCATGGACCGTGTGTGTGTGTGTGTGTGTGTGTGTGTGTGTGTGTGTGTGTGGTTTCACAAGCTTTGTTCACTTGCGTGGTCCCCAGTTCCCATGGGGGTTTGGGGGCCCCTGCTGTATGCAAACGCACAAGCACAAATTTTGAATAGCCCTTTTTATTGCACGTATGATAATCTGACGTTTAGAAAGGAGAAAACCTTAAGAAAAATATATCACAAGAAGAATTAAAAACAGAATAACTACAAAGTGTCCAGCAACACAATAACGATTACGCAGCCAACTTCTTTCCAATTTTCTCTGGGATGTTTTGTTCCGATCTATGAACACCTTGATGTGTTCATCACATAAGTTGGGCTCCAAGTACAGCTGGTTGTGATAGTATCTCCCCCCGCTCTCCAAAACGGTTCTCTGCATCATCTCCATCAGTTCTGAGACCTGCCTCTCCTGCTCGGCTCCTGATGCCTTGTTGTTGAACCCGCAGAAGCGATTCCCGCACTGCTGGATCAGGTCCCGCAGATTCCTGTTGTCGGACTTTTGGATATACTCCTGCAAGGGGTCCCCACCCAAATCCTCCACGCAGGTGAACAGGACAATCGTGTGCCTGGTGGACTCAGCCCCAAAGATATCCCAGACACATTTTGCAGCGGTCACATCTTCCGCAGTGAACCGTCCCATCTGGGTTGCCAAAATGAGGGCATGCGGGCCGGGCTGGGAGAGTTCGATGCAAGCCATGACCTCACGTCGCACTATCTCATTGTAGTTTTCAGAATCAAACATGGCAGGCGTGTCAACCACGGAGACCATTGTGCCCTGCCAGCTACCCTGCCCCCTTTGGCACTTCAGGGTGGTGGTCTTTGCTGTCAAGATGGACTCAAACTCTCTCCGGCCGAGGATGGTGTTGCCTGTGGCACTCTTCCCTCCTTCGGATTTTCCAACCAAGATCAGCCGGAATGCCTCTGCAAGTGTTGAAGACACAGAATTGCTGAGGTCCATTAAAAAAGAATCCACAATTCCTTACTGATTGCGATTGGAAATACAGATAGCCCTCAACTTACGACCATTCATTTAGTGACCAAAGTTACCACGGCACTAAAAAAAATGACTCGGGACCATTTTTCACGCTTCCAACCGTTTCAGCATCCCCGTGGTCACATGATCAAACTGGTTTATACTTATGACGGTTGCAGCATTGCAGGGTCACGTGTTCCCTCTTTTGCGACCTTCTGACCAGCCGCATTGATGGGGAAGTCACTTAACAATCGTGTGACTTGCTTAACCACTGCAGTGATTCGCAGCTCGTATAATGGGGCAAAACTCATTTAAGAAATGTCTCACTTAGCAAGAAATTTGGGATTCAATTGTGGTTGTAAATCGAGGACTGCCTGCCCTTGATTTTGGCTTTTCAAGATAATTACATGTTAGTGCAGATCAGGGTATTTTATGGTCCCCGGGACACATTGGGTCCTTTGGCTGTCCCTGTCTGCCCTGGGTGGATTGCCATTATAAGTACCATGTTTCCCCGAAAATAAGACCCTGTCTTATTTTTTTTTTGAACCCTTAATTGGCCTTAATTTTGGGGATGTCTTATTATTTTGGGGCATGTGGAGCAAGACGGCGTTCCTCTTGCCATTTACCAGAGATTTCCAGCTCTGTCTCCCTAACCCTAACCAGAGGAAATGGTGGGGACCGGCTGCGCTTGCGTTTAAATATTTTTGGGGAGGGCTTATTTTTTGAGAGGGGCTTGTTTTAGTGCATGCACTCAAAAGTCCAATTGGTCTTATTATCAGAGGATGTCTTATTTTAAGGGAAACAGGGTAGTCTTCAATTTGTGAACATAATTGAGCCCAAAATTTCTGTTGTTAAGTGAGTTTTGCTCCATTTTATGACTTTTCTGGCCACATTTGTTAAGTGAATCCCTGCAGTTGTTTAATTAGCCATACTGTTGTTAAGTGAATCTGTTTTCCCCATGGACGTTGCTTGTCAGATGGTCGCAAAAGGGGATCGCCTGACCCCAGGACACTGCAACCGTCATAAATGTGAACCAGTTGTCAAGCATGCAAAGGTAAATCACATGGCCATGGGGATGCCACAACGGTCGTAAGAGTGAAAAAGGATCATAACTCGGTATTTTGCTGTCATTTCAAATGGTCACTAAACAAACTGTTGTAACTCGAGGACTATCTGTATGTGTGTGTGTGTGTTACCTTCACAGCCTTGATTCGGTTAACAGCCCTCAACCAAAAAAAAGGGGGGAAATTGGGCATGACTCACAAAGCAACTGTCTTGCTTAACCAAAATGTTGGTTTGTCATCTGGCCCCTGGGAAAAATTATTTGTTCAGTCCTGTGTTGTTTTAATCTCACGGCACACAAAAGCTATTTTGAAAAAAAGAGCAAAACACCCATGAAGGGTCCCCCTCCCCACAAGACCCCTCTGAGGTCCCATCTTACCTGCTCCACTCCTTTCCAGGGCTTCCAGAAAGTTCTGAAACAAAAGACTCGGTTAGAAACAAAAAACCGTCAGAGGCGTCGAGAGATTACATGGAGGGCAGTCATGGCATGACTTGGCCCAGATGTAGCTAGCCAAACCACAACACGCAACAATTCAGTCGCTTCTCAGGAACCACCACCCCCTTTAAAAAAGGAGTACAGATAGTCCTCAACTTACAACCGTTTGTTTAGTCACACTCCAAAGTCTCAACGGCGCTGGGGGGAAAAGGGACCAATGAATCTTTTCACGCGTACAACTGTTGTAGCATCCCCGCGGTCCCAGGATTGAAATTCAGACACTTGTCAGCTGACTCGTATTTATGACGGTGGTAGTGTCTCGCATGAAGGGGTCCCATCTGGCGACCTTCTGACATGCCACATCAATGGGGAAGCCCAATTCCCTTAACAACTGTGGCTGGAAAGGTGGTAAAATGGCACAACTCGCATTGTAATGGAAATTTTGGGTCGTTAAGTCTAGTCTTAGACTTTGTCCTCGACTTACAGCAGCTCCTTTAGTGACCGTCTGAAATTACAACAGAGCAGAATTTGGATCAGAGCCGTCAAAACTCACGGCCTGCGGGCCAGATGCGTCACATGAGGGCCACGCCCATGCCCGGTTTAGCGAAGGGGGAAAAAATTGTGATAGGTCACGTGATGCCGTAAAGTTGACACCCCTGACTTGGATGCTTGGCAACTGACTTATATTTACGACCGGAGCAGCATCCCGGGATCACGTGATTCCCCCTTTGTGACCTTCTGAGAAGCAGTCACTGGGGTAGACTGATTCACTTAACAACAGTGGCAAGAAAGGTGGTACCATGAGGCCAAACTTGCCTGGTGATGGAAATATGGGGTTCCACAGTGGTCGTAAGTCGAGGACTACCTGTAGTTTATCGTGCCGTTTGGGAAAGTTACCAAGCTTCGATCAATCTGCTTAGCGATGGAAATTTGAGGCTCCGTGGTGGTTGTAAGTCGAGGACAATCTGGAGAAGCAGAACGTTACCCAACTGGTAAAGAATTCGACCTGCCCAACAGACCAGAAGCGGCAGCCATTGGACTGGATACTGGATTGAACCCTGGGCCAGATTTGCTAAAAAGGCAGATTTGCTTGGATATACGATGTGCCTCCTGAGGCTGTGGAGGGGCCATTTCCCGTCTTTCACGGACGACGCTTTCCAAATCTTGGTCCCTGCGAACAACAAAAACAATTACAGGTATTCCGCAACTCACGACCACAATCAAGGCCAACATTTTGATCGTTAAACGAGACGGTTGTTAAGTGAGTCAGCCCTGGGGTTGCTGTATGAATCGCGGGGTCAGGCAGTCCTCAATTTGTGACCGTTCACTTAGCAACCGTTCAAAGTGGCGAAAAGGGACCTGTGACCTTTCCACACACTTACAACCATTGCAGTGACCAGGGTCACGCGACCCACTGAGCAAGCAAAAGTCAATGGGAAGCAGCCTCACTTAACAACCGTGTGACTAACTGAGCCCCACAGGATTCGCTTAACAACGGTGGCAAGAGAGGTGAGCAAAAGGGGCAAAACTCACGGTAACAAATGTCTCGGCTAACAACCGAAATGTGGGGCTCAACTGCGGTCGTACATCGAGGACTGTGGAAGCCCCCCCCCCACTTTGCTAGACCTGAAAGCTGGAGGACCCCAATCCCTCAAGCCACCCACCTTTCAAACAAACAACCAGAAACCTGGTTGCCACGTTGTCATACATATTTACAAAGCTGTCCTCAAATTATGACCGTTCATTCAGTGACCGTCGGAAGTCACAAAGTCCTGGGGGGAAAAACCCTGACCAGGCCAATTGCGGAAGCCGCACAGTTTGCTTCACAACTGGAAATTCTGGTCATTAAGGCAAGGACCACCTGGACAGAATCTGGAAGGGACCTTGGACGTCTAGTCCCACTTCCGCCTTTAATTTATTCGTCACTGATCTCAGCATCCGGCCGCTCTTCCGACAAAAAGAACGAAAAAAAGATTCATACAGTCAGATAATATTACGAAATTTCATTTCATACGAAAGGCACCAATTTTGTCCGTTGCGATCGTCCAACACGGTGTGCGGGAAAGGGTCGGCTGCCTCCTCCCCAAACTTGACTTATGACAGTTCATTCAGCGACTGTTCAACGGGACAACAGCACTGAGAAGCATCAGACTTGTGATCCGTGTTCACAAGTTACGACCTTCGTTGCCTCCCCATGATCAGGGGGATCAAAATCCAGACACTTGGCAAGGGACTCACCCTTACGACCAAAGTCGATGGGATCGCCTTTTGCGACTTGCGGACATGGGGGGGGGAGCAAGATTTGTTTAACTACCAGCTCGCTCACTGATTGACGGCAGCAATTCACTTAGCAACGGTGGTAAAGGAAGGCTGTCGAATGAGGCAAAACCTCCCAGAACAAAAGTCTCGCTTAACAACGTAAGATGTTGTGGTCGTAAGTCAAGGAGAATCTGGAAACACCCAGCTGGGGCAATGCAAGGAAGAATCTTGCAGGCAAAAAAAAACTCTGGCAGAGAAATGGGGAGGGGGGCTGGGGGGAGGCTTGAGGGGTGGGGAGCAGTGGTGAAATCCATTTTTTTTTTACTATTGGTTCTGTGGGCGTGGCTTGGTGGGCGTGGCAGGGGAAAGATACTGCAAAATCTCCATTCCCACCCCATTTTGGGGGCGGCCAGAGGTGGCAGTTCTTTTTAAAGAGCGGAGAATCTCCTCCCCCGCCTCCAAGAATGTTTGCATGGGGAGTGGGGGGGAAGAGAGCGATCGGAACCCAATCTGCTTTCCCCTCCCCCACCCCCAGGGTACAGAGGTGTGTTGTTGTTTTTTTGTCACAACAGTATACACAAACAATTGTCATAGATAAAACAACATATTTTGAAGAAAATATATACATATATGTAAAAAAAATATGCATCAACTATATCAATTTGATACGATGAAGGAAACAATAGGACAGGAACGGTAGGCACTTTTGTGCTCTTATGCAGGCATTTGTGATGGAGGGTGTCGTTAAAGAGACACACACACACACCCCAAGTGGGGCATCATATTCACAACGAATGTATGCCATGAACGGGGTGGGGTGGGGGGTGAAAATTAAAGGTTTTTAGACGGAGGATTTTAAGAAGAGATTGGACCAACCCTGTGAAATGGTTATAGGGCCTTCTGCTTGAGCAGGGGGTTGGACTAGAAGACCTCCGAGGTCCCTTCCAAATCTGCTACTCTGTGCAGAACATAGAACAACAGAGTTGGAAGGGATCTTAGAGGTCATCTAGTTGAACAGGAGGTCCTAGAGACCTTTGGAGGTCTTCTAGTCCAGTCTCTTCTTGAAAGCCTCCAGTGATGGAGCACCCACACTTTCCAGTGGCAAGCTGTGCCAGCGATTAATTCTCCTCACCGTTAGGAGGTTTTTCCTTCATTCCAGGCTGCTTCTCTTGATTAGTTTCTACCCATCATCTGGTGCTTTTAAAAATAAGTGGACCCCCCTCTTCTTTGGGGCAGCCCCCCAAATACTGGAATACTGCTATCATATCCCCCCCCCAGTCCTTCTCTTCTCTAGACTAGCCATACCCAATTCCTGCCATCATTCTTCGTATTTTTTTGTCTCTTGGCCTTTACTCAACTTTGTTACTCTTCTCAGCATTTTGTCCTAAAGTTTCAACAATTTCTTTGTGATGTGGTGACCAAAACGGAATGTAGTGTTCCAGGTGGGGCCTTAGTAAGGCTTAGCAAAGCAGTACTAATCCTTCCTGTGATTTTGTTTCTGTGCCTCCATTTAGACAACCAAGGATGGTGTTAGCTTTTTCGACTGCTGCCACACACAGCTGGGTCATGTTTACAGGGTCATCCACTAGGACTTTGAGGTCCATCTCCCAGTTATTGTTTCGAGCCAGGTTTCTGCCCTGCCTAGGGGTAAAACCTTACTTTGTCTCTGCATTAAATTTTATTTTTGTTGAATAGGGGCCATGGTTTAAATCAGGGGTGTCAAATTCAAGGCCCGTGGGTTGATCTGGCCAGTGGGTTTCTTACATCTGGCCCACGCGGCCGCCCTGGAAACAGCGAAAGACCAGCCTGCAGTGCCTCTGCCAGTGAAAAATGGAGCTCGGAGAGGCACGTTTGGCAGAAGGTTGCAGGAGGCTGTCGCAGCCAAAAACAGAGCTTGCACAAATCGCCAGCAGCCCTCCCGAGCTCTGTTTTCGCCATCAGAGAGCTGCAGGAAATGGTCACAGCCAGAATGGAGCTTTGGAGCCCATTTTCACTGGCAGAGAGCTTGGGCCGTCACAAGCGCCCCCAACCAGGGGTGAAATCTACTTACCTTCCTTACCGGCTCTGAAGTGCATGCACAGAAGGTAAAAAACACATTACTTCCTTCATTGCCACCAGATTGCTGAACTATCGGCCACGATCGCTACAAGATCGTGCGATCCGGTCCGATCCAGTAGCATTTCACCCCAGCCCCCCGACACAAGTGACATTGAGCTGGCCACACCCCATCCTGAGGTCAAACACAATCCAGATGTGGCCCTCGATAAAATCGAGTTTGATACACACACACACACACACCGGTTTAAATGGTCTTGCCACAACCTTAGAAAGCAGTATTAATGCTTCTTGTAAGCTTGATTCTATCTCTCAGTTAATGCAGCCTAAACAAAATCCACACTTTTGTTGTCTGTCCACTTATTCCCAGAAGAAAATCCTCCGGTTTCAGTTGTACATTAGTCTTTAAAATCTTCCAAATGGGTGTATACCTCAGGCACACAGGATCAAGACCAGTAATGGGTTTCAACATAGTTTGCTACCGGTTCGCTTGTGCCATGCACGTGTGCGCTTGCGCGATGCTTCTGTGTATGCGCAGAAGTGTCCAGGTGGGTGGCTGGAATCTCCCGCCGCCACTGCTACCAGTTCACCCAAACCGAGGTGAACTGGTAGCAACCC
This sequence comes from Ahaetulla prasina, assembly GCF_028640845.1. Taxonomy (NCBI): domain Eukaryota; kingdom Metazoa; phylum Chordata; class Lepidosauria; order Squamata; family Colubridae; genus Ahaetulla; species Ahaetulla prasina. The sequence continues at coordinate 149,681,599 of NC_080542.1, read as the reverse complement.
ACCACTGATCAAGACCCTACGTTAGGTTATGGCATGTCGCAAAGGATCGAGACCATATGGTAAGTTACAGTGCGGTACAGAGGATTGACACCATATCTGAAGCTATGACATGGCACCATGAATTGAGACCATATGTTAAGTTATGGTGTGGCGCAAAGAATTGAGACCAGAGGTGGGTTTCAGCAGGTTCTGACCAGTTCTGGAAAACCAGTAGCAGAAATTTTGAGTAGTTCGGAGAACCAGTAGTAAAAATTCTGACTGGCCCCACCCCCATCTATTCTCTGCCTCCCGAGTCCCAGCTGACTGGGGGGAAATGGGGATTTTCCTTGCAGTAACTTTGTTCTGGAGTTGGGAGGGAATGGAGATTTTAGTATCCTTCCCCTGCCATACCCAGATGTTGCGATATTATGCCATATGAACCCCTTTATGAAATTGTTTATAAAATTACTTATGTGCAAATATAAGCATGAACAAGTTTTGAGAAATTGCTTATGTGCAAAAATATCAGCATAGGTAGGTCTGGCAAATTTCTATCATGTAAGCAGAAATCTGTTTGATGTCAAGGTTGCAATGTTTGCCTGTAAATGTATCAACACAGAACATTCCTTCTCTGATAAAGTTTACTTCACAGAGCTTCAAAAGAAGTAGCTCCCCCACACAATTATAGCCAAGATGTTTCAAGAACTGTAGAATGCCTTAGACACGTGTGGGAGTGATATCCTTGTAGTCGGTGTAGATTGCTATGCAGCTGTACCACGTAGGCAATAAGCAGAGAACAAAGAACCACCTCATGGTAAAACTCCTCCCAAGAATCATGATCTTTCTCCCAAAATCATAGGCTTGTGGATGTGCTTGCAGTCACGTGTTCACATGTTGAATATATGCTAATATGTAACCTCCCCTGCTTACCTTCTGTAACCCACCCCAACCCCTAATCTTAATAAAAGGGTTGTCTCGAGCTAGCTCGGGGCTCGTTCATCCGAGGAGAATTGGACTCCGTGTCTTCGTTCTCACTCCGTTCGGCGCGGGGATTGCCCGGACGATCTCGTGGCGAGCCCGCTGGCCGCGAGAAAAGCCACAACTGGTGACCCTGACGTGATCCCCGGTCCTGGTTGTTCGACTTGACGCCCCCATACTTTCGCCAGTGAGGCATTCCAGTCATCAGACTTAGTGAGTATGGGGAAAGGGTTGTCCAAGCCCCAGGTCTTGGAGACCTTGTCAAGGCTGCAAAAATTATTTGCATAAACCATGGCAAACCTTTACTCTCAATTTCAGGGAACGATCTAGTCAAATTGTTGAAATTCATTTGGCAAAAATATCCCACTTATCCCCCTTCAGGGGATATTACATCTAAAAAATGGAGGCGTATATTGAAATATTTAAATAACCCCCCTAAAGCCAATTATGATTTGATTGTAACTTGTCAAGTAATTGTTAATAGCCTGGAGATTTATGAAAAGGCTATCAGAGATTCGAGCGATGCCATGGCGCTCAACGCTGCGTCTCCACCTCCATACGAGGATGCCTCCACGCAGCAAAAATCTCCTGAGGTAAAATGCTCCAACATTGCCTCTTTAACTGAAACATCTCCACCATCTGCCCCCCCCTCCGCCTCCGCCAACTGCGGATGGGGAGACCTCGTCTCATTCTGCTCTTACAGCTGGACTGAAGAGAGCGATGGCAACGGGAGAGCTTTCCTTAGAGGATTTGCAAATGTTTCCCGTTGGCCTTATAGATGACCCACAAAATCCTAATCATAAAATTCGGGATCATCAAAACTCTGTGCTTGCTGTCCCTTCAGCCCCTTGCCTTGAACTTTCAAAGCATATTGAGCCAGAAGTTAAACCTATACCTGCTACTTCCATCCCTGCTTTGAAAACTGCCTCCTTTCCCCTGCCTGCCTCCCTTCCCCCAGAGCACCCCTCCCTTTCCCCCATGGGTGCTCAGACTAACCAGCAACTGATTTGGTTCAATTACTTCCCTATATTTGGAAACAATCTGGAAAAGGACTTGCTCAAAGTGACTACATGGGGAAAATTGGGAACCTATTTCCATGAAAGTCCAAGAGCCCCTGTAAAAATTCTGTCCAAGTGGCGCATGGTCCTTGAATGCCTCATTTTACACGATGTCACTTAGACAGCTTGTCAGGACCTCCGCCTTATCAAAAATGACTCAAAAGGATCCACAATCACATTCATGATTTAAACTGCTGAGTTTTCTCAGACAACTTCCCCAGGTCTGTAAATGTTGTTTGATGATGTGTGTACATGTGTATGTATGTATGTGATCATTTTCAAACCTGCATAAGAATTGTAGAGATAATTGTGATGCTTGATTTGCATGGAATGTGTGTATGTGCAAAACTCATTGAGAAGGTGTGAGATTTCTGTGTTGTCTTTTGGATTTGCAAGAAATGTGTGCATGTGTGAGAAATTGTCTCTGCATGTGTGTGTGTGCATGTGTGTGTGTCCAGTGTGTGTGTTTGTGTGTATCTGTCTGCATGAATTCCGTATGCAAGCAGTCAGGTACTTTTGGGAAAAAAAATTTTTTTTCCTTTTGCAAGCAAGTGAGTTACTTTTGGAAATTTTTTTTTCTTCATATGCATGAGAGTGTCTTTGCAAGCAGCGAGTTATTTTTTTTCTCTGTCCTCGCTGGCTTATCTTAACTACCCCCCCCCCTTCGTTCCTTGTAGTGCCAGGGAAGGGGGTGGGCGACGCGGGGGGGGAGAACCATTCACCCCCACTCCATTTTTTTCTCTCTCTTCTTTCTTGTCTGAGAAGGGAGGGACAATTAGGCTTTCTGGAAGCATTGCTTTTGTAAAAAGCTATGTAAAAAACTATGCAGATGTGGGGCTTCCGGGTGGCTCCACCTCTTCGCTGAGCCCTAATTAAAGGGGCTCCGCACTGAACATCGTAAAAGCCAGGAAAAGCCGGCTTTAATCTTTTTCTCTGGATGAAAGAGGAAAGATAAGAGCGCAGGAATGTTGGTAGACCTCCCCAGAGGCTTTGTTTTAATTAAGCAGAGCTTCGAAGGGTCGATGGGTCCCATAAATATTTCTGCCATCTCCGACTTCAGTGCGTGTCTGCAAAAGCAGGAAAAGAAGAAGGTGTCCATCTCTGCTAATTGTCTTATCTTTATGGATCTCTTTAAGCAGACGGAATGAGTGCAAGCGGACGATTATTGGATTGCAAGTATTTTTGATTTCCTGACTTCTACTTTCTAAAAAAGAGAAAAAAATTTTTTCTTTGTTCTAATTGACTCTAAGATGGCGCCTGAACGGGAGTGAAAATGACGAATGGATTTTAAACAGTCTGTGCAACTAAGAAGATAAGAAATGTTATGTGTGGATTTTAATGAAGTGAACTGAGCTCTCCTATACTTAAAGGGGAGAAGAGAAGTTTCTAGACTTATATTTTGTGAATTTTAAAACTGAAATGGCTACTAAACCACCTAAGACTGGGGGCAGAAGGGGTTCTGAACCAGCTTTAGAAGATCTGATTAAAGAGCAAGGGAGAGTGTCTGAAGAAAGGTTTAAGGAGATTATGGATAATAATGAGAAAATAAGAGAAGAAATAAAAGAGAATAATAAAAAAATAAGAGAAGATATCTTAATGGCTTTTCAAGGTTTGGCAAAAAGACTGGAGGTGGTGGAGGAGGAGGTGCAAGAAATTGTTCAGTCAAATCAACAAATAGAAAATAGAATGGGGGGAATGCAAATCAAATTGGATAAAAATGAAGATCAAGTGGTGGTGATGCAGTATAGAATGATGGAAGGAGCTCTGAGAATTAGAGGTTTGAATGAAGACAAAGGGGAAGATTTAAAAAAAATTTTATCAGAAGCTCTGGCTGAATTTATTGAACTTGATCCACAAGAGGTTGCTTATCAAATTGACAAAATTTATAGAGTTAATTCTTGGATTGCTAGGCAAAAGAAACTTCCTAGAGACATCGTGGTTTATTTTTTGAAAAGAACAGTGAGGAATCAAATTTTGCAAGTTGCTTTTCAGAAAAACTTGAAAATAGGGGAACAGGAGTTGAAGGTTTTGAAAGAGATCCCTCCCAAGATGTTAAGGGATAGAAAAGACTTTACATTTTTTACACAAGAACTTAAGAAATACCAGATTCAATTTAGATGGGAGGTTCCAGTTGGCTTGACAGTGTATTATCAGGGAAGAAGATATCGTATTGACACAGTGCTTAAGGCCAAAGATTTTCTTTCTACAGTGCTGAAATTTGAAATAGAAATAATAGAAAAAAGAATTCAAGAGACTCAAATGGGTGTGGAAGCTGAGGTGATTCCAGTGATGTTACCATCAGAGGAACAACCACAAGAACAAAGACTGACGAGGGGAGCCCTTAAGCGTAAAGAAAAGGAGCAACAAACTCAAAGTAAAGTTCAGGACTCTGTTACAGAAGCGGTGGGAGGAGCACGGCCGAAGATACGGGAGGACGATCTTCAGTTGATTGCCCAAAGGCTTCAGCAGCCCAGTAATGGCAAATAAAATCTTGACTTGGAATGTCAATGGTTTGAACTCAGCTCAGAAGAGAAGAAAAATATTTCATTATTTGAAACAATTTAAACATGATGTTATTTGCTTACCAGAAGCATATTAAATTATCAGATCAAAAGTACCTAATAAACTCAAAGTTAGGTAAACATTTTGTTGCTTCAGCTTTGGAGAAAAAACATGGCATAGTGGTTTATTTGAGAAAAGATATACCAGCCAAGTTAATAGAGGCAGATATTTATGGAAGATATATTGCTATTGAACTTACAATAGAAACAAAAAGGACTCTCTTGCTTGGTATATATGCACCCAACCAGCAACAAGAAAAATTTTATAGAATGTTATATGATAAGTTGATCCTATGGGATTATAAATCGTGTATTATATTGGGCGATTGGAATGGAGTAATAGATACACGAAAGGACAAGAGAACTTCTTCCAAGAAGATACCTGCACATGCAAAGCTGCCTAAATCCTTTTTTGATATGATAGAAGATTTTGAGTTAAGAGATGTATGGAGACTGTGGAATCTGGAGGAAAGAGACTATACTTTTTTCTCTGATAGGCATCAATCCTTCTCACGTATTGATTTTATTTTAATTTCTAATGATTTGCTTTTTAGGGTGAAGAAAACTAAGATATTTCCAAGATGTTTGTCTGATCATAGTCCTGTTTGGATGGAATTGCAATATGGAAAAGAGGGTAGAAGAACTTGGAGATTAAATGAAAATTTGTTTAGATATCAGGATAATGTAAATCAATGTAAAAAGCAGATGAAAGAATTTTTTGATTATAATTTGAATAATGAAACATCGATAGAAATGGTTTGGGACTGCAGTAAAGCTTTTATGAGAGGTGTATTAATATATCTTAATAATAGACAGAGAAATAAGCAACAAAGACAGCGTAGGTATTTAGAAGAGGAAATCTATAAGAAACAACAATTATTAATACATAACCCACATGATCAAAAACTTAAAGATGCAATAAAGTTACTACAGAATCAATTTAATATGATAATGGCTGATCAGGTGGCAACAAATATACAATATGCCAAACATAATACTTTATGTAACGCAGATAGACCTGGTAGGTGGTTAGCATACACTTTAAGGAAAAGCCAAAAACAACGTACTATAGAAAAAATAGAATACAAAGGTAAAGAGAGATATCAACAGGATAAAATTAAAAAAGCTTTTTTAGAATATTATACAAATTTATATCTTAAAGATAATATATCGAATAGGGATATTGATAAGTATTTGAAGGAATATAAGGTTAAAAATTTAACTTTAGAACAAACGGATGAATTGAATCGGCCTATAACCTCGGAAGAAATTATTTTGGTAATTAAACAATTAAAAATGCGGAAAACTCCTGGTACGGATGGGCTTACAGTTAGTTATTATAGGAATTTACAGGATGAGATGTTAGGTCCACTTAAGGAATTATTTAATCAGATACAACTAGGAGGGGGAATTCCCCCCTCATGGAGAACCTCTTTTATTTCATTGATACCAAAAGAGGAACAGGATTGTTCTAAACCTGGGAATTATAGGCCAATCTCACTTTTAAATAATGATTATAAGATTTTTGTTAAAATAATAGCTAATAGATTAATGTTGATTCTGCAGCGAAGAATTCATAATGATCAATCTGGATTTATAAAAGGGAGACAGATGAGGAATAATGTTAGGCAGATTATTAATTTACTGGAGTACTTAGAAAAGAAAAATTTTATTCCAGCAGCATTTATTTTTCTCGATGCAGAGAAAGCTTTTGATCGATTGCATTGGGATTTTTTATTTAAATTAATAGAAAAGATGCAATTTGGAGATGGTTTTTTAAGAATAATTAGGGCAATTTATGGAGAGCAAACAGCACAGATTATAATCAATGGTAGCTTAACAGAACCTTTTAAGATTGCGAAAGGAACAAGACAGGGATGTCCTTTATCACCATTATTGTTTATTTTAACTCTAGAACCATTATTGGATAAAATACGAAGTAAAGGAGATAGAGGAATTAGAGTTAGACAGTATGAATATAAGTTAAGAGCTTTTGCAGATGATTTGGTGATTACTTTAACAAACCCTATAAATTCTAGTAAATCTTTGTTGGAAATAATTGATCAATATGGGAATGTCTCAGGGTTTAAGGTAAATCAGAAAAAGACAAAAGTGATAATAAAAAATATGGCCAGACAACAGAAAGAAAAACTAGAGGAAGTAACAGGATTTGAAATTGTAAAGAAGGTTAAGTATTTAGGGGTTTATATTACGTCATCAAATGTGAAATTGTATAAGAATAACTATGAGGTTTTATGGCAAAAAGTTCAGAAGGAGTTGATTGTTTGGAAAAATTGCAATTATCTTTGCTGGGAGATTTGCTGCTATTAAAATGAATGTTTTACCTAGATTTTTATTCCTCTTTCAGATGATACCAATAATTAAGAAAGATAAGAATCTTGAGGAATGGCAGAAGGGAATTAACAAATTTATATGGGAAGGTAAAAAAGCTAGGGTTAAAATGAAAATAATTCAAGATTCTCGGAAAGGGAGGTTTAAAATGCCTAATTTTAAATTATATTATGAAGCAGCTGCTCTCTCTGCAATAAGTGATTGGTTTAATTTAACAGAGGACAGAATTTTGAATATAGAAGGTTATGATTTGTTATATGGATGGCATGCATATTTAATTTATGACAAAAAGTGGATAAGGCCTTTAAAAATCATGTGCTAAGAAATGCCCTTCATGTGTTTGGAAAAATACTCTTATAAACTAAATTATAAGGTTCCTATATGGGCATGTCCTAGACATACAGTAGAAAATATAAACATAGAACAGAAGCAGGAAATGATTACATATAAAGATCTTTTGTATACTGAAAGAGGTAATTTGCAGTTAAAATCTCTGCAAGTATTAAGAGAGGAAGGGAAAAATTATACTTGGTTTCAATATGAGCAATTACATGCTAGATGGTAGGGAGATCAAAAGTTGGTATAGAGCAGAACGAGGGAAATTTGGTAAAGCAAATTAGAAATCAGTCTCAGGAGCATATAAAGAGATTGTATAATGTGTTACTTGAAATAGATTCTGAAAGGGACTTGGTAAAGGACTGTATGATAAAGTGGGCACAAAATTTTCAGGAGCCAATATTATTGGAAACGTGGGAAAGAATTTGGGTTAGAAATGTTAAATTCACGCAGGCACAGAATCTGAGGAATATTTTTATAAAATGTTTTATAGATGGCATCTAGATCCTAAAAAATTATCGTGTATGTATCCAGAAATGCAAGCAAAATGTTGGAGATGTAATTGTGATGACGCTACATATTTTCACATTTGGTGGACTTGTAAGGTCATAAAGGCCTTTTGGATAAAAATTTGGTGGATTTTACAAAATGTTCTGAAAAGAAGATAAAATTCCTGCCGCAATTTTTCTTGTTGGGAATTATTACGGATTGTACAGTAATTGAGACTAAATTGATTTTAAATCTAATAACTGCAGCAAGATTACTAATAGGACAATATTGGAAGAAAAAAGAAGTACCAACAATACAAGAATGGATATTGAAAGTTGCCAATTTGGCTGAGATGGCGAAGATATCAGCCTTTTTGAAAGACAATACGCAAGAAAGATACTTAAAGGAATGGGAAAAATGGATTGACTATATTCAACGAGATATCAGACTAAGAGTTATCAGACTGTTTTGAATGATTATGATGTATTATTTTGATTGTTTTGGGGAAGTTAGGAATTGATGATTGTAGGGGTATAATTAAGTTGGGACGAAAACTTTTTAGCATATGTTTGTTTTACTTTTAACTATACCTTGTGCTCGTTCCGGGAAGTCGGGGGGGGGAGGGGGGTTGCGAAGGGAGGGGGGAGGAGGAGGGGAAAGGGGAAAAAAAAAAATTTGTAAAACTTTTTGAATAAAAAAACTATGCAGATGTATTTCTTTTTAACCATGAAAACAATTTTGATTTTAATTTTCAACCCTGAAAACACTTTTGATTTTAATTTTTAATCATGCATACAATTTTGATTTTGCTTTTAATTTTTAATTCTTCTTTTTTCTGGAACTTTTTGAGGTTTAAACTACCTGATTAAACCTATACCTTTATAAATGTTTTCAAAGCACTGAATTTGACTAAAAAATGTTTCATTTAGTTTTGTATTTTTGAAGCTGTTAACATAGATAATAAGAGTTGGAAGGGATCCTTGGAGGTCTTCTAGTCCAACCCCCTGCCCAGGCAGGAAACCCTACAGCATTTCAGACAAATGGCTATCTTCTTATGTATGAATGCTTTTTTAGCTTAAATTTGTTTTTTGGAAAATGCACTCAGGTTTTCCACATAAACTGACTCACCCAAAAGCTTAAACCCTTATTTGCTGTTTGTATTGTTTATTTTTCTTTTTTAGCTGCACAATATGTGCCCTGTTTTAGAAACTATTTCAGAGATGAGTTTGAAAATTATAGGATGTGATAAGTTAGAAAGTTACAGGATGTGAAGAGAGTGTTAGGAGGATGTTCAGATATTAGTGCTGAGAAGGTTTTAACAGTTAGGAGTAAGAAGTTAGAAAAGTAAGACAGATGGTGATTTTGCTAAGATATAATGTGGTTTGTTTTTGGAAAATTTTGATAGTATGGATTTTGTTAGTGAACAACTTCCACACATGAATAAAAAGGGTGGGAGTTGGGTTTTTGTTCATTGTTTGTCTTTTTCTCTGTCTTCCACATAGTACCTTTGTTAAAAGAACAAAACTGAGATTTGTATGTAAACCCCCTCCCCTAGTTGTGTCATCTTTTCTTTGTCCCTGCTTTTGTGTGGGCATGAATTTTAGGAGTGCTGGAAAGAAGAAAAATGACTTTTCCTCCAGGATGGACTGGCTAACTAGACAGGGTGAAGAACAGAGTTCAACTTTCTTTCTTCTCTGTACTTTTGTTTAAATGATTTCACCTGTTCATCTCCTTCCTGAATCCAGCTACCTCTTCTCATATGGGAATATATTGTACTAGTTTATCTGTTCAATGCTGATGTTTGTTGTTTCTTTTTCAGTTCTACATGCAAGCTATCTATTCCCCCTTGGCCCCCTCCCTAATCCTCCAACAATGCCTTTTTTCACCCAGAAAGGGAGGAGGAGGGGACCCCTTCTCATGTCTTTTAAACATGTAACGATCAAAAGACTTTTTAAGACAGTTGATTCTTTCTTGTTTTATGTATTCATGTAAGGATTTGTATTTTGAGATTTCTGTCAGCAGCAAACATCCAAATCAACAGTGAGACCTTGTGGGTCCCTGGTCAACATATCCATCCCTACCATCAAAAGATTGACGGCAATTGACTCTTTTCTTCCTACAAGAGACATCTACCACTCCTTTGACCTTCTCTTCTTCCAAGAAGGTGGATTGTGTGTGGTTTTAAAGGAAGAATGCTGCTTCTATGCTGACCATCTGGCATTGTACAGGACTCAAAGAATAAACTAAGAGACTTAACTTTGATATGGTTTACAAGCTATTATAGTTGTAATTGGTATAATTGCATTAGGATGTATAATTTTACCTTGTATTTTACCTATTTTTGTTAGAACAATTTCTAAAAGTTTATCTTTACTGGCCATTGAAGAACTCAAAGATGATTACACCCGAACTGCACCTAATGATTTCTGCCTGGTTGACGAATAAGAAATAGACAAGGATAGTATGGCTAATATTTGTGTTTACACCAACATGAAACCAACTGATTTGTCTGGTCCTAAAAAATAAAAACAGAGGAGATGTTGCGATATTATGCCATATGAACCCCTTTATGAAATTGTTTATAAAATTACTTATGTGCAAATATAAGCATGAACAAGTTTTGAGAAATTGCTTATGTGCAAAAATATCAGCATAGGTAGGTCTGGCAAATTTCTATCATGTAAGCAGAAATCTGTTTGATGTCAAGGTTGCAATGTTTGCCTGTAAATGTATCAACACAGAACATTCCTTCTCTGATAAAGCTTACTTCACAGAGCTTCAAAAGAAGTTGCTCCCCCACACAATTATAGCCAGGATGTTTCAAGAACTGTAGAATGCCTTAGACACGTGTGGGAGTGATATTTATTTATTTATTTATTAAATTTTTATATATCCTTATAGTCTGTGTAGATTGCTATGCAGCTGTACCAGGTAGGCAATAAGCAGAGAACAAAGAACCACCTCATGGTAAAACTCCTCCCAAGAATTACGAGCTTTCTCCCAAAATCATAGGCTTGTGGATGTGCTTGCAGTCACGTGTTCACATGTTGCTTACCTTCTGTAACCCACCTCTAACCCCTAATCTTAATATATATAAAAGGATTGTCTCGAGCTAGCTCGGGGCTCGTTCACCCGAGGAGAATTGGACTCCGTGTCTTCGTTCTCACTCCGTTCGGCGCGGGGATTGCCCGGACGATCTCGTGGCGAGCCCGCTGGCCGCGAGAAAAGCCACACCCACCAAGCCACAGAACCAGTAGTAAAAAAATTTGAAACCTACCACTGATTGAGACCATATGTTAAGTTACGGCATGGCACAGACGATTGACACCAGATGTGAAGTTAAGGTATGGCACAAATTATCGAGACCATATGTGATGTTATGGCATGGTGCAAAGGATTGACACCACATGTTAAGTTATGGTGTGGTGCAAAGGATCAAGACTATATAGTAAAGTTACAGCACGTACAATTTATTATTTGGATGAGCACAGAAGAATCTGGTCAACTAACAGTCAGCACTAAATTAGCGGGAGAGAAAAGTCAGCAGAGTTGAAAGTTGGATGGATCTCTGGTTGGCAGGATGGGACTCATGTCAGCCTTGACCCCTCCCTCACATTGAACCTGGTCATTTACATCAAGGGTCCCTGTTCCTGGGGCCGTGGAGCAGCACTGGTCCATGGCATGCTAGAACCTGGTCCAAGCAAAGAAACGAAGCCCCATCCGTGGGATGCAGATGGCACATGAAAACACGCCTCCTTCGGTCTGCAGGAAAATGGAACTGGTCCCCAGGGCCCAAAAGGTTGGGGTCCCCTGATGATCTACATAAACATAGACTAGTCCCCTTCCCACATTCAAATCAGAAGATCTGTCCCGAAGATGTCAACTGAAAGAAGACTTAAGATACTTTGACTATAACATATATGAAGACTATGAAACAGGCAATGATGATTGCCGCAATGAAAAACTTTTCTTTCTGCTTCAAAGCATTATCTGCTGTTTTTCGGGCTTTTCGGTTCTCTGCCAGGAAAAATTGGATAATCCCATCTCTCAGGTTGGTCTCCAAATACAGCTGGTTGATGTAGTATCTCCCGCCGTTCTCGAAAACGGTTTTCTGCACCGTCTCCATCAGCTCCGAGACCTGCCTCTCCCGCTCGGTTCCTGTGGCCTTGTTGTTGAAGCCGCAGAAGCGGTTCCCGCACTGCCGGATCAGTTCCCGCAAGTTCTTGTTGTCCGACTCTGTGACATACTCCTGCAGGGGGGTCTTTCCCAGATCCTCCTTGCAGGTGAAGAGGACGATCGTATGCCCGGTGGATTCAGCTCCAAAGATATCCCGGACGCACTTTGCGGCAGCCGCGTCTTCCGCAGTGAAGCGTCCCACCTGGGTCACCAAGATCAGGGCGTGGGGGCCAGGCCGGGAGAAGTCAATGCAAGCCATGATCTCCCGCCGCACTCTCTCACTGTAATCTTCAGAATCAAACATGTCTGGCGTGTCGACCACATAAACCGACCTGCCCTGCCAGCTACCCTGCTGCCTTTGGCATGTGAGGGTGGTGGTTCTTGCCGTCAACGTGGACTTAAACTCCTTCCACCCGAGGATGGTGTTGCCTGTGGCGCTCTTCCCGCTGCCAGACTTTCCGACCAGGATGAGTCGGAGTTCGGGATCATCCCCTGGGAGTTTGGAAGACGGGGCGACAGAGTTAGGCAGAGTGTAGTTACACTGCTGAATGGAACTCAGTTCATGTATTAAACTGTTGATGAGAGAGAGGGGGGGACAGAGGGAGGGAGAGAGAATGGATCGATAGCTAGAGAGAGATGATAGGTGGACAGATGAATAGAGGGAGGGAGGGCGGGCAAGAAAGAGAATGATGGATAGATAGAGTGAGAGACAGCTAGGAGGATAAGGTGAGTGAGAGGTAGAGATAAATGATGGGTGGGTGGGTGGGTGGATGGATGGCTAGAGAGAGAGAGAGAGAGAGAAATATAGATAGATAGATAGATAGATAGATAGATAGATAGATAGATAGATAGATAGATAGATAGATAGATAGATAGATAGATAGATAGATATAGATAGAAACAAAATTCTCAAAATATCTGTAGTTTTATTTCAGCTTAGATTTCCAGTGAAGGCCATCGTTTGAGGTCCAAGTGAGGTTGTCTAGTCCTCCCTCACTTGAGTGTAAAATCAACTCGCAACACACCTTCCTTAGTGGCCGTTTTCACAGATTTTCAAGCAGCGCCCACCCCTCCCGAAGGGACCTTGCCCCTGGTGTTGAGTGAACCCTTGCAGTCGTTTGAATTTTGATCCCGTGATGGTCCTCTTTATTTTTTAGGGCCATTTGTGTGTGTATGTTGTGGTTGTGTTTCCTTACCTGCTAAGCTTCCCCACTTTGCTGCGGCCTGAAAAATTGGGGAAAATGGGAATTAGGAGCGGCTCTGAAAGGATTATCCCTAGACAGGTAACGGGTGGCAGGCCTAAGACACGGAAGAGAAGAGGAGGGAGGGAGGAAGGAGAAGGGAAGGAGAGGGGGGAGAAGGGAAGGAGAGGGGGACATAAAAGGAGGAAGGGAGGAAGGAGGGAAGGGGAGAGGAAAAGGGAGGGAGGGAGGAAAGACAGCAGAGGAAAGGAGGAAAATAGATAGGAAAGGGAGGAAGGAAGGATAAAGGAAGAAGAAAGAAGGGCAGGAAAGAAGAAAAAGAAGGAGGGAAGAGGGGAGGGAGGGAGGAGGAGAGAGAGGGACATGAAAAAGAGGAAGAAAGGAAGGAGAGGGAGGGAGGAAGGAGGGAAGGGGAGAGGAAAAGGGAGGGAGGAAAGAAAGAAAGGAGATGAAGGAGGAAAGGAGGAAAGGGGAGGAAGGAAGGATAAAGGAAGAAGAAAGAAGGGCAGGAGAGAAGAAGGAGGGAAGAAGAGAGGAGGGGAGGGAGGAAAAAGATGAGGGGAGGGAGGGAGGAAAGAAGGAAGGGGAGGGAGGGAAGAAAAAAGGAAATAAGGTGGAGGCGAAAGGAAGGAATGAAGGAGGGAGGGAGCAAAATAAGGAGGAAAGGGAGGAAGGAAGGATGAAGGAAGAAGGGCAGGAAAGAAGAAAAGGAATGAAGGGAGAGAGGGAGGAAATGGAGGGAGGGAAGGAGGAAGGGTGTAGGATGGAGGGACAGAAAAAATGAGGGAGGACAGAAGGAGGGAGGAAGGGGAGAAAGACCAGAGGACGGAGGAAATGAAGGGAAGGGAGGGAGGTAAAGAAAGGAGGAAGGGAGGAAAAACGGTGGGAGAGAGGAAAAGGATGGAGGAAAGAAGGCAGGGGGAGGGAGGGAGAGAAAGGGGGGAGGAATGATAAAGAAAGGAGTGGGAGGGAGTAGGGAGGAAGGAAGGAGGGAAAAGGGAGGAGTGGAGGAAGAGAGAAAGAAAGAATCTGGAAGAGAGGAGGAGGGACTCTTCCCAGCTAAGCCATGCTCAGCTTTGGCACCAGCAGCTGTATTCCATCCAGGGAGTTCTAGTTCTAGATTTCTGCTGGGTGGGCAAGGGGACACAAAAGACAGAGAGGGGGCACCACCCCATAGATGGGGGGGGATGTGTAATGGGATGAGAAAAGAGGTCGCCCTGCCCCTCCAAAGGAACCTCCCCCTCCTTCCCAGGCTCGGGAATCAAACTCAAGGCACCAGGAAGACTAGCGCGGGAGCCGCCCTTTTCGCCCAAAGGAGGAGGGGGCCATTTAGGAAAGGAAAGGCCGGGACCCTCCCTTGGAGACCAACCACGCCCCATTCTTCTCCTCATACCTACCTGGGGAGAGTAGCCCAATGACTTGTAAGCCATTTCTTCCTTCCTTTTCCTTCCTCTTCTCGTCTCTTCTCTATCTCCTTCCGTCCTCTTCTCTCTTTCTCTTCTCTTCCGCTTCTCTCTCCTCCTTCCCTCCTTCCTTTTCCCGTCTCTCTCTCTCTCCTTCCTTCTCTTCTCGTCTCCTTCCTTCTTCTCTTCTCTTCTCTTCTCTATCTCCTTCCTTCTCTTTTTCTTCCTTCTCCTTCCCTCCTTCCTTTCCCCTTCTCTATCTCCTTTCTTCTCTTCCCTTCCTCTTCCCTTCCCTTCCCTCTCCTCTCCTTTTCTCTATCGCCTTCTTCTTCCTTCACTTTCTCCTTCCTTCTCTTCCCTTCTCTTTTCTCTCCTTCCTTTGCACCTTCTTTCCTTTCTTTCCTCCTTTCCTCCTTCTCTTTTCTCTTTTCTTTTCTTTGGAGGCTTCTGGCTTCTGCAAGATCAAAAGGAGGAGGAAGGAATCACAGGATCGCCATGGTGACCTCCGAAGACATAGGAGGGCCGCCCCTTCCTCACCTGGGGACCCATCTCTTCCTCTGACCCCGAAGCCGACCCACTCCCCCCAAAAAACCCCTGGGCTCACTGTTCTCCCCTGCAAAACTTGGGGCAGAGGCAAAGGAGGCTTTTCAGCCTGATAGGTCTCCTGCTCGGACAGGAGGTTGGGCTAGAAGACCTTCAAGGTCCCTTCCAACTCTGTCCTGTTCTATCAGAAAAGTAAAACAGCCCATCGATCCCAGGGCTGGAAGGGACCTCAGAGGTCATCTAGTCCAACCCCCTGGTGGAGCAGGAGACCCTTTCTGAATCACAGAAAGGGAGCCTCAGAGGTCATCGAGCGTCCAACCTGGGCAGAATTTATTTGCGAAAAGTGGGGGGAGGGATCTCCCCTGAGGCTCCAGTGGCTCATTTATTATCCCTGGACTTCAGCTTTTTTTGGGGGTGGGGGTTCGAACTGATGGCTGTGGAGGGAATACAATTGTTGTCTCTTACATCCCAACACTTTCTCCTCCATCCAGGCTTCTGGGCATGTACAGAAAGCTCTTTGCAGCTTCCAGTTACTAGAAGGTGGGGGAGGGATTCCCAAGACTTGAGGCTGGGGGCGGCTGGGGGCTGCCGGGGGTCCCAAGCTCCAATAGCTAGGTTAAAGGTAAGGAAGGTGCTCCCTTCCTTTGCAGAGATGGGGGAGCTATGTCCCCTAAGACTCGGGGGGGGGGGGCGGGAAGTCCTCGAAGACCCTAGGGGGCTAGGTCCCTGAAAACCTTGTGGGGGGCATGTCCCCTAAAACCCCAAGGAGGCTACATCCCCTATGACCCCCAAGGGGCTATGTCCCCTTAGACCCTGGGGGGGAGCCTAAGTCCCCAAAGACCCTGGAGGGGGTTCTATCCCCTAAGACCCTGGAGGGTTAAATGTCCCTGAAAATCTACATCCCTGAAGTCTTTGGAAATCTCGGGGGGGGGGTTCGTCCCCAAAGACTCCGGAGGGGGGGGGTTGCGCCCCTGTAGGCTGCGGGCCCTCCTTGTCCCGCTTTGCAAACGATCGGCTCGTTACCGCCCCGCCCCCATCACCGCCCCGCCCATCTCACCCTCCCCAGGCCGGCTGAGACCCCCGGCCCGTCCTACCTGAGCTCCCGGCTGTCGGTTGCTTGCTCCGTTGGGAAAGAGGCCGCCTCGGTCCGAAAGCGAAAGCCGGAGGCGGGGGGCGGTTCCGTCCCTCCGAGAAATTTTGGTGAAGTTTGCAGCCGCACTAAGGGGCGCTGGAGCCCCCCCCTCCCCCGCCCACGGAAAGAAGAAGAGCCGGGGGTGGGTGGGTGGGTGAGCAGAAAGAGGGTCGAGAGATCGTGGCTCAGTCACCGGGGGTCCGGGCGATGCAAAGACTAACCGATCGCTTCCAGCTACGTTTTCTGAAAAGTCCCGACGGAAAAAAGCCCCGCCTAATCGCCCCTCCTTCCCCCGGCCGGAGACGGGGCTGGCGTCTTATCTAGGTGGGGAGGGGGGCAACAGGGCGTTGCTTAAGCCAAGTCTCCTACTTCAGCAGGGGGTCGGACTAGATGATCCCCAAGGTCCCTTCCGACTCTTATTACTATTTTTATTTATTTATTATTTATTTATTTTGTCACACAGTATATATAAGCATAAGCATGAAATAACTATACAATATATAAGCCTATATATAAGTATGAGTATGTAATAACTATATTAATTGGATATTTATTTATTTATTTAGATTTTTATACTGCCCTTCTCCCGAAGGACTCAGGGCGGTGTACAGCCAAATTATAAAACAGTACAATATACAGTTAAAACAAAGACTTAAAATAAACATATTCCATAAATGGCCAAAATTTAAAACAATCAAATTAAAAACCTTTAAAATTCATAAATAGTAACCCCAATTAAAATTATTTAAAGATTTAAAAAATTTAGGCCAGTCCCGATTGAATAAATAAATGCGTTTTCAGCTCATGGCGAAAGGTCCAAAGGTCAGGTAATTGACACAAACCAGGGGGAAGTTCGTTCCAGAGGATGGGTGCTCCAACAGATAAGGCCCTTCCCCTGGGGGCCGCCAGCCAACATTGCTTGGCGGACGGCACCCTGAGAAGACCCTCTCTGTGAGAGCATACAGGTCGGTGGGAGGTGTAAAGTAACAGCAGGCGGTTCCGTAAGTACCCGGGCCCTAAGCCATGGAGCGCTTTAAAGGTGGTAACCAGGACCTTAAAGTGCACCCGAAAGACCACAGGTAGCCAATGCAGTCTGTGCAGGAGCGGTGTTATGTGGCTCCCTCAATATAATGAAAGGAAACAATAGGACAGGAACGGTAGGCACACTGGTGCTCTTACAAACCTCTTAGGAATGGGGTGAGGTCAGTGGTAGACAGTTTTTGGTTGAAGCTTTGGGGATTTTGGGAAGAGAACACAGAGTCTGGTAGTGCATTCCAGGCATTAACAACTCTTGTTACTGAAGTCATATTTTCTGCAATCAAGATTGGAGCGGTTAACATTAAGTTTAAATCTGTTGTGTGCTCGTTGTGTGCCCCAACGAAGCTATCGAAGTGCTGTCCCGGTGCCTGGAGGCCGTACGGGTCTGGATGGGGAGAAACAGGCTCAAGCTCAATCCCTCCAAGACAGAGTGGCTGTGGATGCCGGCATCCCGGTACAGTCAGCTAAATCCGCGGCTGACCATCGGTGGCGAGTCATTGGCCCCGATGGAGAGGGTGCGCAACTTAGGCGTCCTCCTGGATGAACGGCTGTCTCTAGAAGATCATTTGACGGCCGTCTCCAGGAGAGCGTTCTACCAGGTTCGCCTGGTGCGCCAGTTGCGCCCCTTTCTGGACCGGGAGGCCCTTTGCACGGTCACTCACGCCCTTGTGACGTCTCGCCTGGATTACTGCAATGCTCTCTACATGGGGCTCCCCTTGAAGGGCATCCGGAGGCTGCAGTTAGTTCAGAATGCGGCTGCGCGGGTGATAGAGGGAGCCCTCTATTACCCGCTATCGCCCGCGTATAACACCATCCTGCGCAGGCTGCACTGGCTATCTGTGGCCTTCCGGGTGCGCTTCAAGGTTTTGGTGACCACCTTTAAAGCGCTCCATGGCATAGGGCCGGGTTATCTACGGGACCGCCTACTGCGACCAGATACCTCTCACCGACCCGTGCGCTCTCACAGAGAGGGACTCCTCAGGGTGCCGTCAGCTAGGCAGTGTCGTTTGGCGGCGCCCAGGAAGGGCCTTCTGTGGGGCTCCCACCCTCTGGAGCGAACTCCCCAGGACTCCGTCAACTTCCTGACCTTCGAACCTTCCGTCGCGAGCTCAAGACACATTTATTCATCTGTGCAGGACTGGCTTAGATTTTTAAATTTAGAGGGGTTTTAAATTGATTTTAATATTTATATTTAATATTTATATCTCTATTTTTAATAATTCGGGCGTTAGAATAAGTTTTTTAAGGATTATTTTAATTTGTATATTGATATTGATGTTTTATATGCCTGTGAACCGCCCTGAGTCCTTTGGGAGATAGGGCGGTATATAAATTCGAATAATAAAATAAATAAAAATAAATAAAATAAATATTGTTGCTATTGAAGCTGAAGTAGTCTTCGACAGGAAGGACATTGAAATAGATGATTCTATGAGTTAAACTCGGGTCATGTCGAAGGCGGCGTAGTTCTAAGTTTTCTAAACCCAGGATTTCAAGTCTGGTGGCATAAGGTATTTTGTTGTATTCAGAGGAGTGGAGAACTCTTCTTGTAAAATATTTCTGGACACCCTCAATTGTATTGATGTCAGAAATGTGGTGAGGGTTCCAAACAGTCGAGCTGTATTTTAGAATTCTTTAAGGGTCTCCTGCTTGAGCAGGTATTTGCGGTCAACGCCTCGGCCCCATCCTGAAACCTTTTTTTTCCCTGTGTGTTTTTTTTTTAATTTACATTTATATCCCGCCCTTCTCCGAAGACTCAGGGCGGCTTACAGTGTATAAGGCAATTTGTGTTTGTGTGTTTTTTCATCAACCACGTGCTTTCCAAGCAAAGCGGCTGCCCGAATCCTTTCGCTTTCTCCCCCCACCCAGCACCCCTCTCTTCAGCTCGCGCATCCGCAGAGAGGACACGCTGGGAGAGGGTGGGTGGGGATGGGATCGTCTCCCGTGGGGACCCCCGCTGCCCCCCACCCACTCTGAGCGCGCGACTCTTGCGCAGTTTTCGTCCTCTGCCCGGGCTCTGCGGGGGAAGAAGGGACGGTGGGGCTGCTGGTGGTCGATGGTTCCTACCCCCCCATGAGTTAGGCCACCCCCAGACCCTTTTCAGAACGACGCCCTCCCCCCGAAATAAAAGAAGGAAAGGCGGAACAGTCTTTGGCCTCTCTCCGCGGGCTTCGGCGACTTTCTATATAACTCTGGTCCAAACTCCGAACAAAAGCCCCTTACCCGAATTGGTGACACCCCACCACAGCCCTCCATCCTCCTCCCCCACCCGCGCCGCCGCCGTCCAGGATGGGATTGCGACCCACTCTCTGCGTGGGGCTTGGAGAGGGATCCCGGGTTTGGGGAGGCGCGGGGGGAGTCAGGCTGATGTCAGAAGCAAAGATTTGAGGTTGGGGGGGCGTGGGGGCGGGTGCGGGAGAGAGAGAGAGGCTGGCTCAATTTGGAGGGAGTGGGGTGGGAGATGCGATCCTTAGCCCCCCCTCGAGGATAGCCTAGGGTTCTTCGGAGAGGGAGCTAGGAGGGGTGGGACAGCCGCTCACCGCACCCGCCTTTCCCTCCCCCCCGGGAGGGAATTCCGACAGAATATTAACCCAATATTAACCCAATTAACCCGACAGAATATTAACCCAAAGAGTTAGAAGGGACCTTGCGAGGTCATCTAGCCCAACCACCAATAATCAGGATTGCCACCCACGCTTGCGTGGGGTTTGGGTCGCCAGTGTTTGGGGAGAGGTGGAAGGGAGAGGGTGAAAGCAAAGAGTGGGGGTAAGAGAGTGGGCGGCCAAATTTGGGTGGGTGGGAGATGCCACCCTTAGCCAGCTTGGGCTTTTTGCGGGGAGGAGGCGAGGAGGACCGGGTGGGGTCATGGAATGCTGGGAGACACCTCCCCCCCTTTTCGCTGCAGCCAATCGGAGGAGATTCCGCCTCCCCACTCGGCAGCGCCCCCCCCCGCTAGCTCTTTCCTTTTGGGCGCTGCCCAGATGATTTCTGCGCGGCGATCGGCGGACAGTCAGAACCAGTTCGCGGGGCTGCCGTGGAGCTAAGAGAAGCGGTGGTCGCGGAGACAAAGCTTGCCGCCCCATACCCCCCCTCCTACAGAAGGAGGCACAGAGGTTGGTGTCTGTCCGGTCGAGAGACTCTCCGGGGATAGAAAGAGGGGAGGGGGATACTTGAGTCACCCCCTCCAGCAGGCAGGAGGAGGGTCAGTGGGGGTGGGGTAACGGTATTCCCAATCCCCCTCCCCAAATTCCCCTTCCCTCCCATCAGTGCGAGTGGAAGATGGAGGGGGTTGCCCAGCAAAGTTAGAGGGAGGGAGGGGCTGCATTTCACCCACCCAAAATAATCTACCGAATGAGAGAGCCTCTGTCCCGACAAAAAGCCCCCTCCCCATTTCTCCGCTCCGGCCCCGGCTTCCCTCGCTCCTGGCCCGCTCAAAACTTCGGCGAAGTTTGCCCATCTGAAGTTGGGGGGGGAAGCCCTCCCTCCCTCTCTCCCACCCTCCCTCCCAGTGGGGCAGCTAGAAGCCCCAGAAAAGAGGGGGGGCGTCGCTTTGCGCGTCAATGCGCCCACCCCACCCCCATTTCCTGAAATTCTCCAAAGTGGCAACCTCCCCAAAATGGAAGGGCTGCTTGGTGGGGGGGCAGAGAGGGGGGGGTTAAACTAGATGACCTACAAGGTTTTGAATACAGCTCGCCTGTCTGGAACCCATATACCACATCTCTAAATCAACACAGTTGAACTGTGTCCAGAAATATTTTACAAGAAGAATCCTCCACTCCTCTGAATACAACAAATACCTTATGCCACCAGACTTGAAATCCTGGATTTAGAAAACTTAGAACTACTCCGATTCAGACATGACCTGTGTTTAACTCATAGAACTCAATCATCTATTGCAATGTCCTTCCTGTCAAAGACTACTTCAGCTTCAATTGCAACAATACAAGAGCAAACAATAGATTTAAGATTAATGTTAACCGCTCCAATCTTGATTGCAGAAAATATGACTTCAGTAACAGAGTTGTTAATGCTTGGAATATACTACCTGACTCTGTGGTCTCTTCTCAAAGTCCCCAAAGCTTCAACCAGAAACTCTCTACTATTGACCTCACCCCATTCCTAAGAGGTCTGTAAGGGGCGTGCCTACCGTTCCTGTCCTATTGTTTCCTTTCATTATATCCAATTAATATAGTTATTACATACTCATACTCGTATATATGCTTATATATTGTATAATTATTTCATGCTTATGCTCATATATGCTGTGTGACTAAATAAATAAATAAAATAATAAAAATAAGGTCCTTTCTGACTCTGTTGATCTGTAAAATGGGCTGGTTGGGGGGGGCACAGGATCAGTGGGGAGGGGAGGGCCGATTCCTCCTGGTTGGAGGGAGGAGACTTCCTAGCTGATTCTGTTTTTGCTTTTCACACAGAAACTTCTAGATTTGCGCTCTGCAATTTCTCTGGAAATGTCTGAAAATATCAAAGGTAATTTTTTTGGGGGGGGGGAGGGGGGAGTTGGTAAGAGCTGTGATCCTGCGTGGGAGGGGAATGGGCTATGATGACCTTATGCTTGTTAAGCACTGGAGAAATCAGGAGACTCAGGCTACAGGAAGTCCTCGGCTTTGTGACCTGCATGGAGACCCGACGTTTCTGTCGGTAAGTGAGATATTTAAGAGAGTTTTGCCCCATTTTATGATTTTTCTCACCACAGTTGTTAAGGGAAGCTCTGGGCTTCCTGGATGGGAGAGGACATGTAGAACTCGACTTACAACCAAAATGGAGTCCAAATTTTTCCGTTGTTAACTGAGACATTTGTTGAAGGGAGTTTTTTTCCCCTTTGATAACTTTCCTTGCTGCCACGTTAAGTGAATTGCCACGGTTGTACAGTCAGTCACCCGGTCGTTAAGTGAATCTAGCTTCCCAGTTGAAATTTGTGCGTGACACCGCCCCCCACCCCCCGAAGGATGCTGCGACTGTCATAAATATGAACTGGTTGCCAAGTGTTCGAATTTTGATTGTGTTATCACAGGGATGCTGCAACGGTCATAAGTGTGGAGAAAGGTCATATGTTCTTTTGCCATTGTAACTTTGAACAGTCATGAAAGGAACTGTTGTTAAGTCAGGAATTGCCTGAATAAAAATTCATTGCAAGATTAAGTTCTCTACAAAAATCTGACTTACTAATGGTCAGGGGAAATGAGCAGGAGATAAGAAAGATATTTAAGATGGGCTGGATTTAGATCACTTGTGAGCGCACAGGGATTCATGACTTATGATGTCTTTGACCCCTCCCTCAGGCTCAGCCTGGTCATCTCCCACAAATGATGGATGGATGGATGGATGGAGATAGATAGAGGGAGGGAAGGAGAGAGAGAGATGGAGATAGATGGATGGATAGACAGACAGACAGACAGACAGACAGACAGACAGACAGACAGACACATACATACATACATACATACATACATACATACATACATACATACATACATAGAAAGAGAGAGGTGGATAGAGCGAGATAGAAAGGAAAGAAAGAAAGGAGGAAGGATGGGAAAGAAAGAAGGAAGGAGGGAAGGAAGGAAGGCAGGCAGGAAGGAAGGAAGATGCCAAGTGCCAGGAAATTCAGGAGATTCAGCAGTTCAAATGAGTATCAAGATTGATTGCAAGCTTAAGCTCACTACACGAATCTGACCTACTAATGGTCAAGGGAAATGGGCTGGATTTAGATCGCTTGGGAGCGCACAGGGATTCAGGACTGATAAGGCCTTTGACCTCTCCCTCAAGCACACCTAGTCATCTATAATGCTCCTGACCAATCTCCTTCTTCTCTCCTCTCCCCCTTTGGGCTGTAGGGCAGGAACGGAGGATCGTCCTGGTGGGCAAAACCGGCAACGGGAAAAGCGCGACAGGAAACACCATCCTGGGAAGCCCAGTCTTTGAATCCAGGATGGCTTTTGGCTCTGTCACCCGATGTTGCCAAAAGGAGGAGGTCCTGCTGAAGGGCAGGAGGGTTGTGGTCGTGGATACACCTGGATTCCTCGACACTGGGCGTTCTGAGCAACGAACATCCACCGAAGTGAGAAAGTGTGTGAAGTTTTGCTCCCCGGGTCCGCATGTCATTCTGCAGGTAATTCGTCCAAGCCGTTTCACCCAGGAGGAGAAGGACGTGGCCCGGTTGATCAAGGAGATCTTCAGCCTGAAGGCCAAGAAGTACATGATCCTCTTGTTCACCCGAAAAGAAGACCTTGAAGGGAAAGCTCTGGAGAAATTCATTGCCGAGGGAAACTCCGCACTGAAGGAGCAGGTTTACCAGTGTGGCTTCCGCTACCTGGCTTTCAACAACAAGGCTGAAGGGGAAGAAAGAGATGCTCAGGTGGCCCAGTTGATGTCCATGATTGATCAGCTGGTGGAGAAGAACAAAAGTGCTACTTGCTACACAGAAGAGATGCTGGAGGCCGACAAGCAAAACTACAAGAATAGCCGAGATTTTTCCTGGTTGTGTCCTTTCGTTTAGGGGATGCCTTCCCCCAAATGTTGAGCTCCTTCTAGTTCCACAATGGCAAGGAGCCCACTCTGCAATTCCCCGTTGTCTTTTCTGCTCACCTCCAAAGAACCCGGTTTTCTGTATTCCTTCCTTCATTCCATCTTCCTTCCTTGCCTTCCTCCCTCCTTTCATCCCTCAATAAATGTCCTTGCTTATCCAAAAGGTGTGTGTGTGTGTGTGTGTGTGTGTGTGTGTGTGTGTTTTTGTGTGTGTGTGTGTGTTTTTGTGTGTTTTGTTGTGGGGGAATCAGGGAGTCAGCCGCCAACTCAGTCTTGCACTTCACAACCATTCAGTAGCAGGTGCCATGAAATTGGGGGTTGGGGAGGGGGGATGCTTCTGGATCTCTGAGAAAGGCTTCAAGGACACTCAGGTGGGAAAGGAAGCGACTCGCTCTTAAAAACATCTTGTTTGAATTTGATTGGATGTGGCAGCCCAGTGATGGGAGGCAAGTAAGGGAAGGGACAGTTAAGACTTGGGGATTTGAGCACCAATTTTCAGTTCTGGCTTTACTAAGTGCTTGCTCATTTCCCCCTGACTGTTAGTAGGTCAGATTCTTGTAAATGAGTGGGAGATAAGAAAGGCATTTGAAGTGGACTGAATTTAGATCTCTTCTGAACACACAGAGATTCATGATTTATTATGCCTTTGACCCCTCCCTCAGCCTGGTCATCTTCCACATAGAGGGATGGAAGATGGGTGATGATAGATAAGTGAGAGGTGAGAGAGAGGGGGGAGGGAGAGGAAGGGAGGGCTAGAGAGAAAGATATCAAACTCCAGGAAAATCAGTAGAATCAGGCAGTTTAAATGAGTATCAAGATTTAGTGCAAGCTTAAGCTCTCTACAAGAATCTGATCTACTAACAGAAATGAACGGGAGATAAGAAAGGCACTCAGAATGGGCTGGATTTAGATCGCTTGTGGTTGCGCAGGGATTCATGACCAATGACTTGTTTGACGCCTCCTCTGGGCATCTCCCACAATGCTGCCACACAGGCTGTGGACCGACACCAGGCAGCAGGGCCACAGCATGTCAGAAACTAGGCCACGCAAACAAGTGAAGCCCATTTTGTGGGATGCAGGGAGCGTGCAAAACCACACTCCCTATGGTCAGCGGAAAAACCTCTCTACACCACGGATGTGAAACTCAAGGCCCAACGGGCTGCATCCAGCCTGCAATGTGGTCAGATCTGGCCCACAGGGCCATCCTGGAAAATGTAAGGAGCCGGCCCACATCGCTTCGATCTACCCAATGCGAAGAGGAAACATGCCAGCAGTTTTTAACCCACCCAGCCCTCCTGAAACCAACCATGGCCCTGATCTGTCCCTCAATGAAATTGACACCCCTGCTCTCTGCAGAAGCGGTCCCTGGTGCCCAAAAAGGTTGAGGGCTGCTCTTCTACACCAGGGGTCCACAACTCACAGGCTATAGACCAAGGGTGGGTTTCTACAGGTTTGCACTGGTTCGAGTGAACTGGTAGTGGTGGCAGCTGGAGGCTCCGCCCACCCACCCAGACATCAAAAATACTCTGCACATGTGTAGAAGCTTCTGTGCATGTGCAGAAGTGCTGCACGCTACCGATAGCGAATCCGTAGCGCCGGGATTTGAATCCCATCACTGCTGTGGATCAGCAATGGCCCATGGTCCACCAAGAACAAGAACTGTACAAGAGAGTACAAGGGAGTGAAGCCCCATCTATGGGTGTGTGTGTGTGATCCAGGTAGCAAGTAAAACCTAGACCCCGTCTCCGGTACGCGGAAAAACCAACCTCTACGGCAGGGTTGAAATCTAAAAATTTTCCCTACCAGTTCTGTGGGCGTGGCTTAATTGGTGGGCGTGGCTTGGTGGTCAGATGACTGGGTGGGCGTGGCCAATAACAATAAATAATAAAAATAATAAACAAAGTATACAAAACAATAAGAGGTACCAAAAACCAACTTTCACACTTTACACACACACAACACAACTGACTCACACACAATGTAAAAGCAGCTGCACTTCACCCAAAATGGTCCCTGCAACAAGCAGAAACCTCACAGCCACAAAAAGCTCAAAAACCAACTTTCACACTTTACATACACACAACACAACTGACACACACACACACACACACACACACACACAATGCCATATACAAGCTTTGTGAGATTTTGTGTTTGTGTAGTTAGAGTGAAACACCAAATCTCAGAAAGCTGCACAAATATTTTATTTTATTATTTTATTTTATTTATATTTTTTAGATCAGGGGTCTCCAACCTTAGTAACTTTAAGGTTTGTGGACTTCAATTCCCAGAGTTCCTCAGCCAGCAAAGGCAGATTGAGTTGCTCACTGAGGAGATGGAATGCAGCAGGCAGATTGAGTTGTTACTGAATGCAGCTGATTGCAACTGATTGCGGCAAGGCTTAGCGAGCCCGAAAAAAGCAGTAATTAGGCAAGTGGGGACGGGGCGATTGGGTGGGCATGTGCAGGGGCTGTTTTAAGAGGTTGTAAAAAAGTGATTTTAAAAGCCTGTGATGATCAGGCAACTCAGCTGGGATCGCCAGAAGAAAAAAAGATTTTAAAAGGTTCCTCTGACGATCCCAGCTGAAATTGCCTGATTGGCAGAACCTTTTAAAAGGATTGTTTTAACAATCTCTTCGTCTGAAGAGCTTGTAGAATGTTTTTTAAAGGTTCTGGTGATCGGGCAACTCAGCTGGGATCGCCAGAGGAGCCTTTAAAAGTTTTTTTTTTTTTACAATTTCTTCCGAAGAGATTGTAAAAAAAAGTGTTTTAAAGGGTTTTGATGATCCCAGCTGAGCCACGCAATTATCAAAGGCTTTTTTTTTTACTTTTAAAAGCATTTTTTGGCTGAAGAAAAAATGCTTTTAAAAGTAAAAAAAAACCCCTCTGACGATGGTGTGGCTCAGCAGGGGCAGGGGGCAGGGCCAGGGATTTTTGCTACCAGTTCTCCGAACCACCCGCTGCCATCGGTACTGGATCAGGCGATCCGGTCCAAAGCGAGAGCATTTCACCCCTGCTCTACGGAACCAGTCCCTAGTGGCCAAAAGTTTGGTGAGTGTGGGGAGCTGCTGTACACCCTCTTTCCTGTGGCCAACATGGACTCAACACGGGGTTCCAAGTGAGAACCAATGATTTGAATTTTAATCGGAGATCTTATTAATAAATATTTTCCTTTCTTACAAAAGGTGTTTCTTTTGTCTCTCTCTCTCTCTCTCTCTCTCTGTGTGTTCTAGTCCAGTCCCCTGCTCAAATAGAGACCATTACAGAATCGCAGTTGGAAGGGTCCTTGGAGGTCATCTAGCCCAACCCCTTGCTCAAGCAGGAGACCCTGACAGAATTACAGGATCACAGAATTGGAAGAGACCTTGGAGGTCTTCTAGTCCAACCCCCAGCACAAGGAGGAGACTTATAGAATCAAAGGGTTGGAGGCACCTTGGGGGTCATCTAGTCCAGTGGTCACCAACTGGTGGTCTGTGGACCACCAGTGATCCATGAGAAAATTTTGGTGGGCCACAGAAAAATTATTTGCATTTTTTATATTGCACTAAATACTATTTATCTTTTTAAAAGATGCATATTAGTGGTCCACGAGATTTAAAATTATGAATTTAGTGGTCCCTGAGGTCCGAAAGGTTGGTGACCCCGATCTAGTTCAGCCAGCTGACCGAGTGGGAGACCCCCTACGGTATTCCAGACAAATGGTTGTCCAGTCTTTTCCCTGGGAAGGCCGCCCACTCCTGCGACCCTTCCCCAGCTCTGGCGTCCCTAACCGGCTGTCGTTCCGCTCCGCTCCCTTCCCCCTCCCTCTCCCAATCCCAGGGACGAGACAGAAGCCGCATCTATATAGCGAAAGCGAAAGCGAAAGCGAAAGCGAAAGGCTCCCGCTGCCGGCGGCCACGTGACTGCAAAGGAAAAAGGTATGGAAAGACAGACCCAGACAGGCAGCCACAGGCAAGTGGCGGGTTTTCTTCGCGTCTGTTTATCGCACAAATGGCTGCTTCAGCCTGGGTCCCCCTCCCCCCACTCCCACAGCAAAAGCCAGCCTCGCTGGAAGGGAAGAGGAGACTTACAGAGTTAAAGAGTTGGAGGGCACCTTGGGGGTCATCTAGTCCAACCCGCTGCCCGAGCGGGAGACCTTTACAAAATCGTACAATAAATCATAAAAGTTGGAGGAGACCTTGGAAGTCTGCTTGTTCTTCCCGGGGGGTGGGGCAGCCCATTCCTGCGACCCTTCCCCACCTTTGCCGTCCCTAATTGTATGTCATCCTCTCTCCTCCCTCCCTAAATTCCCGGGACGCAGAAAGGAATCGCTTCTAAACAGCTACCAGGCAAGCGGAAAGGCGGCGGCGCTGCTTGGAAATCACGTGACTGCAAAGAAGAAAGCTTTGAAAGGCAGCCCCCCCCTCACCTCCCCCCCCCATCCAAACACATTGCACGCACGAAGCGCAGCAACAGTAAACAGGCTGCTCAAAGTGAACGGCCTATTTTTCTCCGGGTCTATCAATCGCACAACGGCCGCTTTGGGTTGGGTCGCCTCCCCCTCCCCATTTCCCTTTGCCTCCCCCACAAAAGCCAGCCTCGCTTCCTCTTCCCGCCGCTTTGCAGAGCGCACCCCCCCCCCACGCACACACTTAACCCGCCCCTCTTGCAGCGGCCTTTCCGTCAGAATCGAGCCTGAAGGGACCTTGGAGGTCGTCCAGTCCAACCCCCTGCCAGGCAAGAGAACTTTACACACTAAGAGATTGGGGTGGGCCCTTGAAGGTCATCTAGTCCAATCTTCTGCTCAAGAATAGAATAGAATAGAATAGAATTTTTTATTGGCCAAGTGTGATTGGACACACAAGGAATTTGTCTTGGTGCAGATGCTCTCAGTGTACATAAAAGAAAAGATACGTTCATCAAGGTACAACATTTGCAACATTTAAAGCAGGAGACCCTTACAAAATCATAGAATTGGAAGGGACCTCAGAGGTCATCTAGTCTGACCCCATGCCCAAGCAAGAGACCTGCCTGTGCTATCCAGGACAAACGACTGTCCAGTCTCTTCTTGAATTCCTCTGCTTCTTTTCCCTGGGGTCTTTAACTTTCCCTTCCTTGTGGGCCGCCCACCCTACCTGCGACCCTTCCCCTCCCTTCCCCCTCCCCATCACAGGGAGGGAAAAATCAACTAAAAAGCATCTACTCTACACAGCAAAAGGAAGCAGCACTGCCTAGAAATCACGTGATTGAAAAGAAGTGAGATGGAAAGACCCTCCCTAGCTTGCGTCAATTGCCTGACCTTCGGACCTTCCCCCCAGCTGAAAACGCATTTATTTATTCAAGCGGGACTGGCTTAAATTTTTAAATTCTTAATTTCTATTTTAAATATCACTTTTAACTGGGATTGTAGTTTATATAAATTTTAAGGGTTTTTAAGTTTAATTATTTTAAATTTTGGCCAACTATAGAATATGTTTTTTAATTCTCTGTTTTAATTGTATATTGTTATTGTTTTATATTGGCTGTACACCGCCCTGAGTCCTTCGGGAGAAGGGCGGTATAAAAATCTAATAAATAAAATAAAAATAAAATAAAATAAATTTATTTATTTTTTTATTTTTTTATTTTTTTATTTTTTTATTTTTTTATTTATTTTTTTATTTAAATTTTTATACCGCCCTTCTCCCGAAGGACTCAGGGCGGTGTACAGCCAAAAATAAAAACAGCAAGTATACAAAGTTAAAATATCAATTTAAAATACCTATTCCATAATGACCGAATTAAAACCGTCAGATTGACCTAACCTAAAATACCCCATATAAAATTACAAAGGATTAAAACTTTAAAATTTAGAATTTAAAAAATCAGTCCAATCCTGCTTGAATAAATAAATGAGTTTTTAATTCCCGGCGAAAGGTCCGAAGGTCAGATATTTGGCGTAAACTGGGGGGAAGGTCGTTCCAGAGCGTAGGTGCTCCAACAGAGAAGGCCCTCCCCCTGGGAACCGCCAGCCGGCATTGCTTGGCGGACGGCACCCTGAGGAGACCCTCTCTGTGAGAGTGTACGGGTCGATGGGAGGCATAAGGTACCAGCAGGCGGTCCCGTAAGTACCCAGGCCCTAAGCCATGGAGCGCTTTAAAAGTGGTAACCAAAACCTTGAAGCGCACCCGAAAGACCACAGGTAGCCAGTGCAAACTGCGCAGGAGCGGTGTTACCCGGGAGCAACGAGGAGCTCCCTCGATCACCAGCAGCTGCATTCTGGACTAACTGGAGTCTCCGAGTGCACTTCAGGGGTAGCCCCATGTAGAAAGCATTGCAATAATCCAGGCGGGAAGTGACGAGAGCATGAGTGACCGTGCATAAGGCATCCCGGTCCAGAAAGGGACGCAACTGGTGGACCAGGCGAACCTGGTAAAAGGCTCTCCTGGAGACGGCCGCCAAATGATCTTCAAACGACAGCCGTCCATCCAGGAGAACGCCCAAGTTGCGTTCCCTCTCTGTTGGGGCCAGTGACTTGCCCCCAACAGACAGCTGCGGTTGCAGCTGACTGTACCGGGGTGCCGGCATCCACAGCCACTCCGTCTTGGATGGATTGAGTCTGAGTCTGTTTCTCCCCATCCAGACCCGTACGGCCTCCAGGCAACGAGACAGCAGTTCAACAGCTTCGTTGGGGTGGCCCGGGGTGGAAAAGTACAGCTGAGTGTCATCAGCGAACAGTTGATAACTCACCCCGAAGCCACTGATGACCTCACACAACGGCTTCATGTAGATGTTGAACAGGAGAGGCGAGAGAATCGACCCCGATGCACCCCACAAGTAAGGTGCCTTGCGGTCGATCTCTGCCCCCCTGTAAACACCGTCTGCGTCCGGTCAGAGATAGGAGGAGAACCACCGATAAACGGTGCCTCCCACTCCCAATCTCTCCAACCGGCGCAGCAGGATACCATGGTCGATGGTATCAAAAGCCGATGAAAGATCCAACAGGACCAGGGCAGAGGAACAACCCCTAACCCTGGCCCTCCAGAGGTCATCCACCAACGCGACCAAAGCTGTCTCCGTGCTGTACCCGGACCGGAAGCCGGACTGGAATGGGTCTAGATAGACGGCTTCATCCAGATAATGGGGAAGCTGCCACGTCACCACACTCTCTACAACCTTCACCACAAAGCGAAGGTTGGAGACTGGACGATAGTTACCCAAAATAGCTGGGTCCAGGGAAGGCTTCTTGAGGAGGGGTCTCACCACCGCCTCTTTCAAGGCAGCGGGGAAAACCCCTTCCAACAGAGAAGCATTTATAATTCCCCGGAGCCAGCCTCGTGTCACCTCCTGAGTGGCGAGCACCAGCCAGGAGGGACACGGGTCCAGTAAACATGTAGTGGCATGTAACCTCCCCAGCAGCCTGTCCACATCCTCGGGAGCCACAGAATCAAACTCATCCCAAACAACATCAACAAGACGTGTCTCAGTCATCCCATCCGGATCATCACAATCTTGGTCCAAACTATCCCGAAGCTGAGCGATTTTATCGTATAGATAACCACTAAACTCCTCAGCACGTCCCTGCAAGGGGTCATCCCGTCCCCCCTGGTGTAAAGGAACGGGTCACCCAAACAGGGCAGCGGGCGGTTATCTGCCGGCGCAATGAGGGTGGAAACATAGGAACGTTCGCAACCCTCATTGCCACTAGGTAGCCTTGAAAAGACCTAACTAGTGTCCGATCAGCCTCGGAACGGCTGGACCTCCAGGTACTCTCTAGGCGTCTTCTCCGGCGTTTCATCTCTCTCAGCTCCTCAGAGAACCAAGGAGCCAATTGAGATCTACGCCGGGTCAGAGGCTGCAAAGGCACGACACGGTCCAAAGCCCCAGCCGCGGCCTGTTCCCAGGCCGCAACTAGTTCTTCAGTCGTGCCGTGGGCAAGATCATCAGGAAACGGCCCAAGCTCCGTCAGGAACCTCTCGGGGTCCATCAGGCGCCTGGGACGGAACCAACGCATTGGTTCCGTCTCCCTGCAGTGGTGAGCGGCGGTCTGAAAGTCTAGGCGGAGGAGAAAATGATCTGTCCATGACACCGGTGTCGTCACTAAATCCCCTAATACCAGATCATTAAACCACTGTCCAGAGATATAAATCAAGTCCAGTGTGGACACCCCCCCCGTGTGTGTAGGTCCATCGGTTACTTGGATCAGGTCCAAGGCCGTCATGGAAGCCTGGAACTCCTGAACCACCGTCAATGACAAGCCGGCCGATGGCAGATTGAAGTCCCCCATGACCAAAAGTCTGGGGATCTCAATCGCCACCCCAGCAAGCACCTCAAGCAGCTCAGGCAGGGCTGTAGTCACGTAGCAAGGAGCCAGGTACGCGATTAACAAACCCATCTGATTCTTATGGCCCCACTTCACAAGAAGGGATTCACACCCGGCTATCTGAGGCACAGTGGACTCTCTCGGCTCAAGACTCTCTCTCATCACAACCGCCACCCTGCCACCCCTACCCTGGGCCCTCGGCTGATGGAATGCTCGGAAACCTGGCGGGCACAGTTCAACCAGGGGCACACCCCCTTCTGCGCCCAGCCAGGTCTCCGTAATGCCCATGAAGTCCGCGGACTCCCCCCGAATATGATCACAAATCGGGGGGGCTTGTTAACCACGGATCGGGCATTGCACAACATCAGCTGCAGGCCCGGGCCCTGAGGATCCTGACCTTCCGGGGAACGGGTAAGAACTGAGGGACCGGAGCACGTTATCGCTTTTAAACAGCGAGTCCGTGCTCCCGAAAAATGATACGGCCCCTTGCTTCCGCCATATCTGCCCCTCCCACTTACCGTACAGATGGAACCAACATCTACGCCTGGTACGAATCCCTCACCCCCCTCCCTCGGACCGGATAAAACGCCATGGACAATTCCCGGGACTGGACTTACCCTCCCCGACGGGTAACGCAAAAAGAGACAAAGATATATATAGCCGAGTCACAGTAAACAGGTGGGGTGCTCAAAGGAAACAGGCTATTTTTCTCAGTCTCTATTAATCGCACAACGGCCCTGGTTCAGGTTGTGTTGACTTCCCCCCCAACACATCCTCTCACAAAAGCCAGCCTCGCTTCCTCTTCTTTTCACATGCAACTTTGCAGAACGTCCCTCCCACCTTTTAAAACACCCCTCTTCCATCAGAACCCAGCTGGAAGGGATCCCGGAGGTCATCTAGTCCAACCCCCTACCCTAGCAGGAGACCCGTACAGAATAACAGAATCAATTCTCAAGAAATGAACCAGCAAACATGTGGAAAACTCTTAAAAATATCACCGGCTATGGCAAACCTCCTTCCCAGGCTGAAGGTAATCAACAACTGGCAGATGACCTGAATGAGTTTTACTGCAGGTTTGAAAGGAAACTACAGCCACCTATCTCCACAACCCCCATCTCAGACACACCAACAACAGCCAAGCCTCCTACAACTGACCCTATTTCATTGGGTTCACAACCCCTAGTGATCACAGAAAAGGAAGTGCAGGACCTATTTCACAGACAAAAGCCAGGAAAAGTTCCAGGCCCAGACAAGATAACTCCTTCTTGCTTAAAAGTCTGTGCTGACCAATTGGCCCCCATCTTCACCTGAATCGTCAATAAATCGCTATGTTCCTTCTTGCTTCGAACACTCTACCATCATCCCAGTGCCAAAGAAGCCCACCATCAAGGAACTGAATGACTACAGTTGCTCTAACATCTGTAGTCATGAAAACCTTTCAAAGGCTAGTGCTTTCATACTTGAAAAACATCACAAATCCGCTTAGACCCCTTGCAATTTGCATACGAGCAAATAGATCAACAGATCAATTGTGTTGTAAATGTTGTACCTTGATGAACGTATCTTTTCTTTTATGTACACTGAGAGCATATGCACCAAGACAAATTCCTTGTGTGTCCAATCACACTTGGCCAATAAACTCTATGTCTAGATGCTGTTAATGTGGCTCTGCAGTACATCCTACAACATCTTGAATCTCCAAAGACCTACGCAAGGGTCCTTTTTGTAGACTTTAGTTCAGCATTCAATACCATCATTTCAGACATTCTTCTAACTAAGCTAAATCAGCTACAGGTACCTGAACAGACTTGTAAGTGGATCACAAGCTTCCTAACAAACAGGAAGCAGCAGGTGAAGCTAAGCAAGATCACATCAGATACCTGTACAATTAGCACAGGGGCCCCCCAAGGCTGTGTGCTCTCCCCACTTCTCTTCTCTCTGTATATCAATGACTGCATCTCGGTCTCATTCGAGACAATGACGAATCCCCATACAGACAGGAGGTTGAACGACTAGCTGTGTGGTGTGACCAGAACAATCTGGAACTGAACACACTCAAAACCGTAGAAATGGTGGTAGACTTTAGGAGAAACCCTTCCATACTTCCACCTCTCACAATACTAGACAACACAGTATCAACAGTAGAAACCTTTAAATTTCTAGGTTCTATCATATCGCAAGATCTAAAATGGAAAGCTAACATCGAAAACATCATCAAAAAAGGACAACAAAGAATGTTCTTTCTGCACCAACTCAGTAAGCTCAAACTGCCCAAGGAGCTGCTGATCCAATTCTACAGAGGAATTATTGACTCTGTCATTTGCACCTCTATAACTGTCTGGTTCGGTTCTGCAACCCAACAAGAAAAACACAGACTTCAGAGGATAATTAGAACTGCAGAAAAAATAATTGCTACCAACCTGCCTTCCATGAGGACCTGTATACTGCATGAATCAAGAAGAGGGCCGTGAAAATATCTACAGACCCCTCGCATCCTGGACATAAACTGTTTCAACTCCTACCCTCAAAACGACGCTATAGAGCACTGCACACCAGAACAACTAGACACAAGAACGGTTTTTTCCCGAAGGCCATCACTCTGCTAAACAAATAATTCCCTCAACACTGTCAAACTATTTACTGAATCTGCACTACTATTAATCCTCTCATCGTTCCCATCACCAACCTCCTTCCACTTATGACTGCATGACTATAACTTGTTGCTGGCAATCCTTATGATTGTACCCTTACGATTTATATTGATATTGTTTCCTGATTGCTTATTTGTACCCGATGACCATCATTAAATGTTGTACCTTAGAATTCTTGATGAATGTATCTTTTCTTTTATGTACACTGAGAGCATATGCACCAAGACAAATTCCTTGTGTGTCCAATCACACTTGGCCAATAAACTCTATGTCTAGATGCTGTTAATGTGGCTCTGCAGTACATCCTACAACATCTTGAATCTCCAAAGACCTACGCAAGGGTCCTTTTTGTAGACTTTAGTTCAGCATTCAATACCATCATTTCAGACATTCTTCTAACTAAGCTAAATCAGCTACAGGTACCTGAACAGACTTGTAAGTGGATCACAAGCTTCCTAACAAACAGGAAGCAGCAGGTGAAGCTAAGCAAGATCACATCAGATACCTGTACAATTAGCACAGGGGCCCCCCAAGGCTGTGTGCTCTCCCCACTTCTCTTCTCTCTGTATATCAATGACTGCATCTCGGTCTCATTCGAGACAATGACGAATCCCCATACAGACAGGAGGTTGAACGACTAGCTGTGTGGTGTGACCAGAACAATCTGGAACTGAACACACTCAAAACCGTAGAAATGGTGGTAGACTTTAGGAGAAACCCTTCCATACTTCCACCTCTCACAATACTAGACAACACAGTATCAACAGTAGAAACCTTTAAATTTCTAGGTTCTATCATATCGCAAGATCTAAAATGGAAAGCTAACATCGAAAACATCATCAAAAAAGGACAACAAAGAATGTTCTTTCTGCACCAACTCAGTAAGCTCAAACTGCCCAAGGAGCTGCTGATCCAATTCTACAGAGGAATTATTGAGTCTGTCATTTGCACCTCTATAACTGTCTGGTTCGGTTCTGAAACCCAACAAGAAAGACACAGACTTCAGAGGATAATTAGAACTGCAGAAAAAATAATTGCTACCAACCTGCCTTCCATGAGGACCTGTATACTGCATGAATCAAGAAGAGGGCCGTGAAAATATCTACAGACCCCTCGCATCCTGGACATAAACTGTTTCAACTCCTACCCTCAAAACGACGCTATAGAGCACTGCACACCAGAACAACTAGACACAAGAACGGTTTTTTCCCGAAGGCCATCACTCTGCTAAACAAATAATTCCCTCAACACTGTCAAACTATTTACTGAATCTGCACTACTATTAATCCTCTCATCGTTCCCATCACCAACCTCCTTCCACTTATGACTGCATGACTATAACTTGTTGCTGGCAATCCTTATGATTGTACCCTTACGATTTATATTGATATTGTTTCCTGATTGCTTATTTGTACCCGATGACCATCATTAAATGTTGTACCTTAGAATTCTTGATGAATGTATCTTTTCTTTTATGTACACTGAGAGCCTATGCACCAAAGACAAATTCCTTATGTGTCCAATTACATTTGGCCAATAAAAAAAAAAAATCTATCTATGCTAGTCCAACTCCCTGCCTAGCAGGAATATCCCGTACAGAACAACAGTTGGAAGGGACAATGGAGGGCTACTAGTCCAAGCCCCTGCCCAGGCCAGAGACCCTTGCACAATAAGAGATTGGGGAGGGGCCTTGAAGGTCTTGTAGTCCAACCCCCTGCTCAAGCAGGAGCCCCTTACAGAATGACAGAATCACAGAGTTGGAAGGGTCCTTAGAGGTCATCTAGCCCATCCCCCTGCAGGAGACCTGATACCATTTCAGACAAATGGTATCTGTCCGATCTCTTCTTCAAAACCTCCAGTGTTGGAGCACCCACAAGTTCTGGTGGCGAGCAGTTCCACTGGTTAATTGTCCTCACTGGCAATTGTAGCTTGCTCCTCTCCTTGGCTAGTTTCCAGCTGTCATTTCTTGTCCTTCCTTCAGGTGCTTTGGAGAATAGGCTGACCCTGTCTTCCTTGTGGCAGCCCTTTTTCACATTCATTTTCTTGCAAACATTTCATGACCCAGCTAGCTAAAGTCATCAGGGCTAGAATGAAAAGGGATTTGTAAAGAGGAGGAGGAGGAAGACAACTGTGGGGCCTTGGTTGCTTTCTGAGCTGGTGGTTTTCGTGAAGACATTTCATGACCCAACTACATAACATCATTAGTGCTAGAAAGGATGGAGGTTTGCAGGGGGAGGGGGGAGGACGACAACAACAAAGAAAAGGAGGAAGGAGAAAAGAATTGTGGGGTGGTTTTCTTGGAGATGTTTCATGACCCAAGTAGGTAACAGCATCAATGCTAGAAGGGAATGGGGTTTGAAGAGACAAGAAGGAGGAGGAGGAGGAGGTGAAGGAGGAGGAGAGGAGGAAGAAGAAGAAAAAGAAGAGGAGGAGGAGGAGGAAGATCAAACACTTGTTCAGATTTCCAGCATTTTTGGTCTTCACCCTAACCCTGGTCAATCAGATGACTGATAGGCCCTAAAGACACCCCAAAGTGGCTACATGTTTTTTTTCTTCTGAATGATGCCTCCCTGTGGTCAAGCAGGTTTTATAAGGGGGGGATTTATAAGGGGGGGTGGAAACAACAGTCACTGTTCAGTCTGGGGTCCTGCCCAGAACCTGGTTGGGGGTACTGGAGTGACAGCCTTCTCTCTTTATATGGTATGTCTATTTCTGTCCCTGTGAGTTAATTCTCAACTGTTCTAATAAAGTCTGTTTGTTTTTCAACTGATTGCGTCTACTACTACCTACTTGGGCCTGGGTCACAACACTATTAAGCAACACAATTTCAGTAAAGAACATTTACACACTGCCCAGCCAATGATTTAAATTTTATTTAAATGTGGATTATTTCAGAGAACGATTCGTAGATTACAGAGTAAGACATTATTCCTGTGGGCAAACATATTCCAATATCCAATACCAAAACACAGCTGCCTGCAATTACTGCAGGTTCAAGCTCCACCAGGTCCAAGGTTGACTCAGCCTTCCATCCTTTATAAGGTAGGTAAAATGAGGACCCAGATTGTTGGGGGGGCAATAAGTTGACTTTGTAAATATACAAATAGAATGAGACTATTGCCTTATACACTGTAAGCCGCCCTGAGTCTTTGGAGAAGGGTAGGATATAAATGTAAATAAATAAAAAAAAATCTATCCAAAATCTGTTGTGGCCCACCAGCGGCCAGCACAGCCGGCAGCAGATTCAGACAGCGAGGAGGTTGGGGAGGAACATGGGCCAGTCCTGGAGTCTGGGGAAGATTCAGACAAGGGTTCTGCATCAGAGGCAGAAAGAGGGCCAGGGCCATCTGGTAGTTATGTGTTACCTCCAGAATCTGACATCAGCGAGGCAGAAGAACAGTGTGATCCCGTTCCCAGTGTGTACATGTGCAGAGCTGCCCGAAGCAAGAACAATTAAGAAAAAAAAGGGTGACTCAGGAGTAAGGCTTGGAGATGATTGGCCTCTCCCATAAGACATAAAGACGTAAGTACCCATGGCTTAGGGCCTGGGTACTTACGGGACCGTCTACTGTTACCTCATGCCTCCCACCAACCCATACGCTCACACAGAGAGGGACTTCTCAGGGTGCCATCCGCCAAACAGTGTCGGCTGGCGGCCCCCAGGGGAAGGTCCTTCTCTGTGGGGGCTCCTACCCTCTGGAACGAACTTCCCCCTGGTCTACGCCAAATATCTGACCTTCGGACCTTTCGCCGCGAATTGAAAACGTATTTATTTACTCGCGTGGGGCTGGCTTAAATTTTGTTGTATTTTTAAATTTATATTTCATATTTCTAAATTTTATATGAATTTTAATGGGTTTTTAGAATTTTAAATGTTTTAAAGTTCTCGGCCAATTGTGTAATAAGTTTTTTAATTTTGTTTTAATTGTATATTGTATTGTTTGTTTTTATTTTGGCTGTACACCGCCCTGAGTCCTTCGGGAGAAGGGCGGTATAGAAATGTAATAAATAATAATAATAATAATAAAAGAGGACCAAACAGACGTGAGCCTTTGTAGGAAGCAATTAGTTGATATAGTCAATTCAAGCTCTGAGAAGTCAGTTTGACTCTGTGCTCCATTTGGCCTTTCAAAACTAATTGACATTTAGGTCTCTGGCAGTCTTTCAAGGGAGATAAAGGTGGGTGCTTATCAACATTACCCTGAAAGACTGAGTCAACTCAAGCAGACATCTGTCGGAATCTTCACAGACTGCTTGTGAATCCTTACCGGCTGTGAATGACCATAATGCACAGCCATCTCAATAAAAGAGGTTGTTTGGGACGAAGATTGAGATTTATCCTTTCTCAAGAAGCCTAGGTCAGAACCTTTCCATCTTTTTCCATAGTTTACAACTAAACAAAACTTTGACGGTGAGTTTGATATTAGCGGAACTTCTCTGCTTAGCATCCCTTCTGGGGGAGGGGAACTGGGTCGTGTGAGCAGCGGGCTGGTGTTCCTGCAGCTCGACTCGTGCAAGCGATGGGGCTGGCACGCACAGCCAGTTTTACTGTGAACTGAGCTGCGTCTATATACATGTGCACACCAGCCTGCTGCTCGTGCGAGTCGAGCGGCACACTTGTGTCCATCAGCCCAGCGCTCATGTGAGTTGAGTTGTGTGTGCATGTGTGCTGGCCTGTGACTTGGTTTCAATTAGGCCACGGCCCGGTAGTGGGCCACATTCCATGGGTTGGGGATCCCTGCTTTAAAGGGACCAGCTAGAGATGGCGGTTCTTTGTGACATTTGCTGGGAACCATGGGAGTCATCATCCCAACACCCACCAAAATAGGAACCGCACAAGATGTGGCGGAGGCGACTAGCAACACCAACTTGCAGGCCGGGTGTCCCCATCTGCACATTCACAGGGCCTTTTGCCACTGGGATTGCCTGCCAAGCAGAGCCTGCAGAGCAGCCCTTTTGCGTAGAAAGAGAATCCCAGACGGTCCCCCTTGAAGGCCAGAGAAAACCTCACCACCCTGACAGCTGTATCCCATGGCGGCTCACCAGCCATGAGGGGAGACAGGAATACACACATGTACTGGGATCTGGATGCATCCCCCTCCGGCCATCACCGGGGAGAAGTAGAGAGGGAAGAGGGGTCATGCAAAAAGCAGAGGAACTAGCTCCCAAAATGATCTATCTCAATGTTTTGATTTTTTCCCCCCAATTAGATATTTTTGAACGAAGATTTGATTTTTCTGAACCTTGTGGGATGAAATAGGGCTTCCCTTGATTCTCTTTGACTATCTGCTCAACCATCTCCATCAGCTCAGAGACCTGCTTCTCCCGCTCGTCTCCCTCAGCCTTGTTGTCGAACCCGCACAAGCGATGGTTGCACTTCTTCATCAGCTCACACAGATTTTTGTTCTTGGCTTCTTCAACGTACTTCTTCAGGGAATTCCCTCCCAGATCCTCCTTGTAGGTGAACAGGATGATCGTGCGGCTGGCGGACTCGTCCCCGAAGATTTTCCGGACGCACTTGGCAGCCACTGCATCTTCAACCATGAAGCGCCCCACCTGGATCACCAAAATGAAGGCATGGATACCTAATTGGCACATCTGATGGCAGTTTTCCAGCTGTTTTTCCAGGGATTTCTCCACCTGTTTGGAATCGAAAATAGCTGGCGTGTCGATGACACAAATTTTCCTTCCGTTCCAGGTTCTGTGTCCCTCTTGGAACTCCACGGTGGTAGTTTTTGCCGCCAAGAGGGACTTGAAGTCCGGTCGGCCCAGAATGGTGTTGCCCGTGGCACTCTTCCCACCTCCGGACTTTCCGACCAAGATGAGCCGGAGTTCAGCATCGTCCCCTGGGAGTTTGGAAGACAGGAGGACAGTGTTAGGGCAGAGTGTAGTTACACTGCAGGAATGGAATACAGTTCATGAATTCACTGTTGACATGAGAGACACAGAGAGAGAGAGAGAGAAAGAGAGAGAGAGGCAGGCAGGCAGGCAGGCAGGCAGACAGACAGACAGACAGACAGAGTAATGCAAATGATGCTGAGCAGACCATTCCCACCCTGGCCATGCCTTCCAGGGGGCGGGGGGGCTCCTCGGAGGTCAAGCACAACCCTGATGCAACCCTCAATGAAATTGAGTTTGACACTCCTGATATAGATGAGAGATACACTAGATAGATAGATAGATAGATAGATAGATAGATAGATAGATAGATAGATAGATAGATAGATAGATAGATAGATAGATAGATAGATAGATAGATAGATAGATAGATAGAT